>NC_055671.1:21967198-22280619 GCF_017976325.1 Chelmon rostratus | reverse complement strand
ACAAGTAAAGTTGCTATCCTTACCTGCACTTGAATATGCTGTTTATCACAAATTGATGTAGGACAGTGGTGAAACTACCGCCTATGAATGTGGGGTGAGATGTTATTAGATTTATCTGCCAGCCGATCAGAAACAAGTATTTTCTGTGGCCACGGTATGATGGAAGTTACTGTACCGGTGACCGATGACGACCTAAATAGCAACACCTGGACGATATTGACTTGGAAAGTTGATGAGAACTGTTCGAATGCAACAACAAACAGCTACCAGTGCAGAAGGGGATTATGGTACAGTCAAGACGAACTGACTTCTAAATTCAGGTAAAAGAAAGCAACATTTCTCAATAACCGTGTGGACGATGGAATGGGATCAGAGTATTTCTGAGTCATTACGACAAATTCTGTGCTGAAATGCGAACAACACCTGAATTAGAGGGGCTGAAATCGCTGTCAGTCATTGGTTCTTCAGTTTTCCTCCCAGTGACCTCGATGGAGGGATTTTGCAGATTATGAGGAGGCTCTCTGAAATGCTGGCTGCCTAACCTCATTTCCATGCTGCTGTGGTCTTCTGTTAATCTGCCCAACAGCAGATTATGTTTGCTATTCGGTCAGATAGGGTGGGATTGGTGATGCTGCTGTGGCTTTAGGCTCTCAGCAGCTGTTGCGGGACATTACGCAGTAATACAGCACCAACATGCCAGAGAGACATGGACCAAGCTGCTTTCTCCAACAGGCATGCTTTCTTTGACTCTGAGTTAAAGAGTGTCTTAAACGCTGTGTATTTGGCAGTTCACAGGGACAAATGTAGAGTCTACTAGGCTTCACTTTAGCCTTTAACTAGCCATGACTTGACCTGACACTTGGCCTAATGCAGGCCTGAAACCTTTCCACTTTGCCTCGTGCTCATGCACTGTTGCACTTCTTTTAAAAAGTAGTATTGATTTTATTCATCTTATGTGTGTCAATACATGCATGTTGTATGCACTTTGAGCATTTCTTATATAAAATGTGATATTCAAATAAAGTTTATCATTAGTATTTCATTATCCAGCAGCAGCTGCAAAGCTTGTCTGCATTTGTCCTGTGTGTCAAGGGAGGTCTACTGGCGTCTTTATTCATTACGGCTTGATTATCGTTATTATTTGGTCTATCTTGTTAGAAATGTGAACAAAACGCTGTCCTTGGGTCTGCCTTCATTGTATTCAGGCCCACCTACTGAGTTCACAGTTCCATGTGAGGCTGAAATCAGGTGCGAATGCTAGCTGTCTTCTGCTGAGTGGTCTTTCATTTTTAGAGGTACAGTGCCCAGGTAATATCGCTGTCATCCATGAATGATTACTTTAAAGGTGCTGCTGAAAGGAAAGAGATAAATAAGAGCTCTGCAGATTAATAGAATGATTTTTTTTCTCTTCCTCTTGTTTACAAATTCATTTTCTTGCCTGCTGCCTGACACCCCCAGCACTTTAGGCTTGAGTGAAGGCCCGAGGCGGGAACTATACACCTGCATTACACAGAAAGCGACTGTGGTTTTCTTCTCGCATCTATTCTATATACGTCAACAAGTTGTTCTGTTGTGGAGCTACAAAACATACATTTTACTTTTCTTCATTTTCTTATCAGTCTTCGTAAACTCCTGCCTGTTACACCATCCCTATAACTGCTGAGGGTTGCAGTTTCGCTGAGGACTTGTTAATGCCCTGAGTTGGGCCTAGCAGGCAGAACATACCCTCAGGCTGCATACAATTTCTGCTGCGTTTGAGTTTATAGATGGAGAGCAGCGTTGCCTAAAAGGCCCAGTTTGCAACCCACCTTTTTTCCACTGCATTCATGCAATACAGGGAGGAAAAAGAAAAGACGGGAGGGAGCACGTATGGTCTCAACATTTTGGAAATAGGCTACCAATCTTCAAGCATTTTATGGTGACTGAAGAGAAGGTTAATATTTTTTCAAGTCTGTCTGAAACAGTTTCTGCTTGTTGTTCTCACTCCTTCTGTTCATAGCAGCCATTATGAGAACATGCTTCCAGTGGAAGTGATGGTCTCGATGGAAGTGATGTCATTCCCTGAAAAAATATATTCTAAAGTTAATTTGAAGCGAATACGAAGTGTCAGAAGTCCAAGTTACTCATGTGAGGATCTTCCAAAGTTAGTCTTTAGTCTTAGTTTCCTTGCTGAGCGTATGTGGACATATAGTACCTCAAAGGGGGAATTTTGTACTAGCACACTGCACACTTTTTTTTTAAAAACACAGGTTAACTTTGGTAGATATGTACGTAATTTGTCTAAGTCTGATTACTCATGTTAGCTTTGATTGAACCTTGTGATTATTATTATGAATTTTGTCCCCATCGACTCCACACGTTGGAAACACGTGTGGAGTCGATCTCTTGAACTGGAGGAATGATCACAGCAAAGAGAGGATCTGTTTCACCGTTATGTCATACGGGCACATGACTATCGTTTTAAGACAGACTGGAAAAATTGGAAATAATTTAACAGCTGTGAGTGAGATGTTATTCTTGTATGTAACAATACAGTACCAAAATGGTTTTATTTTTCTTAGCCATTTACCATTCGACAACTGTGACATTTGAAGATGCTGAAAACCAGACGCTCAGAGCTTCAGGGAGACTGAAACCGCCTGGAAGCCTGACAGCAAATAAGAGACGAGCTGATGTTTTCTGATTATCTGCCTGCCTCAGCCCATCATCACAATGACAAGTTAAAGAGTAATTCCCCTCCAAAGTAATTATTGATACTCGTGACAACCAGTCTCCAATAAGTCTTCTTATGCCTGTAAATTTAGCCTAGACCACCTATCCAGTACATACCCAACGAAAACTGAAAGCCGTTGTTGAACCATAAGGAGTACAGCCTGGTTTTTGTCTCTTCTGAAATCTAACACTTTGTTTTATCTCCAGCAGTCAGAATCACTGTCAGTGCTGCTGGCATTGAGTAATAGAAGTTTGAGCAAACTGAAGTAGAAGGTTTTTCTTTCATATAGATGCCTGCAGATGACTAAATCTGGGCCTTGTTAGCTAGAAAACACAATGGGAGCGCAGCATGAAGCCTTACCAAGTTCAATAAAAATTAATAATACCACAGAAAATGAATATTTCACGAATGTTTTTCTAACACTATGTCTCGGCGTGCTCCAAAAAAAGGCTGTTTACTATATTTATCTAGATTAATATCTATATTTACATTCAGGCAATCTATATTTGGCCAACTGCTATCTGATCATATTTAGATACATATCTTTATATTGACGCCATTTACTATATTCATCATTTCAGACCCTATTTGCACTGTTTGGATGTGAATTACCCACTGAAGCATGCAAAAGGCAGGAACACGGGTTCTTGGGGTTGTCAAAGTCACTTAGCTGTCGCTGCTGGACTTTGATGGAGCACTGCATTTTCATACATGGCAAAATCAAGAAGATAAACCCGTTGTCTTCCTTCTGCAAGAACTTTGGACTGAACAGCACTGTCCACTCATTCTCTGAGGAGGAGAAATCAGACCACCTTGGGTCAATACTCCCCTTTTCTGTTTCCTCTCTTCCTCCTGAGATGCGACACTATCTATCTTGGAGCGAGAAGAGGATGCTTTTCAGTTCTTTTTTCTTTCCCTTCCTGTTCTGTCAGATCACAGACAGATCCACCTCGACCCCCAAGAGACACAATTACCTGTCTTTCCTGTTCCACCTCACTCTCCGCTCCTCCTCCACCTCTTCCTCTCCTCAACCACTTCACAGACAAGTCAATTTGCCCTGGCTGTCCTGGCTCATCACACGGAAACATAAGCTACCAATCCCCACCCTCTAAAAATAGTATACTGAACCACAGTGCCTCCACCTCCACCACCACCACCACACCAGTTACAGATCCAACAAGCTGCTGATCCAACTGTGAACAAAGGTGAATCATATCATCTCCTGCAAATTGGTTTGTGTCATACTTTTGACTTTTCTCTTACGCTGTCCTCTTTCTCTACGGCAAAGGAAATCATTTGTTTTAAGATAAACATTATCCCGAAGGTGTGATGACTCAGACTGTTAAGAACTTGTGGAAGCACAGAGAAAAACAAAATAAGAAGCAACATTTTAAACGGCAAAGGAGACAAAAAGGAAAAAAAATCTTGACACTGTAAAGGAAAACAGCTACTAGCAGCACTCGCTGAACCCATTCTGGTGTTTGGTGTTGAATTTTTCTTAACCCTCAGAGAAATACTGAGTTGTAGAAAAGCCGGTTGGGAGTTTTGAGTGTAGATATATTCCAAATCCCTGCCCATCCCCTGGGCTCCAGCTCCACTACTCTTTGTTGCTGAAGTTGAGGATCTCCGGGTGGAGATTGAGGCACTGAGACCTCCCTGGAAGAGGAGCCCAGCGGGGCTGCCACACAGCGTCTCATCTCCCAACAGAAGTCATTATCCACAGCTCTGCTGCGACCAGAAATACCAGGCAGAGGACTGGACAAAGGCCATGGCAGATGGCTGCTTGTCTGCCTTCTGCAGGCACAGAACTGTGCTTAATTCTTGGATGCATGACACAGAGACGCAAATAAAAACTGGCAATTTTGAGACTTTCATGTTGTGTGAAGAGTTTCACCCCTTGCAGGATGTTTATTCTGAAGACAAACCGCGAGTCAGTGTTTATCTCAGCTGCCGTCAACGGCAACAACAAGCCCTTACCATACCTACACCAGTCTGCTGCAAAAGGAGAGCAATCTATTAAATGTTTGAAAGATTTATGAGATTATGTTTGAAAGCACAAAACTGATCTTATTCTAATCCCTCGACACTGAAACAATTTCTAAGTATTGAAAAGTAAACAACATGGAAGAAGCTGGGCTTCTGTCTCCAGGGGAAAACAATAATCCTGCTATATTCTACATGCTGGACAAGAGGAATACACCAGTACCAACACTAGAACTTGGACAGATGTGTATAAGAGAGCATATGCTAACCTGCTGAAGGCAACTCAGGCATATATTGTACAAGGGAGATTACACCATGGCAGTTAAGTTAAAGCTGAATTTTAACAGGAGACATAGTGCAATGGATTTGGAAGGGGCTTCAGTGGTAATTTACAGCTGCGTTGCCGCTGCCATGATCACAGCTTCCACTGGCTCCTGTCCAAACCCATCTGAGCAAAGTGCTGTTCAAATAAGCTCCTTATTATCATGTCTGACTGAGAGGAAGCAGAGAAATACTGTACGGTGGTCATTAAGTGCTGAGTTGTGGTGCTGCCAGCTCAAAGAGCCGCTTCTGTCCCGCCAAACCTCTCCGAACGTCCCCTCGTCCTTGGATCTACTGCCGACCAGGGGGCTGTCCTTCAGGCCTTTGTAGGGTCAAGGCACGGTGATGGAAATAATCTTCCCTGCGTTATCAACATGGCGAGTAATTCTTCGAGGGATGCTGCACATCACTGTCCTTGAGAGGACAAGAGAGAGAAATTCCTACACTGAGAGCTTATAAGTAAAATATTTCACCTGCTCACACATGTGTATTCTGAAGTGTCAAGTCAAGTGAAGGGAACAAAAGGGAGAAACCTCACGCAGGAGACACACAGGAGGCAAAAAGCGCCACGAGGCGCTGCCTGCATCCTCCCGGGCGCCCGTGGGCTGTTCAAACAGAGCGCGGTGTGGCATGGAGCTCCGCAGCCAACTCACGATCTGCAGCGATAGTTTCAGCGTCTGTTCTATTGTCTCCACACACCGCGAGCTAATCTGGCAAAAGAACACACTGATAATCTATTCTACGACATAAATGATACATACGATATAAATGATCTGATGAATGATGAAATATGCATCCCATGCTTGCCGGCCCTTTTGATTTTCCTGCCCCTCTCCCTGCTGTTCTAATTATTCCACATATTTGTCAACTGTGTCTTAACGGAGAGCGGCAAAGACAAGCAGTCACACACACACACACACACACACACACACACACACACACACACACACAGCACAGATACATGCACCTCTGCTACTGCTCATGTGAGAACTGACCAATCACAGCGCTTCCACCTCCTGTGTGTCCTCCAAGACAGACAGACGTGCACCAGCTGTCTTATATACAGGAGAGTAGCAAAATGTGATAATGGCAAATTTAGATATTTCAAAAGTTTTTGTTTTGTTTTGCTTTGCTTGGCGAGTATACCGAGAGAAGATCAGATTATGGTTGGCTGAAAACTACTCCAAAAATAAAAATGACAGCAACAAAAAAAAAAACCTCTGCAGCAAAGCATTTGTTGAAAGAGAAAAATTCAGGTGGAAAGCAGCAATAAAATATCATGAAGAGTTCCAGCTCTTTTTCAAGCTAAATTGTTGAAGCATTTCAGGGTTGCTGCCTTTCACAGCAGCGTTTACTGTATCTGTGTGAAGGCTTTCGAACTGAAATTGAAAGCACTTGGCTGATCACCCATTCTGTCACTATATGAACACCATTTTCCCAGCTACCCCCATCATCTGCTCAGTGTTTCTGCAACTAGCAGCCAGGAGCATGCTTACCGCCCCCTCCCTCACCCCTTCACCCCTTCCCCTGGCGTCCTCTCTGTAAGCAGGACTTGGAGCTTCCTCTCTTCATGTTGCTGCTGGGTTTGGCTGCATTCAGCATGGGAGGCCGGGTACCACCGAGGGGATGGAGGACAGATGTGGCTTACATAATGATCAGCAAATCAGTTGTCTCAGCAGTCCTAATCCTACTAGCGTCCCTCCATACTTGTCCCAGCGGCTGGTTCGCACTGCCGGGCCAAGCTTTACCGTGCCATGGCAAGCCAGAGAGCTCGAGGCATGCTGCTCCTTCCCTACACTGGGTAGGAAGAGCGAATCAATGAGATCAGCAGGGAGAGCTTTTACAGCTCCACTGGAAGGTAATTATCAACATTTGTCAGTGAGGGGACAATCAGGCCACAGGATGATAGCTCGGGGTTCAACAGACAACCGTCCAATATGAGAGCATAATGTGAAACAAAGTGGGCAGAGGCAACGCTTTGAGAACTGCTAGACAGACTGTTCAGAGGCTGGTTCATAATGGAATAACACGCTGAAAATCTACCAACTCGTTTCAGCCCGCTGTCTCACATCAATGCCGGTACAGAGACTAATGACAAGCATCAGTTCACCTGGGCGGCAGACACCGGAAAATAGAAGCAGAAATGAGTCATTAGATTCGAGATTAAATTGCAAAAAGAAGTCAGGTCCCTTAAAAGTTCCATTCATGTGCCAACACGTACCTTGAAGTAGCATCTAGCCATGAAGATTTCTTTTATTTGTCCAGGTTTCAGCATCCGTCTGTGAGATTTCTGCTGCTGCCCCAATTCAATGGAGGTAAGTGAAATTTTGTTGGTGGTGCAATGGTGATCGCCTTAAAAAATGAAACCTTTACTAAGTAGTTTAAAAAAATATTGGTGCCAAATATTTGCATGTTTTGGATGCTCCAACTCTGTCCATTATCATTAGACACTGAATCCCTTTAAGACATACTAATCTAAGCTCAATGGTCATCTTACTCGATTTCAATTACATCTCACAGGCTTCATTCAGCAAACAAATCAAAGCCTTTGGGTTTTTAACAATGGGGGTTCAGTACTAGCAATCTGCATTTGTCCTTGTGTTCATGCTGTATACTAAAAGTTGCATCATAAAACAAATTGCCACCGATGCTTGTGCTGGATAATCCAAAGACATTGCTATTGGCAGTTTTTATTGGGACGACTCTCCTCCATATAAAGTAGCTCCAGTCAATCAGCGTAATTAATGTTGATGTAATTCTTTTAATGTTCTGAGCTGCACAGATGAAGTCCCACTGACCTCTGTTCTTCAGAGGCTGATTTAAGGCTCCGGCACATAAATCTGAAACTTTCTGCATGGCAACGTTCCTCTCGGGGTAAATAAAAAAACTAATGTTTTGTTTTTTTGTAATTTGAGTGAACTGCCGCTTTAAGAAATGAGAAGACATTTATTGCAGTCAGTAAGTGAGCCTATAACAACTGCAGGGGAGCCTTTGCACTCCAGAGCCTTGAAGAACAATTAACATTTTCAGGAGGTTATACAGGATCCTGTGCCATCAAATCCAAGAAGGTCATGATATACGGTGCTCAGCTTTGCAGTAATACTGCAAGACAGCAGCTCAAAAAAGAAGCAACTGATAAAACTGTGTGCACATCCGCAAAAAGCACTGAGGGCTCTGCTTCGCCTGCTCAAACATCCACCAGACCCCCGTGCAGTGCAAAGGTCTGAAAATACTGAATGACCCTCTTTGCCCCTCTTCCCAAAGGGAAAAGGCTTGATATGAATGGGCTCCTTTCACTCCATTGAAATGTAATCTTTTGTTGATTTCTTTTCTACTTTAGTAGTTTGAACTGCTGCCAGTGCAATTAGAAACTTGTTGACACTGGTGACATACCGATTCTTTTCGGTGGCAGCGTGGCAGGATTTTACAGCAGCTAAGGATGTGAGTTATTTTTCCCTCAGCATGACATGTTCATCATGAGCTTAATTCACGTGTCAGTCACACATCGGCAGTTGAAAGCAACTACTGCAAATCACATTTCCACAAGTAGCTACACAAGTGAGTCATCAATAAGTAGCGTGTGTCCCTTTTCCTAGAAAGTTGACATCCACCATTTCTGTCTAAATTAGTTCTTAAGGTAAAATATGGCATTTTACAGCAGTGTAAAGATGCACTGCAAACACTGCGAATGACTGCAACACAGGGAACGGAAAACACTTAAAGATGACGACACATTAGATTAACAATGCAGCACACCACAGCCTCACAAATGGACACAGACTCAACAGAGCTTCCATGCTACAAACCAGTGACATGAGGCTGTATTCCTCTTTCGACATCTGTCCTTCACATCAAATGTCAAAATCATACAACAGAATAAACGCGACAAATGACCAGAGTGTCAACAAACTGAAGTTCAGACAACAGAAGCTGTTTGCCACAACATGAAAAGCATTAATCTGTGAAAAAGAGTTTTGTTTTCTGGACAGTGGCTCTGGTAGAAAGAGGATCAGCATTAATGGCTGGAAATTTCACACCAACATTTCAGCAGATTCTCTTATGAAATCCATGCAGGTTCAACTTTGGTGAACAGCAGAACACGACCTTGAAGGTTCAGAGAGACGCAGCAGACTTGAACGTTGAATGCTGCCATTTTTAGCTCTGTCTCACCATTCAGTCCAACGTAACCCTGCTGAACAAGACTGTAAGTTGTGATATGGTTGGGACATGAGTGGCCAACTAGGCTACCTTGATATTTTTTTTCTAAACTGGTTTGGTTTGCAAGCCAGCTAGCATGTTACTGGCCAGCGTGTTTGGTAGCACACCATAACAGCTTCCTGACCGGCTAAATACAGGCATAACATGAAACGACATTCAATATATCGTCTTTGTACTGCTTTTAACTGACTATGTTAAAAGGGATTAGCAAATTATCACACTTGTTTTGTGTTTTTTCGGGCTGTGTGCAAAACAAACAAAAGTTGCACACTGTAGTCTTAAAATGCAACGTGCTGTTAATTAATTGAGGCATAAATGTTCAATTATAACATCTATGTACGTCAATAATACCAAAGGTCATATGGCTATGAGTGTGTTATCCAGTATAACACGAAATAATGAAAACCCATCCAATAATGTCACCAAACCTGCAGCTGAGTGACAGCAGTGTTAATGTTGCTGTTAAACAGGTCTGTTTATACGGTGCATTGCATCAGCTTGGAAGAAATCCCAGCATTTATAGCTTGTTTCATTTACCTTGTCCTCACCCACACAGCTTGTCTTTTCACGCATCGTTTTACAACCCCAATCAATGCCAATGAAAATATTTTACAGGATGAGGGGAAAAAAGGAAATTTGCCTTGATTATAATCCAAGATGACGACAGGTGGGGTGGGGGGGGTGGTGCGTATGTGTGTGCGTCTGAAATGATCGAGGCCTCATGAATGCTAACGGTGACATCACCTGCTGCTCCTGCAAGTAGCTCTGTAAGGACGGCCACGGTCTAGCAGAGCAAAAAATGCTGCAATTTCTTCCGGAGACAGCGCGTCAATCTTCAAACAGCTGTTCCGAAGTGCTGGTGTGGCTGCAGCCTGATTGCTGAAAAGCGCTTTAAGACTAGAAAACGACCGACTGCCTCAGTTCAAACCGTTCCTCTGAAGCTCTCTGAACTACAGGAAACATCTATTGCGCCATGATCTGTCAAAATGAAACAAAGTCGTCACACTTCTGAGAGAAGGGGGGGGCGGCGGTAGCCTAATAGCGAGGGAAGAAAGGTTCCATTCTGGAAACTTGGTAGTTTGAATCACAACTGTGGGAATGCGGGTGAGGGAAGTCGAACAAAGCTAACGCTACGCCAGCAACAGCCACTGAGCGAAGAGCCGAACGCTCCGTCACCACGTTTACACTCACACACGACGAACAGATTATTCTGGGTGATCAGGATATGTGAGGGAATCAGACAACGCTGAAAGCATTTACAGCCCCACACCTGCTCCAGCACCCAGCCTTATATTAGCAGGTTTATTAGCAGGATTTTCTCAGCTGTTGTTGACAACAGATGGAGACATCCATGTTTATGATACTGTGTCATTAATAGTTTTATTTCTACCAGTCTAGTGCTGTTAAACCTAAAATGAATCCTTCAACAAATACAGTATTTTGATAAGGACAGCATTATATGGTCTAATATGAGACTTACTGCTCCAGTGTTGTTGACGGGTCAGCTCACTTCCTTGATTGATTGTCCTGGGTGGGAAAGGAGGCAGCCTTGAAGTAATAAAACTCCACCAGCAGTTGTAATAATTACATAATAAACACATAAAGCTGTCCTCATATCATGTTCACACAAAGGTTGTAAAAGTTTAAGTTGAGTTAGTTTAGTTAAAATAAAGAAAAGGCTTTAATAGACCATGACGTGGTTAAAATAGGTCATGTAATGATTCTCCAGCAGCAATCCTTTTCATTGAGATACTCTTTATCCTTCAACCTGAAAAAGGAAACAAGGCTTCTCATTCACACTGACATTTCTGATTTAGGTTACTGCCCAAGGAGGAGAATAACCACATTACTGAGGAGCATGTGAATGCACCACAGTGTTGTTAATAGACTCATCTGAGCAAGCCAAACGTACAGTACCAGAGAACTGCCTTAAGTTAAACGGTTCATCTGTTATGGACGCTGTTCTGTCTTTCCCATGATGCTTAGCTGATCATAACTGCCGTTTCCCTTATCACATGATCTTTACTGCTGTGCAGCCAGGCGGGCGATGTGGAGAAGATACTGCTTTGTCTTCTGCACACACACACACACACATACACATTCACACACACAGAGCTTTTATCTCATATTCACAAAGCCAACAGCAGGCCGCTTTTAAATGCTGTGAACTCTAAGAGTACGAGCCGCAGAAAGACACACACACTCCACGCATCAAAGTGCACTGCTGGAAGAAGAAAAACCAAGTAATCTGTCCAGAAAGAAAGATAAAGTCATCACAGGTCAGGCGCTGTGCTGAAGTACACGCAGTGTTTTTCAGCAAGAAAAAAGGAAAGGCATTCTCCCAGCCAACAACAAGGAGGGAACACAGCTAGGATAACCGGAGGTGAAGGAGAGCTCGGGTCATTGTCAGCCACAGTTAATGACATGTTCCCAATGGTTAGTATCAATCAGGAATATTTTATAGTTCTGAAATTCATGTGATGACGAGAGCAGAGAAACACAGAAAGTGTCTCACAGGGAATCACAGTCTGCAACGTCAGGAGGTTTTAGTGAGCAGATGATACACAAGAGCAGTATTTAACACTCAAAAGTCAAATGTTTCAGGTATCTTTACTGATTTATTCTGCACCGTTCCTTCATGTTGGACAGATGTGTTTTTCTCTGTTCCTACAGTTGAATGTCTGAGCTCCACCATGCAGAACGACACATGTGCAGAGTTTAACACTAGGAGGCTGTTTTAACAATCACTGCTCAAAGTCTACATTTTCTCTGTGATATCTGAAAATCTGATTTTAAGAAGCGCGACTACAAGCCGGATTTGTGACGGCGCAAACAGTTTGGAAGACATGACTGGTCCAATATTCAGCTTACACAAGTGCGGTGTGGAAACCTGAGGCCTCCAGTGCAAATACACTGTGAATGGACCTTACAGTGACGAAGACCTCGACCTCGTGTCCAGCAGTCAAACCCGTGTAATGAAAAATATTTGCACATTCACATATTCTAGAGTTTCTCATTAGTGAGAAAGAGACCATTTTAAGGATTTTAATGTGATAACACTTTGTTATACTTTTTTTTTTTTTACTTTGTTTGCCTTAATATTTGCATGAAGGGAATTCTTTAACCTTATATATATTAAAGAGAGCTGTTCTGGGTTTTAGCAAATTGCTATTTTCTGTCCACAGTTCCTGAGCAGGTAGGCAGAATAATAGTTTAGAACATAATGTGGCTACCATAAGCAGAGCAGATCGAGTCAGACGGGAAGTCAGACACAGGAATGATGTAGAGAATACGGTAAATTTTCAAAATAAAACATCCTGTGCAGAGTCCCGATTGTACATCAACAATAACTGCAATTAAAACAGACAAAGAAAGAAAACACTACACTACACCTACTAACCCACGGTAGAAGCACAACAATCAAGAGAAAATTGCCAAATAATCACAATCTGAGCAAGTCAAAAAAGCTCGATTGGCAAAAACGCTCTGCCCCTCATATGCAACCAGTGGGGAGTGGAGACGCTCGGAGGACGGAGTGAAAAGACGTTGCACTCGTCAGGTCACTGAAACACACCTGGCACCTGAGTTACTGCCACTTTGTCCAAGTAGTCATCTGTGGTACCGCAACAAAAAAAAATCCACCCTGCCTGCAAAACATTTTCCCCATAGACCACCGCTGTAAAAGAACTGTACTATGGCACTTCACGCCGTGATTGGCCAGCTGTGCAGAGGTGGCCAGAGGTGGCCAGAGGAGTCAGAGGAGTCAGAGGAGTCAGAGGAGTCAGACTTCGAACTTCTCTAACAAGCTCACTTCTTTTATTCTTGGCACAAGTTTGTCACACAGGCTTTGTGTTAAAAATCTGAAGTCTCTCCAAATCTGAGATGACCCTGATGACATCACCAGGGGGTTACTCTGCCAGACTTCACAGAGCTCCTTTCACAGACAATGAAGACATTGTTCAACTGTTTTCACAGCTTGAGTAGTTTTCCTTGTGACAAGTAAGCTGATATTCATGTGCTAAAGCAGTCGAGCGCGCCTGTAAAAAACTGATACTTAGAATTTAAATCTATAGTCATGTTAAATTATTCAGGAGACTCTGACTTCTGTGTTGACGAATATTAAGGAAATCATTTTTAAAAAACAAACTATGAAAGAGGAATTCACAGTGGGGTAAAAATTCAATTTTTCAACTCTATTAAGCTTCTGCTCATGCACACACTTTAACTGAAGTGTACAGTGGTGCAAGGCTTTATAAAGCTAGTGCAAAGACTGCATATTTCAGATCATGTATCCACACAGATTTGGTCTGGTGCCCAGAAATGTTCACGTCTGACCCCAGGTCAGCGTGACTGTGAAATAGATTTACGCAGAAAACAGGCCTACAAAAAAAAAACTAAATATGCTCAACACATCTTATTCTCTGTGAGGCTCGGCACCGCGAAGCACAGAGCCGGCCTTAAATTGGCATCCAGGGATTATTGTAATCATCTGAACATTGGAAAAAAAAAAAAAAAAAACGTCTCTATAACCCACGTGGCTGTAATTAAAAGCCCAGCTCTTCGCTCAGTATCCACAGGCTGTCTGCTGCACCTGTCCCCCGTTTGGCTCCTTGCACTGATCTGGGGCAGCGGCTCCCTGACAGGCATACAGAGCAGCTTCTGCACAGCGCTCAATCGGTGCCGCAGCCAGCAGCGAGTCAACGTCTGCCTTGTGTGAGGAACCTGGGGAGGAAACGCTCTCCAACAAAGTCAGCCTGTGAACAAACACTTCTTTTACCCGCTCACGCTGCCTTTTTCTCCTGAGGTGTTTCATCCCCTCCCTTCCTCCCTTTCTGTCTCAGCTCTGAGTGATAAAGTGCAATGACTTCAGTCTGCGGCGAGGAACTCCACTTGTCTTTGCAAATGACTTTCATCCCTCAGTCTCCCTCGTTTCCAGAGGCTTAGCACATTAAAGGTAAAATCTCATTTCCCAGTGTAGCAGCACAGCCAGCCCACAGCTCAGTGAAACAGCATCAGGTAGTGACTTTAACAGCTCGTCTCCTGATCACAAAATCCCGGAGCTGCGTGACTTATTGTCTCTCTTAATATTGAAAAATGCTTATTCACAATTTACAAGATGTACAAAGAGGAGAAGGTAGCATCTTCAAATGTCCAAAATATGTGGCTAACAATCACATATAACCAAGAACAGCAACAAATCCTCACACCTGAGTAACCTGAAAATTAAAAACTGACTGAAATGATGCATCAATTATTTAAATGTTTCCAATTAAATTCATGTAGTTTGACTAATTGATTGATCAACTAATAGCTTCAGTTCTAATTATGGTAAAACGCAGGAGGGAAGAGGCTCTACTTCCCGCTGCTACCAGCCAGGAGGAATCCACTGAATTCCTAGGCCTTACCCCTAATAACCTTGTTTAAAACTGGCTTGTTTCTTGCTCCGTTGGACTGTTTTCACATCACATCAGAAGTTCTCAGCTTTAGAAAGTGATGGAACCGTAAGATGCAATGATTATTTCAGGATTGGTAGCTCGTGTCGCAACGGCAGAATAGCTGTTTAAGTGTGATTATTAAATAATTTGGGGGCTTCAAGGAAGTGACAAAGTCATGAATTTCCTTTTCAGGTCTGTGACTTCTCTAATGTTTCGCACACCGACAAACAAATATTAAGAGGTCATCTGTGCAGTGATGAAAGGTTATTTTTACAAAAACAAAACATGCAGCACTGCGCAGTGTAATCGACTCTAATGAACTCGCACAACTGTTATCATAAACCATGTTAAATTGCCTTAATCCTACTTCACAGCCTCTCTAATTGCTCTTAACCTCACAGGATTCATAGAGTTGATGTGATTTCCTTAATTGCAGAGAGCCTCCATTTCCCTCACTTGTTTGCAGGAAATTCACTGCAGCCTGAAATTACTCCCAATTCCAAAATGTGCCTTGAGGAGGCTCGTTTTTTTTCTTCAACTCCATGTGCATGTGTGGTGCAATCTGCGGGAGCTGTTTTGCGAGGGCAGCCTAAATCCATTCAATTTCAATTTTGTTTCTGCGCACTTTGGATTCGCGCTTCCCGTAGGTGCAGCCTCCAGGTTCCCGGGCGCCCTGAAATCACTGCCTGTTACTGGCATGAAACATCATTCCCTCTCTCCCACATGATGTCAATAGAGCAGAGATTTTTCACAGAACCACGGGCTAAACTCTTATTCAACTTTAATGTTTATCAGAATAGCAACAGAGAGGAAACAGACAGGGAGCTGCAGGTCAAACAGTTCGACACTGCCGGAGTGCCGAGGACAAGCAGGGACCAGGCCTTCCAGACGACTGCGCCGAGGCAACGGAGTCTGAGACATTTACATGACTTTATGCATCTAGTTTGGCCCAGTTCTGGGAATTTAGTAGTAGTGATGAGAGACGTGCCAACTCTGTCTTCTATTATTAAGGAGGAACCATTCATTCACTGAGCTGCAGTACATCATTTGTCAATTAGCTACATAATGAACACAGACATTATATCAATACATACAGGAAGAGTTACACGTTTTTCCTCCCAGTGGAGGCTACGATGGAAAATACTCCATTAATTTATTTCACTGGGTCCAATCATTTCTCAGCACACTTGTACAGAATATGTGTTCTTCAGGAGGGTTTGAAGGGTTAAAGTAAATGAATAAAGCATCAAGGGTTTGTTTATTTTTCTTTAAGAGGACAAATGTCAGACTTTCAATGTTTTTTAAGGCCTGTGGGAGCCCTGGAGGACAGAGGGGTCAAACAAATATCTGATTTGCATTGTGACTGTGGGGTAGGAATATATCACGAGCAGACGGGCTGGGAATTCAAAATCAGACTGAAGCACTTGGGGTATTTATTCAGAAGACTAGTTTGTTCTGGAGTAATAATTTGGCGGGCAAGATGTGATTAATCTGTGACTTCTGAGGCAGAAATGAGAAGCTGAACGACTTTCAATATTTTTCAGACAGGATTTCTGCTTGTCCTGAGACGCTCTGCATAGATGTCCTTGTTTACATTGATCTCTGCTCGTTGATATAGCAGACGGTCGCTGGCTGACCTTCTACTGGCTTAAAAGGAGTGTATATAAGTGTGTGTGTGTGTGTGTGTGTGTGTGTGTGTGAGAGTGAGTCAGGGGATGTACTGTACATGTGTCAGAGGGGAAATGCACAAGGTCCTGCAGTGATGAATGAACGGTAATCCAGCCTACAGTGTGCGGCTCATAAATGCAGCCTCCAGTGAACTGAAGCTTGTATGATGCTCGTTTCTCTGAGACGGGGCAGTGAATCTCGGCCAACTTTCCTTTCAAGAGCACACTTTATCTCCCGGACATTTATCAGAGCTGATTACGTCCGGTTAGTGAGAGGAAAATCCTCTGGCAAGTTGCCCCAAGAATGGAACCTGACCTGGGAACTGATTGTATATATGTGGACATATATGTGCAAACTGTTCATTGATCTATATTTTCAGGCTGGGTTGGGCTCTGCCATTTTTCTAAATTCCCATGCATCCTTAGCAATTAACCTATTGATTATTCTTCATAAACGCAGTTGACAAATTGTCAGTGAAATTGTCAAAAATGATGACAAACAACGATCGTGCTATCAGAGCCCAACATGATGCCTGTTGACTGTAAGATGAACATCTGTGAGCAGCGCATCCTCACATCTGAGATGATGCAACTTAAAAGATTTATTATTGATTAATTTCCCCAGTTGATTGATCAATCAATAATTCATGCTGGTTCCAACTGTGACTGCTTCAGAGCAAAAGAAGGCTTCGACAGTGAGGCGGCAACAGGAAGTGAGTTACAGACACTGGAGGCCGCTTGGTTTATGTTCGGTAGATTTAAACACCAAGGTTGGAAGTAAGTCCGAGTCCAGCCAACATTTGGACATTTTTCACCTCATATCTGATAGAAAATCACATTTACAAAATTAGTTTTTTAGGAAAAGAGACTGGCTGCCCCAAAGATCAAGAGTACTAAAAGTGACTAACAGAAGCAAATGAAAAACAAGAACGACGCACAATGTCATGTGTGTTTTTTGTCCTTGAAAAGCTAAAATGGAAGCTGACGACAAAAAAACAGAGGAAATGCATTTAACCAACGACCTTACTTAATGTTTCTTAATTTCAATACAGTGCAGCATAATATGGTTTAAGTTCAGTATCTATCTACAAATCTGGACGCTGGCATAGCCTGCTGAGACAATAGGCTCCCCATCCATCATGGTGAAACATGTTGAGAATATTTGAGACAATTTGAGGCTCAACTGATCGTACAAACGTGGTGCTGACACCCACGGCTCTATGGCGAAACTGAACCTGTTGAGATGTTGGCTTAATGCATTTGCACAAGTCTGCCAGGCGGCTGTCAGGACATGCACGTGTCCCGGGCTCTGCAGACAGTCTGTCCGGTCTCTCAGACGGTTAGCACAGCAGGCAGCGGGTCAGACTGCGCGGCCTCTTTTTAATTCTACCCACTGCTCTCATCTTCTCTAACCTCCTCCACTTAACCTGAGCTGCTGGAGCAGGCAGGTAGAAGCTGAGCCACCTCTGCTTCAACAGGCGTCCTTAATAAGAGACGGGAAATGTGCAAATCACCTCTCTGTCACTGTCGTGGTGGGGAGGCTCTGAGGCAGCTCATGTTTGCTAAAGCGGTATGAAAAACTCATTCAGGCATCACATGCACAGGAACACGATAAGGGCTCATGCTGCTTGTACAGTTGCGTTAGCATGGTGCAGCGGGCCAACCCCCGATTCTCCTGTGCTGTGCTGAGGTCAGGGCTGCACCTGCATGTCTACATCTGAAGGTGAAGAGGCAGTAAAGCATGCGAGCGGCAGAAAAGCAGATGCATGTAGTGCTAGCTTGTCACAACCCCGTGCTCGCAGGATCGCATTTGTGCACACGCAGCTCCCTTGCAAGGATGCCTTTCCACTTCCGGACACTGTTCTGTACCCGTCTATCATGTGCACGAGCCTGTTTTTATGTCTGTGGGTTCTGAGACTAACTAAACGCCGTAGAGGAGCTCCATTTCTCGCTCTTTGTCAGTCTTTCGCCTCTTTTTCAGCTCCTTCCTCTTCAAAAGAAAAAAATAAAACAAACAAAAAAAAAACCCACATGATTTGGACATTGATTACCATGGCAACAGAAGAAGGTCAAAGCATTCAGGTAAGCCCTAGAAGACATAACATTAACCTTCAGGGGAAACGTGCAGAAGCTCTCCATCACGCCTCTAAGGCCACATATTTAATGAGTGAGGGAATTACGCCTGCATCTAGTAACTACATTAATGACGAGATGAGATGTGTCGGAATCAGTCAGGCTCAGCTCAGGTGATGATGACAGCGCACGATAATCACGGTGTATGTTTGCTTTGCAGGTCCCAAACACTGAATCTGCTTGTTTGGGAAAAGGAATTAGAATCAGATTCAGATATTTATTTTGCTGTTTTTGCTTGAACTCTCGCTTCAGAGGCTTCCCGGTCATTGGAGAAAGCTGGCCTCGTTTTTCAAATCAGCATGTCTGTCTGTTATCAAACTGTTCTGGAGTTTGACAGCTGCTATCGCACAGTTTGCTAATGTGTAACAGGCTTTTCCCGGCCTCGTGGATGTCCTCTAATCCCGCTCATAACGCCGTCTTGTCATTAAAGGCATCAAATCCAAACTTGAGTGAAAAGTAATCCTTGGAGGAGATCTGTGCAGAATAAGCTGGTTTTATCATTCCCGCAAATTCCCGCCTGCAAATTAGCTGTAGCTGCTGATAACAACAAGATGGAGAAAACATCAGTGTGGACTTTTGGCGGGGATTTATCAACATTTACAGAATAAATGAACTGATAATGAAAATAACTGTTTGCAGAGCTACTTGCTACATTAATCCAGTTTTATTCCGCTTGAAGATATCCATGTAACCGGCATTTTAGAAGACAAGCTCGCGCTAACGCATCAAAACTGAACTCTGGTCCTTCTCACTACAGCTCTACAATCAACCCAGTCAAGCAAGTTTACTGGATTTGGACAAAGTCCACCACCACCCAAAACTCACACCAACACACATGCACGCAAACACACTCTCACACACACACTCACACGCACTCACACACACACACAAACACACACACCATCAGATAAAGCCTCCATTCAGCAGATCTGCCTCATTTGAATTAGAGGAGCGACTATTGTCTGCCAAATACGGCCCGTTTTGGTGAGGTTTTTGAGTTCTTCGCCCAGCTCCAGCTAGTGTCTCTCATTTATTCTTCTCTTTGTCAATCTTGTGCATTGATGATTCAATCCGTGCCACAAACACACAAGCGCCTGATTTCCTCAAAAACATAAGCAAGAGTCGAACCTTGAAGACCCAACACTAATGGAGTTATTCCAGAGTCCTTTACGACTCGTCTGTGCTGCTGATGCAAAAATATTCTGGCTAGCCATCTCAGACAAATTGATTTAAGCCTCTTTCATGAGGTGCGACTTAGTTATTTCAACAAAACAAAGATGGCAGCTGGAAGTGGCATATGTGCTGTATGACCAAAGGAAAAGATATGATCACATGATTAAATCTGAATGTATAGAATAAGAGAAATAAGATCTTCATAGATAAAACTAAAACTCTGAAGCATCAGATGTGTTTTAAAAAATGAGCTCAGATATGGAACACTTGTCTGTCACCTGACTTTAGTGCCTGTGTTGCAATATACTTTTATTCTGGGTGGAGGAGTCTTTAAGGATTTATGATGGCCGTTAAGAACAGCAGGTTGCTGAACAAACTGACTTCGACTTTTGAGTAAAGACTCCACAGATTCGTACATTTTTGTACATTCAAATGTGACCATTTGCTCCTGTTTTCATGTTTCAGGCCTACATCGCTGCAATTTGAATATTTTTGGATTTTGCACAGTTGGTTGAACAAAATAAGCAATTTGAGGAGTCACCTCAGGCTCTGAGAGGCTAGGATGGAAAATTCCTATTTGCTGACAACTTAGAAACTCAATAATTGATCGGAAAAGCAACCAACAGATTGATTGAGAGGGAAAACAATCATTAACTGTTAATACTTGTATTAACAGTCCAATTGTGCACATAGAGGCTTGAAACATGTATTTAAAAAAAGTGATTGCATATCAAACAGTGTGGCTCTACAAATCCCTGACAATAAAGAGCACCCTCCTCTGAAACCAGGGGCCAAGACCACCTGAACTCACCACCGCGAGAACGGAACTCGTGTTGCACCTTTAACTGCGCGCTGACGCCTGCCGACCTGTGAACGCAGCACCGCCTGCTTCATTTTTTGACAACTTCCTGAAGTCCGTGTTATTGTAACTTTGCTGCGACGCCCAGCTTCGGCTGAGCTACGTGGCTCCCTGTTCGCCCTGCTCGCTGTAACTAATGACCGGCCAGTGCTAACAGGGAGCTAAAAGGGTCCATTTTGTGAATCACATCACACACACACACACACACTCACACACACGCACGCACAGTATGGGAATGTAAAGGTTGATGTATTGGGGGGGGGGTGAGCGGCTGAGGCGAGAACAGAAGCGCTGAGCAGCACGCAGCGTTTCAGGCATCTCCGCCTCCACCGCAGCGACCAAACTAACATTTTAGGGCTTTTTAGACGATACCGTGACCGCTGTTAACGGCGAGACAAAGGACAAAACAGCGGACAGCCGTGAAGACCTCACCGCTACGCTGAGACACCCGTGGCCGAACCCTTACCTGTATCAGGGGGATGCCGCCCGGAGCGTCCACTGTGTCGGGCGAGTTGTCGAACACTCGGTCCCGGTACAAAGACCACAGCCCGACGTTGGGGAGGAAGAGCAGAGCCACTATGAGCAGCCCGGCGAACTGCAGCAGCCGCTTCTCTTTCCGCCTCATCTCTCCTGGAGAAAGCGTGCGAAGCAGCGGCGGTGGCAACTAGCGAGTCCCCGAACCCCCGCTTTTCGAAGCGGAGACAACTTTCACTCTGACTGGGGGACGGACACCGGCGCTGTGACGCTGCTCGGCTGCGAGCTCTGCCGCTAGGGGGAGCGAACCGCTGCGCTTCCGCCGGAGCGGGGGTGAGGAGGTGGGGGGGTCTCGGCCAACGGGAGTCTTCTGAAGATGGAAAGTCTCTTAAAATCTGAGTTTGAGTTATAAAATCTGAGATGACACAGCAATATGGACGAATAACCAGAGCAAAGCCGAACTAAAGCACCATGAAAAGTTCTATGACCAACTGACGACCTGTGCTGCCTTCAAATGCGCCTCGGAAATACGTCTAACGCTGTTTTCTAGCGTTGGAACCACCTGTTAAAGTCACGTGTATACCCGCTAAATCCGCCCTGAAAAAATAGCAAATGATTTCGAAAAGCAGGTCAAACAGGTTTACAGATAAACAGATTTATCTGTGGTTTTATTTTCCTAAATCATGTTGTTTTTGTGTTTTGTTTTGTTTTTTTGTGATACTTTTTTTCATAAACCGTGTTTTATTGTGCACTCAAGGGAACACCAATGAAATTGGTGTTAGTTTATTCATTTTAAGAAACACCTTTCACCGTTTAACTTCAAATCTACTGACATAAACCAGTTCATTATGTGAATGCTTTGACCCACTTGCAGAAACTGTTTTATGAACATAAATTGATATGAATTCTCCCATCTGTGGACTAAGATTATCATAAACATATATCTTATTGAATGGACTTTCCTCTCACTGCTAAACTAAATAAGACAATACATACGACGTAATAAATAATACATACGCCGGCCCTGTGTTCGATGTGTAAATAGAGGGTGTGCCTGAAAGTTAAGTTCACATTTCATAAAACCAACACTGAGTGGCCAAACTACCCAACAGGTGGCTTCAGGAGCAGCAGTTTGGGGATAAACAGAAAACAAAGAAGAAAAGAAAAAAGAATGGGCACATACAGTCTGTTGCATGGCCAACAAACTAAAAGAAAAATCTGAAAGGATTTAATTAACACAACAAATGCACATGCTTCCATACAGGGCACAAGGGTTCAATAGTTTGATGAGCATAAACATAACATGAATCATATGCTATAAGCTTCATAATCAACAGATCTCAACCTAAGTTTAAAATCTGTGGGAGATGTTGATGCAGACTTTGCTCTCCTCCATGACCATCAAAACACAGAGTGAAGGAGCAGCTTTTGGAATAAGGGTGTTAAGGCCTCCAGAGTTTAGAGACTTGGAAAATATATGACAAGTAGGATAAAAGCAGTACTGGATGCCAAGAGCACCTTACTAAGACATTTAATGTTGTTTTTTCATTTAATTCAACTAATCCATACAAGACATGCTGCTGAGAAACCACTCTAAACAAGCTATATGAATGTTATAATGAACTGAAAGAGCCCTTAATCTTGCTATATTAGGTAAATATTAATTGACTCATCCAAAATAAAATCTCCAGTCCAATCAATGCATGTTGGAAACATCATCAAAAGAAAACTGTTGTACAGCAGCACACCGAAGAAGCTTTGTACTGATCCAAAGGGATCCACAGCATCAACCATCTGTTCCATCAGGTTTCTCCAGCAGATGAACACAGCGGAGCCAGAGCCGGCTTTGCACGAAATGAAGCTTAATCATGTGTCAGATGGAAATCCAAGCAGCCACCACATCTATTTTGTACACACAGAACAAAGCCTATGTCTGCTGTGAACTGGCTGTGGGCATGTGTGAGTGCATTTCCACACCTATCCCTTGTTGGTGGAGAAAAAGTTTGGGTTGAAAGGATGAGAGAAGATACTGCAGATGAAAGAAGCCGTCAAAGTCATATTTGAAAGGGTGTGATTTTCAAATAACAAAGCTGTGCCTTCAGTTATAATTTACATAACCAACAGTGTATTAACAATAAAGGAGAAATTGTTTGGTGACCATTGATTTTGTCAGCTGTAGTGACAACTATAGCCGGCAGATTTATTCAGCTGCAGCTAATTGACATCGATTCTATGAGTTGGCCAAACAACACAAAAGAAACTGTGCTGCTATCTGGCTCATACACTATCTGCATTGTTCTGTATTGTAATATTTACAACCTCTTCTATTAGCTTGCTTTTTAAATTTCAGTTATATATTATATAATTTGTTCCATAGCTAATGAAACTACGCACCGCACCATATTAACTGGGTCTGCGTGATCCCCATCCATGCATGTTGGTGTCATTTGGCTCCAAGCAAAGCCCCTGCAAACAAAGAATAATGACTCACACACACACACACACACACACACACACACACACACACACACACCATTCAGCAACTCATTCCTATGCTTTAATGGCTCATCAACCACAGGCGTCGTCAGCCCATGTCAGCTCAGGTCCTGTCCTGGACTGGATCCAGTGTGTCAGCTGCCCATTCTTGGAGTGGAAACTGTGGAAATTCAATTAAAGTGAAAGGGAACCAAAACAGGAAGAAATACCCTGAATGGGTAAACAGGAAAAGTACTGGGTGATCAGGGAGATCTTTTAATACGCTTTAGCAGAAAACTGCAAGTACATGTGACATGGACATCAGGAGACAAAGAAGAATCTTAATGTCGGTTCACTGCAGAAAAACAACACAGAAAGAGACGAGGGGGAAAAGAAGGTCTTTTCATTTTTTATTGTGATGCTCCGGTCTATGCCCGCTGACTTGCTTTTCTTTGGTGTTTGTTGCGTCAGTATTATACCTGCTGCCTGCTAGCGCCACACCACCACTGCTTGTACGTCTCTGCACGCAACCTGCAGAGTTATGGATTTTAAAAGTGCTCGGCAAAAATCAATGCAAGTCGAGACAGAAGAGTGTGGCTGACACACACACAAAAAAAGCATCAAATGCATGAGCAGAAACAAAAACGTGAAAAAGAAAATCACGCAGCCAGAGACCATACCGACAGAAAAGGCTGAGCAGAAAATCTGAAACGGATTCATACTGTTGACATAGACTTTATGTTCTGTTATGTTCCTGTATTCCTCTTCCTGTGAGAATAGAATGACTCGAACACACTATTTTCCCTTGTTTGCATGCAGAAATTTTAATAATGATTAAATAAATTAACCACTTGGTTTGAGAATTTGGGCGGGTGTCACGTTAAGGATTCATGCATGAACAGCAAACTGATACTGAAGTGGTGGTAAATCAGCTGCATACTGTACATCAAACATCAACAGTCAACAGGTCGTAATATGACTGATCAAGCACTTATGCACGTTCAGCACTTGATGATGCTGCTGCGTCTCAATGGCTGTCGGCAGCTCATCTGTCCATCCTCCTCTTCTGTCACTACGGCGGCTCACAGCACAGAGCCGAGGAGAGGGAGCCAGCTGCTTTTAGTAAGCCTCAAGTTTATATAACTACAAAATAAAAGCACTTTTCTTAACTTTGTCACACAACACTGCTGTGAGGAAGAGAACAAGTTTGTCATTCTCAAACATAGCTCTTCTCTCTGCTGCAGCTCAGCAAAGAAACACAGTGCAGGGAAACAAAAAGTGGGAATTTTGCTCTAAAAAGACTTTGGAGGATACACACTTGACTTTTCTGACTCAGACTGCTGAAGCTTCAGCTCAAATATATGATGCCTTTTTGCACAGCTCAAGCACAGGAGGCATTAAGATGGGATGAGTTAAGGCCAGTATGGACAGGAAGAGCAATTTAAAGCCACAAAATAAAATGTTGAAATGTGCATGTGGGCATGTTATTTTAAGATAGACTTGAAAAAATCTGAACAGCCTCTCAGCTTCCACTTTTCACCAGCAGTAGGGTCTCAATCACATGAAGTACTGAGCATAAAGTTGAGCTCCAGTGGCATATTTTCCAAGATTAAATGTGTCCTATAGGCTCGGGTCATCCCTCATGGCAGACTGCAAGGCGGTATCACTCCTCTCAGCTGTCAGTCAAATAAAACCTGGCATCACATCACCAGTGATGACGCAGACTTCTTCTCTCCATACTTTTCTTGAAACAGAACTGAATCATTCGGTGCTGACATGCAATCATCACAGGTGAGCTATTTACAATCTCTGTCCCTGCCGTGCTGCCTGTTACAGTTTATTCAGCACATAGGTGCACATTTGAAGCTGCTGTTTCAGTGACTAAAAAGACTAGATGTTGCTCCTTCTGCAGGTGTGTGACCGTGCGTGTTTTTGGCTGTTCTGCACAGTAAGTTTGCTGATTTGTTTTACTGCTTGTGCTTTGTTGCCTTCCTGCAGTTGTCTGATATTCAATTTTTGCAAAAAATACTACATCAAACACAACCATCCACAATATGATGTCTGCTGATGATTTCTGTGCTACTGTGATCAACAGTAGTCACTGCCACAAAACAACAGTTGGGACATGTTCTGTAAGCTGCTTTATGTCTCTTTACACACATTTATATTACAGTAAAGATTATGGAGCATCTAGTTTCAGTTTCAACTGGAGTGCAGCTATGGATGATGGAACTGGTTTTGCTGTTTTGCTTGGTCATTAACAATTAGTGGACAAAATAAAATCCTGGCCTGATGATGGCGCTAGAGGAAAAGCTAAAGGATCGCCAAACTTACCACAGTTCATCAGGAATTTGAATGGCACTGCCAAACTTCATGGCAATCCATCCAGTAGTTACCAAGACTGTCTATTCAAGCCCTGAAATGTGAACCTCATGGTGGCGCTGGAGGAAACATCAGAGGATCACCAAAGTCATAAAGATAGATTACCTGGGAAACATGATTTTCTGTACCAGATTTTGTGCCATCCATCAGGCAGATCTTACAATTAAAAAGTAAAAAAAAATAAGAATTGAATAAGATAGAAGCTATACAGAGAAATTAACCTGAAAGCTGACAGGATAAGATTAATAAAAAAAACTCTGATCTGCTGGTTGTGGAAGTCAGGGCACACCAAAGCTAGTGAGCTTCGTCCTCAGTACATACATGTGCATTCACAATGTCATCTCAATCCATCCAATAGTTGTTGAAATATGTCTGGATCAGAGCGGTGGACCAACTGATCAACCAACAGGCCGATAGTGCTGCCTTGAGAGCAATGTTGCAGGCGTGGTTGAAACAAAAAGACAACAGGTAGATAATTGCTCAGCTCTGGTAATGGGGAAAAAACATTAAGGGTTAAAAGGATGCAACTTCACAATTATTTGTTGTCATATCTTTTAGTGGCACCACCACCCCGTCTCCGCTCCAGAGATGGTTTGTAATTGCACTCGACTCGATTATACATAAAAACATCTTCCCACAAATCAATGGCTTTTATTTACTTGACCTGGGCAGAGCATTCTCTGCTTAAATGGACTGATGCTTGCTAATTGTTATCCGAAATGACTTGATGCCAGAATGAACACCGCTAATGGGTTTCGGCACACAACAGTCAATCACTGGTCTGTCACCAGGGGAATAAAGGCATGCTAACAGGATGCTTTGCTTTGATGCTCTGCAAATTACCTTGATTTTTTTCCCCCAACCTCTTTCAAATCCATACCGAGCCTGTGACATGAGCAGGAGGAGTTATAAAGCGCCGGGCTGCTCGATCAACGTAAATCCCCTCCGCATTCAGAGGTTGCGGGGTTCATCCATAATTCATGCCTGAAGACGGTGAACAGATTGAATTGTCACAAGTCAGGCTGGTACAGATGAGGAGAACGAGAGAGGAATGAGCTGCTCTCTCTCTGTGTGAGTCCTGAGTGGGAATAGAAAGAGCAGGATTAGCAGAAAGAGCAACTCCAACACATCCCGAGTTCATGTCCGCGCTGGTAACGTGGCTTATCTTTGCCCTGAGTGACCCAGAACATGTCTGCATGTCAAATGCGATTACTGTAGTCTAAGAGCTGCAACACGCTGGTTCATGATACCAACATTAAGGTAGGAGTCATTTGAATTTAGTGACACTATGAATTGAGCAAATTAAGATAAAGACAACAGTGGAGCAGTCATATTATTCAGGAATTATTTGAGAAAGTATATTGCTTGGAGGTCTCTGGGCTGGTTTGGAGACACTAATTTTACCAGACGTTCTGCACGAGCAGTAAATTTCATACAACATCCACCACTCTCTGCACAACTGTCTGTTTGGAGTATTTTTTGTTTCTTTTGTTGATTTATTATCTTTTTGGGGTTTCGAGTTCCAGACCGCCTGCAGACACCTGCTTAACTTAAGGCTGCATTAATCTGTTGTGTAATATGTTGTATTCCTGCTGCAAAAGCACAGTGTTCACTGCAGTTCAGGGTCCACAGGTGGTGCGGACTGCTCAGAATATGTGTCTGTTACCAGAAAGAGATGAGAGAAAATGGGGAGAATATGCAAAAATTCTTTAAATTCTTAAAGAATGTATTATTTGCCTGTGTATACTTTTATCCTCTCTGCAATTAAAAGTAATTAACTTTAATCAAGTTCTTGACATTCATACAGCTTTCCAGTTTTCACCTGGCTTTTACAGTCTTAAACATTCATAATCCCATTACACTGCTGCAGCTGTCCTGAAGGCCTGTACTTAGTTAGTGTGTGTGTGTGTGTGTGTGTGCATGAACCTTCATTATCCTGATGCTGTACCCGGCGCTCACCTGCCCATTAAGTCCATATGATCCTATAAACAGTGATGCACATGAAATGCCAATCTTACAAATGGAAGTTCTGCTCAGTACGAGTGACTGAACATGTGCTACATGTTTCATTTTGATCCCTGCTGAGGAGCAAGGACTCTGCCTTCAACAGCCACGGAACCGATCAATGGTAACTTCATGATCGACAGCTGCACTGCAATAAAATGTGAATTGTGTTACTGGCAGAGCATGTTAAGTATGTTCCTGCATGTAAAGTAGCAACAGCTACAGCTGAATGCTGAAATGCCGGTATGGAAATGTTCCCCGTATGCTGGCTCCACAGAAAGCACTCACTGTTTGGAGGAAAATGGAAAAACTCTCAACTTTTCTACTCTTAACTGTCGAAAATTCAAAGTCAATGCATGTGGTGATATGAAAGAGAAATGTTTAGGTTTTGAGAGTCTGGCTTAGTTTCTCTGCCATCATTCTCTGTGACTCCATGTATGGACAGAATTTTACTGTTGGAGCTGCTCGAGGTGTAGCTAGTTTTTATGCTTTACATGCAGGTAAGTAGTTTAGTCCAACTTTGGGGTCAACCCTCTCCAAAAGGTCACAAAATAAATGTGAGGGGTCATGAGATAATTAAGTTTTTTTGTGTAATAATAAATAATGTAACCACTTTGGGCTTTGTGATGATTATTAAAATTAAACTGCCTGCAGAGTTCTGAGGGACAATTGCAAACTGCAAACAGAAAATTGGGGTCACAAGCTCAAAAGGTTGGGAACAACTGATACAATCTTTAACCATGCATGTTATTTTGTGATTTTATCCTACTCTGAAAAGAAACTGGCAGCTACAGCTCTCAAGAGTAAATAGTACAATATTTCCCCTGAATGTAGTATGATATAACATAAAATGGATATCTTTCGAGTAAATTACAAAAACCTCAGAACTGTATTTTAAGTGCATTTCATGAGTTTCCACCACTGCCAAAGAGCTTTGCAAACATGGCCTATAATCATTGAAAATCACATCTATGAGATAAACAATAAGAACATATGAATATTGTAGAAAACATCATGGGATCATTTAGTAATCTCATGCTTTCTGCTTGCATAATAAAGTCATACTGGTGGAAATTAAAAGAAAGCGTTTACCAAGATGGAATATGTATTCAAACCAAGTGTCATGTCCATATGCTCTTGTTTTCATAAAACTGCATGTACAAACTGAATCCAATGGCTGCCTGCCAGGAAGGGGATCAATCTGAAAACTTGCAAACCATGTTCTAAGACATTTTCTAAAGAGAAAGGTGAATACGACTTGTGGATCTTTTGAACCATGTGAAACCATCTGTCTTTATTAAATGTGTTAGAAAAATAAAAATGTCAGCAAAACACAAAGAAAAAATCTAAGAGTCTTTAGCCTTTCAAGTTAAAGCATTGTGAAAATCTGAAGCCACAGCAGACCACGACCGGACGATCTGATGCTCTTTGTTCTTCCTTCATGTGCAGTTGCAAATAAAGCCTGTGGCCTTCAGTCAGGCTTTTTAAACCTCCCACATGCTCTACCATGTGGCCACCTGTCCATTAAGCCCATCTAATCTGCTCGATATTGATGCAATAAAAAGGCCACAGTCGAAGTGCCTGATTAGATTGGAACATCTGCTCCATATGGCTGGTTTGGCATGCAGACTGTCCTCCGCCTTCACAGTCACAATGTAGCACAGTGACACAGTGAAGGTGGCAGTTCAGATTTACTGCCAGCATCTGGGCTACCTCTTCTTTGATAGCTTGATTCAGTGTAATCTGTCTCGGTTTATGAGCCCCAGGACTCTGGACAGAGTCCAGTCAATTTATCGATGCAGCAACAAAAAATTATCTAAATTTCATCATATTACATTGTATTGATTTATTGACAAGAGGCAGCAGTTTACTCAAACAGGAACTCTGACACTTAAAGAAACAGTCCAACAGTTTGCCAAGTAGTGAGTGAGTGGGAGCTGTCGGTTAAGCATGTATCAGTGTATCGATCGTCTCATCTATTTCATGCCAAACAAGCGTTTATATTTTTGTAAGAAGTTTGTAGACACCATCAATTCTGATGACCTGTGTTCACATCCAGATCCTTGCAAAGACGTTAGAGGTTTGAATTGTGTTTGAAATTTGTTTTTGCTTTTCACCATTAGCAATATCTGAACTGTGCTGAATTACGCAGCCTCATACTTACATTATGCACAGCTGAGGATCCTCCAGGAGGAGCTGGCTGACGTGGCTGCTCAGATAGACGTCTGGTGGACTCCACTACACCTGCTGTCACTGTCACCCAGACCTGGATACGACCTTTTCCTCCTGTGAATGTGGACATTTTAATTTTCGTATTTTTCCCTGAGCTTAAAAACAAACAGGACATTTCTCTGCTTTACTGCTAATAATAATTCGAACAATAATGACTTTAATCAAATAACAACTTTCAACAATAGACATAATAATAACACTAGTAAAAACACATTACATCTGTAATTAATATATAATAAATGAATATAATCTGTTAAATGCTCACCTACAAATATCTGTTGACATGTTGTAGAATTTCTACCATTTGTGTATTTGCAAAGTGTATATTTTATTCCTCAAATACCTAAAAAGGACTCATCAAATAGCTGTTATGGCTAACGTGCTAGCAGACATTTGTGTACTTACACATCCAACGGTTCTGACTTTCAACACGCTCTTCACCAGCTAGCTGCTAACTGTCGTCTTTACCACAAGGCAAACGTGCTGTAAAAACCAAAACAATGAGCCATCCATCCATCCATTATCTATACACCGCTGAATCCTTTGCAGGGTCACGGGGGGGCTGGAGCCTATCCCAGCCGTCTCTCGGGCGAAGGCAGGGGACACCCTGGGCAGGTCGAACAATGAGCCAAAAGAGGCTAATGGTGATAATTTACTGCAGGTTCATAACTAGAAGCGAGTCTGTTTCATGCATTGTGTAAATGTTTGATTCATTTATATAAAAAGTGTTGGTTAGTAGTTTAAGTTACTGAACAAACAAACAAAAAAATCCCAATAAAAGCAAAATCTAAATGCGCTTCAAGATGAAGGAAAACAGTTTTGCTGTATTGGACTCCGTTATCAACACACACTGTTGGTTCTCAGTCCTCTGAGCTGCCTGAGAAACCAGATGCTTCAAACCAGAAAATATTATTGTCCTTGAGCACGACTGAGAAATATAACTATACCTTCAATGACTGTATGCAAATAGAATGAGCAAGCACTTATTAAATACTTACTTGTACAAAACTGATCTTGAAATACAAACAGTCATTTGCCTGTCCGTGTCTGAGCTGCTGGATTTTACAGCCTTTGTACTCGATGCACTTTGGCTCCCATGTTGACACTAAAATGCACCGCGTTCTCAGCTGCAAAGCCTTCTTTTGTGTTTTATATAGAAATCAATACAGCACCAATATTCCAGTGATAAGCTAACCCCTAACCTCATGGGGCTGACGGTGAGGATGTGGTCGCTTCCTGTTGAATTGCTACAACTCAAACTGCAGAGGCCTCTGCAATCAGACCCAGTGGGTAATTTGGCTAACTTAATTTTGGGTAGATTATAGTCACCTCCTGTGCTTTTATATCATTTGTATTTGCAATGTATGTTTGGTGTTACCAAACCCTGTATCACGTGTATATGGCTGTTATGGATTATGTGTGCATGTGTGTGTTTGAAGAAATGTCTCTGCTGACTACAAACGGCACAAACATCTCAAGGATGGAGGGCTTGTTGGCGTGAACAGGTGAGGCTGAGACGCTGGATCTACGGATCCTTATCTTCTCGTTGTCATGGTGATCTATAGAATCCTGCCAAGGTTGCGACCTCTGAGAGCCAATTAACACCACTCTCTCTTTTCCTCCTCTCCCTCCATTTGTCAGCTAAAGATCAAACTGCAGGATTCACAGTTGCTTTTAGCTTTTATCCTGCTCGGCCTGTTTTTCTTTTAGGTTTGCTTGTACGAGCATTTGAAGACAGATTCACCTGCACAAAGGTATCGTAAAGCTCTCGTTTCGACTGATCGTAAAGCTCTCGCTTCATGAATAAAAAATCCTGCGTTTATATATTCCATAGTCACAGTCATTTTCATAGTAACCTCGGCCTGTTTGATATGTCTCAAATCAAATTATGCATTGCTTCCATTAGAATTATGGATTTTTAACCTGCTGATTTATTTGCAAAATCTATAGTGGAGACACAGTTTTTCGTTTACTTATTCAAACGTATAAGAGGCGCCTTCTCGTTACAGCTCTATCTCGAGAATCACTGTGAATCTGTCCAATCTGAATGAGACACATCTGAACAAATCTGACGGGGATCTCCTCCTGCCTCGCCAAGGACCAGATTCTGACTGGATCAGGTTCAAATTGTGATCCTTTGCCTAATACTTAAGTCTTAACTGTATCACTTTAATCATAATAATTCTCAGTCCCAAAAGATATCAGTCTCTCTTCAGAAAATGCACAGAGTCTGGAAAAAGAGTCTGAGTCCAGAAGAGTTGAGTCCTGGGAGCTTCATTCTCTTTACAGATCAGAAAGCCCGGGCAAGTCCTGCCCAACAATACCAAAATTCTGCTCTGAACATCACCTTTTGTACTATTGTCAGTGGGCTTGGCCATATGGTTTGGCCACATCCTTTTTTATCTTTTTACACTTTACTCTAGTTCTATTGGTGTTTCATTGTTTGGGGGCCTTCCCCCTGATGCCCTCTGTAACCTAATATCTATTGGGAATTTTCCACTGAAGCTTTTGGGGATTTTCCACCGAGATCCCTTTGGCATCAGTATCTATTGGGATCTTAGGATCTAGATTACTGCTTTGTACTAGTTTTAGCAAGTTATCTCTATTCTAGTGTTTTTATTGGTGTCCAGCCAACTCTTAGGACATTTTTTAAAAATATAGAACAGAACATAGGCCAAGCAAAAAAAGAGATAGTAAAATAGACATATGACTCACTAAGCAAACAGAGATTTCACTAAGTTAACAGAGATATGATTCATTTGGTAAACAGAAATAAGAGTTAGTAGACTCCAGTAGATTATATTTACAAAGATCCTCTTCATGTCCCCCATGCCTCTGAGCACAGAGCAGAACAGGGTGAGCACAGGGCGGGGGGGCACACTCTTGTCTTTTAGTCCTCAGATTGACACTACAAAACTATAACTAAACTCCAGCTACTGCTCTTCGTCTTAATCTTCGCATTAACTTTCATCTGTCACTTTCATTTTATCTGACTGTATTAGAGTGAAATCATGAAGGTATTTATACCAGAGGTCCAACAGAGGTCGTCCACAGTTTGCTGGAACTGTTCACAAGCAGATCACAAATGGTGGTAGCATCATGTTGAGAAAGTAGAGTAATACATGAGGATGCTGCGTCTCATGCTCATACATGACATTTGATTTGATTACTGACATGTGTCCGAATGAATGTGAGAGGAAATCTCTGGGGGTTTAGGTTAGGTTACATTATTTTAATTCATACACTTATTTTAGTCAAAACAATAACTTCAGATATGTATTTGAATTGTTACTATTTCCTGATAACCTTTTGCATTGATTTATCCCACTCTCTCATTTCCCATGTCCACAGATGACAAAGCACAGGTGTGCATTTTATCTGGACCCAGGTGTGCAGAGCCATTTCCCGTGAGATTAATATACTGCATCATATCACAATGCAAACATCTGCGTTAACAACGCTGCTAATGTGATAAATACATGAAGCTAGGAATGTTGTAACAGAAATCTAATCTGTCGAGCTAATATTTTGCTTTAACATGCTATTTTCAGGCAATTATTTCTCCTATTTCTTTCCTCCTCTCTTTCCTTTCCATCATTCCAGACGTGATTGTCGTCTTTAAATAAGTTCTGTGGGAACGTCTGCTGCCCACAGCTTTCTAATTTCCTTCCCTTGTCACTGTTTGTAGTAGGTTTTATATTACTTTAATCGGCTCCCTCACTGATGCCGCTAAAACACACTTTCCCTAAATGTTAATCCCATAATCATTTCCCTTGGCGTCCTACAAGCTCTGATAGTCCACAGCTATCAGTGATGTGTTCATAGCTGGAGTGATATTGCTTTTGCAGCGTGGCCCATTTCCCTGAGTCTCATGGGATGTCATATAATGCTCAACTTGTCACACCAGCTCTGAGAGCGGGAGAACGGCCGTGGATATATTAAGGGGCCGCATTATATTCCAGATGATTTTGGAGCCTGGACATGTGTCCTAGAGGATATAAACTCCGAAATGCAAAAGGGATTTAGATTTTTCCTCCCTTTCAGGCTCGACAGTAAGAGAACCAAAGACACATTTATCTCCTCTGCTGTTAGAATATTTAATTTGCTAGTTAAATGTAATGTCTGTGGCCTGATAAGAACTTTACTTTTGTGCTGATGATGGCGATGTTGCTCCGCTCGTGCAGTGCAGACCTTTTCTCTGGCGCCACCAACAGCTCAAAATTCCCCCAAATGACACTTAAGTCCATGACGAGATAGTGTAAACTAATGGACTGACATGAAGTCTGTGGTGGATATTCACGCCCCCCTGAGAAACACTCTTAAAGAGCGTTTTACATGTCCAATAATCCTGTGCAGCAGTAATGTTCCATTGCATGGTGGTACATCAGCTTGACGTAGTCACCTGGACAACAGACCACTCCTGACCAGTGATGGGAGTAACATGCCACTCCACTACGGCAGTAACGAGAGATGAAACAAATCCGTTATTCGAATTAATTCCAGACAGAATCCAACCAGCTAAGACAAAACAACGAGCTCGAACCTAAAAGCCAGGTGACTTCTGTCTCACGGTATGAAAAGAGTGACAAGGACCAGAAAACCATACTTTGAAGACTATGCTGGAATCATGTTAAACAGTACGAAGAGAGTCTGCAGACAAGAGCCACAAAAGTACAGCTGAGTGTTGACTCAGACTACAGCTAATAAGTGTTTCCTTTTTACCTTTTGGCATTTCATTCATCAAAAATTTTACATACAAAATTTCCCAAAAACTTCAAAATAAATGGAGAAAAAGTAATCAAAAGAGTGGGCGTCTCCAAGATTGATTGGCAGTATTGTTAAGAGACACGCTGTCAATTTGCTGTGCCGCTCTACTGACTGCAGGAAGTCGTTCAGCCCAACAAACGTTAAAAGGACTTTTTTTTCTCTTTTCAATATGTCCACATGGCCTTGGCTGCCTACCATTAGGAATTTGTCATTTGGGAGGACCCATTAAGCTGCTACTCCACCAGGAGAGTGGAGCTAGCCAACCGAGCAAGATTGCCCACTCGACGTTACTTTTCATGCATGTTATTTTAACACCTGCTGAGTGTCACTGGCAAGCTCCTGCACACACACACACACACACACACGCACACAGTGTTGTATTCATCCTGCAGAGAGGAGGCTGTCTCACTGTCCACTTGTGCTCACAGGAATTGTCCAGTGTTTTCAACTCAACATAGCTCAAACCATCACTAGTGTGTTCAAAACTAAATGAATATTTCCTTGTTCAGACACTTTGGTATTTTGGTGTGTAGTGTAATTAACTTGCTGGCTGAGCTTTGGACTTTTAGTCTGGTGCTTTTGGAAGCAGACTGCATTAGAAAAAGGTTCACAGAGCGCAATGACATTTTTGTCTGGGAGCCTGCAACTAATGATTACTTTCATTGGATTAGTCTCTTATTTTTCAAGAAATTAATCAGTCTATAAAATATCAGAAAGTTCCTGTCACAGTTTCCCAGAAGCCAGGATGATGCCTTCAAAAACCCAAACATGTTGCATTTACAAAGCCATAAAATCGAGAAAATCCTCACATTTGAGAAGCTGAAACCAGAGGATGTTTCTTCTTCTTTTTTTTTTTTTTATATAAAAATCGTTTTCTGCACTAAATGGGCCACAATAAACAATCAAGCCGATAGATCAGGCAAACGTGGGCTGACTGGCTCTGACACTGATTTTTCAGCCTGGCTCAGGACATCAGGAGTTTAACAGCTGAAGGACCGCATGGCTGATCTCACTTGACAAAACATGTGACTTCCATATGAAATCACCAATAGCTGTTTGGTATGAACACTCACACACAGCAAAGTCTAAACTGCCTCACAATCAGAAGCAAGTGAGCCTCCTGCTAGGAGAAAGCTGCTCTGAACGACTTCAGATCTTTTCCCTCCCTCGTATAAAGCGGCCGGGACAGTAAACACGAGCACCCTGTGTGCGGTTTACTGATGAGACGCTTCAGGATTTCGGGAGCTGCTGGCATGTCTGCAACTTTCAAGGGGAAACTCCAACTGAGTGCGTTGTGTATTTCTGCTGTTTCTCTCCAGTTTCCTTGTGAGTGTGCCTGTGCAGGCCAGCCACCAGGTGACTCCTCTGACTCCTGAGTATTGTTATCTTAGTCTCTGATCAGTGAACTACGGTACAGGCTCAGCCAGAGACAGAAGAGACAGCATACTGAAAAATAAACAGGCTACACAGCCAGGTGTCAATATATTCCAGACCACACGTCGCTCGCAGTGTGCAAAACTAAAACCAGCACCATCACAGGAGAATCATCCTTAATGAGACCAGAGGTGAGACCTAAACTGCAGGTTTCACGTATCGTAGAACATTACTGTTTGGATGAAAGAGAAATCACCTGTTGCGTTCTCTGATACCACGCTGATTTCTGTCAGCTGCAATGAGCTCGGGGAACGGGGAAACTTGTTTTCTTTTATTCATCAGAGGAGGCAGCAGTCTGCGCCCGTCAGTATTTTTGTTCTTTTATTAAATGGCAGGAAGTCTGAACGGAGCACACAGAAGGGGAGACACCGGAGAGGAAGATCCTCTGATGTGAAAGACAAGAGAGCTTGGAATAAAAAAAGAGCAAAAATCATACATTTAGTCACCTGCCTGTGAGCCGTCACTGTGTGCAGACTCCCAGGTCACCTTCAGAGGAATTCTGGCACATTTACAAATGCTGAAATCCTCCACAGTCCACCTGCACAGGTGTTTTCACGTATAATCCCTGATTAAAGCCCTGCTCAGGACTGCATGGGCGAGTACAGGCAGTGACTGAGTGTCACCTTCTGTGATCTCCTGTTTGTCCTGTTGCACCTGTAGTACAGTTCTCAGCTTTATTGCTCTTATTAGTAGCTGCAGGGACCTCATGTAATTCTCAACATTGTTCTGTCCACATTTAATTTAAGCAGAAGTCTAATCACCCACAACAACTTTGTGGTTGTGTGAAACTTTTTAAGGAACATTTCTGGGCTCGTTTGATTTAGAGGCAGATGAGAAGATCGACACCACGGAATACGAATTCCCACAGTGTGAAACTGCTGCATTGAATTAGCCATAAAACGATAAAAACAGAACAAAATCAAAACAAAGAAACATGCATGCATGACAAACATTATGGTACTTGTAAAGCAAGCAGAGCACATGAGAACAAACAAGGCGAAACATGCAGAGACATTAAGTTTTAAGATTAGATTAAAAAATAATAATAACAGTGGTTGTGTCATACATTTAAAGGATGTTATCGCTCTGGGAAGCTGCCTTGAGTCCTTTAATAATCCTTCCTCAGCATCTTTCTGGATTTTTTTGAATATATAAGATGCTAAAGAGATGCTAAACCATTATAACCATCATAAATACAGGACTCAGTTTAAGACTTTGTTCATTTTACTGCCTGATATTCAGTGCTGGATCACTTCAAACTCACAGGACAGAAGACGTGACTGATCAGACGACGTGGCCCCGACTCGCTCCGCCATGTAAATCGAGGTGAAAAAAGTGCATTTCCTCTCAGCCTCTTTCAGAGTCTTCACACGGAAAGACTGAATGATGTATGAGCTGTCGTTGGGATGCTCATGCTGTGGTCATTGTGTGTGTGCCGTGGCAGGGATATAAAGAGCAGGACGGCTCTCGGGGGACTTCACATTGATTCCCCTCCTGCCAGAAGTGCAGCGCTGTGGAGAAATGACAACAACATTCATCATCTCACCGGTCATTTGTAAAGACAAGGCAGGACGACAATACAAGGTGGCAGTGTGTGTTTCGGTGTGTATTTAGTTGTGAAGGGTGGTCTAACATGTTTAGAACATAGTGGGCATATAGACAAACTGTGGAGAAGTGGATCACAGAGGTTTCTGTGGACGTTGTTTTTGTCGGCATGAAACTAAAACCGCTGTGAGTTTTAAACTTTAAACATTTTAGCCTTCAGGCAGCAAGTGTTGGTAAAAGATAGATTTTTCATGGAGTGTTCCTGAATAGCTGAGCTTGAAGGGCAGACTGTTCACAGCCAAGGCAGGAGTGCACAGAAAATGACAACAAGGTCGATTGTTTCTAATAAGTTTAACGTCACAATTGATTATACAGAGTCAAACGCAGTCTGAATGCCCACAAACACTCCTCAGATTCTAAGAGAGCCCTTCTGTCACTGTGTCATTATCAGTAAGTCCTTTCAAATACTGCAGCAGCAAGTTGTGAATACAACAGAAGTTTACGTCAAAATTACACAGAAATGGTCAATTTTGTGTACTTTTACACAAACTCAGGTATGGACATAAACAACAGAACCGGGACCACCTCAAAAGGTGAGTCAGTTTCCAGGTGGACTGCATCATAGTAAATATGAGATATAAGTATAATTTTAAAAGCTAAACTTTTGAATCCAGCTGCCGATGGTGCACTCGATATGTCGGTAATGTCCTGATCATATGAGTGACGTACAGCCTGCTGTATATTTATTGAGCTTGTGTTCAGTTCAATCAATTCTTCAATAAAAAGTGAAACAGTATTATGCATTTGTTTATGCCAGTTGCAGTCTCAACTATCCTATGCAGTGCTATATATGTATCTTGTATACATGAGCATCCTCAGGGACCCACAAATCTGCTGTTCCTGCTGCTACTGCACTACCTCACTTCACTCTTTTCAAACTTATATTCATATTTTCTATTTTTATGCTCTTGCATAGCTGTCCTGCATATTGCACTACGTGTTTATACCTTGTTCCGTGACTTGTTTTTGTACTGTGTTGCACCTTATGTGCAGTCTGAATGTTTGCTTCACCCCCTTTGAATGTTGCATCAGTCCTTCTTTCTGTTTGCACTGAGGACCAGGAGAAACATCATTCTGTTCCTCTACTGTGCTGCATTGTATGCAGACAGAAGACAATTAAGACTTTCTTAACCCTTATTTTACCTAATAGTAATTTTTGTGAGCCCTTTGTTACACAAAAGAAGATCAATACGCTTTACTAAGACAGCACAGGCACCAGTATTTGATTTTCCTTGAGTTTTCCCCTGCATGATGACGCAGGATGCAGTCGCCTGTCCAATCAGTGACTCTGCTGTCAATCCACATGACTCCATGTTGCCTCTTGATGCGTTTGTAAAAAGTCAATGTGAACACAACCAGAGCAGAACTGAAAGGCAACAATGCATCTTTTTTTTTGGGCTTGTCTGGACTAAATAAATGAAGCTACCTGCAGGTATGAAAGCACCCTGTCTTCACAGTTTGTTTGCTGCAATAAAGTACTGTGACACACTCTATATATTTGATACCATACTATAATTAATCTCATCATTTTCCCAGTGAATGAACAAATTTCACTGCTGCACCAGAAGAGAAAGTGATTCCACCGCTAAAACCAGCACAGAAGGGCGATACTGCAGTGACGACGCTGATGTCGACCCACCTGGACGCACGTTGAGCGATACGGTGCGGTTTTACTGCACGTCGATACAAGCAACGCTTGACTCAGATTTTTAAACCCAGGGCTTTATCAGACGTCACAAAGCTGCTGAGGCGGAAAGAAAACTGTCAGCTGACTGGGTTTCAATAATCAAAATGTTAAACCCCTCAGCATCCTCCGGTTTGCCATCATCATCATCATCCTCACAAGCTGCAGCCTTGATACCTCAAGATTTAACTAATTATTTTAAATTTAATTGTCTGCCATCTGTCTGCCTTTGACTATAGTTTAAAATAAAAAGGCAAAAAGATCAGGGAGGATTAAATGGCTCCATAGGGTTACACTCTACAGACCAGGTTATATAGTCTGACAGATAAATCCCTGATTGGACAGTTGTCTCTTTGCACATCAAGCAATAAAAGTCAACCCAGTTTAAGAGTGAAGGACAGTAAAGGAGAGGATGAAAATGATGAACTGTGGAACGTGGCCAGTCAACAGGTGCACATCTGTGGCAAACACTTCATCACAGGTTAGTTCATAGTGTTACTGAGGAAATGACACAAGCCGATTGTTGTTGATGGTGTAACTAAAGTTTTCTATTTCTTGCCTTTGGGCTGCTTGCTGAAGAGAAATACCGTATTCAAGCTCCATTGCAGACGTAGTATTTCACTAAGATTTAATGATGCACGATCCACTTGTATATTACTGTGCTTTCTTTAAGCTGTTTTCATCTCTTATTCCTTGGCAAAGCAAATCTAAACTCTGTGTCGCTGTTATTTACAAACCACAAAGAAAAAAAAGGGGGAGAAGGGGTCGTTCCTGTGGAGCCACGTGGAGTGGATTCGTTTCTCCGCCTCCTGCAACATGTTTTGCAGGAGCGATACACAGGGGAGATCCTCCTTTCATAAGCTGCACAAACAGCTTGTGATGCAACAGTTAATGTGCAACAGTAGGAAGCAGTCAGAGAAAGCGGTAACTGATTAATAATTCTTTCTCATGCTGCAAGATTTCAAGACCAAGTCAGAGAGAGAGCGCAAACATGTAAACACTTAGCATATTAATGCAGCGGTTGGGTTTGGGTACGAGGGGAACGTCATGAAGGAAGTCATACATTAATAATGACTGCACAGCCACAAACAGAGATTAAAGGTAATGTCTAAATTGTTGTTTAAATGTCTCGAATCTTCGTCCAAATATTTTTTTGAAGTGAGAGAATTAAAAGAACTGTTTGCAACGTTTTTATATTTGTATGTATATCTCAAATGCCACATTGAACAGGTTGAATATTTACTGACAGTTATTTTTTTTCATTTAGAATGAGGAAAGCTATCCATCTGGTCTTCATTTACAAGTTTCATGGAAACTGTAATGTTTTCAGGGCTCTGTAGCTACCACTGAGGACACTGAGGCCTGCCCTTGGTATTTTTAAATTAATTTTATTTTCCATGTGGTGTTTTTAAAATTCCAGTTTGATTTATTTGGACCAAATATTTATCATGTTTATTTCTTTATTTAATTTTAGTGAAATAAAAATGAAAAGATGCATTTTTGCCACGATAATGTTATTCATGGCTCTGTGCAAAGCACTTTGAGACCAAAGTGAGACCTTCACAGTGGGAAATAAAATTCACAGAACATCTCTGAAGAGTGACGGCACAATCTGCACTTTTGAAACATTGTACGTTTAAAAAAAAACGTGGATACGTCAAATGTGTACATTTCATACGTATAATATCTATGATTCTATATCGTGACCTAGAGGAGAAGCGGCTTGTGATCGGAAGGTTGCAGGTTCGATTCCCCCACCAGAGTGGCAGGAAAATTTGGCTGTGGTGGAGTATCCCCTCCATTAGCTGGCTGGTGTGCCCATGAGCAAGGCACTTAACCCCCAATATGCTCCCTGGGCGCTTGAATGCAGCCCACTGCTCCTGTGTGTTTCACTGCATGTTGCATGTGTGTGTTTCAGTCAGTGATGGGTTAAATGCAGAGAAGTAATTTCCCAGTTTGGGATCAATAAAGTAAATAAACTTATAATTTAAACTATAACGTTTCTACATGCAAATGAGTGCAGTGTTTGTGGTGACAAAACATGACATTTTCCTAACCCTGACCTGACCTTATCCACAGCGTTGTCATAACACGAAATGGAAACATTAATAAATGTAAAGTTTGAACATGATACATTTTGCCAGGTTTCAAGTTACAGCAGCTAAACACGTTAGCATAGATGCTGCTGTAGCATCAGTTCTGTCAGAACTGAAGAGTAGTTCTTCATAGAAGAGCAAAGAACGGCTCTCAAAGCTTTTCTCAATGGAAAAGATGTTTTTACTCTTCGCTCGACTGGCTAAGGTAAGTCCTACTACAACACGTGCTTCCTTCATCTGATTGGTTGAAGTTTGATGGACGGTAATGGACAGATGGTTCATCCAATCACCTGGCAAGTATCTTTTTGAAAGTGCTTGCCCTTTTTCCAAGCCGCTTCCATGGACGACTTCCCAGATGGTTCTGTGTTACAACGGTTATTTATGTATGACAATACATGAGAATCGACACAGTGAGTGGTGACTTAAGTTGTAAAATAAATGCAATGGAGTACGAAGTATGTTGTTGCTTCTAGTAGAAGTGGAAAATGGAAAAAAACAAGTTATTTTTCCCTACTGCCATTATCATATAATCCAAAATATCAAATAATCAAATGTCTTTATTTAAATATATACTTTATGATCCGTTCTTTCAAAAACATGAAAACAAACCAATTAACTACATTCAGTTCATGAAAAACACACTAAAAATCTGCAACAGTTCCAGAATGTGGAACGAAACCGCCCCCCTCCAGGACTCACCAGGAGTTAAACTGTTCCCTCTCATCTCTTCTTATCGAGTCTTTTCTGTTTCTGCTGAGGCAGGGAGTTTGAGTTTCGCCTCAGAGACACTTCCTTCTGTTCAAACCATCAGACTGTGTAAACAGCCGTCTGTGGGCGATTAATCATGCCTGGTGCTGAGACACAGAGCGAAGGAGGCGGTGAGAAAGGGGGCAAGGATGGAGAGAGGAGTGCGCTGGGGTAAAAAGAAAGCGTAATCATTTCAGATCTTTTGAAAAGTGTGAATGTGCTCGAGAGCAGACGACGAAGAAGAGCGAGGAGAAGGCTGCACTTGAACACATCTTTATCCTCTCAGCTGCAGCTGCTTGTCTTTTCAACAAGTGAGAAATAGTCTAAATTTTTCTAAGTCAAACTGAGGCTCTGAAGTGATACAAGCAAGTTCAGATTGAGACACTAAATCTACAGTCCTGGTGATCCCTGAACACGTCAATACATATGAACACAACAGTCCACACAGACAAACAACTAAATTAACCACAATAAGAGGTGATGTGAATGCACCACATGCACCGCAGAAAAAAAAAGAAGAAGAAAAGAAAATTTGGCTTTCACCTGTCTAACAACAGCTGACTGTGTGCAGCAGGTGTAAATACGGTGGCCCTGACATCTCACTGCGCTGCAACATATGAGAAAGAAAACATATGAAGAGGAAAACATTGTCGCCGATTTGACAACATGTGTGCAGCATTTAGAAAAAGATTGCTGGCGGGTGAGAAAACATCATATATAAGACCTTCACATGAGGAAAGATACAAAAGCTCTGACAATCTTACAGCTGCAAATTATGGTGAGAATGAACTCAGATTTGTGTGCAAGCGATGGAAAACAGACATGAGCGACATTTTTTCTCTCTGTGGAAAACGTAAACACATTACAGAAAAAGGAATTACACTGTGAAGATGAAGGTCGTGCCCTTTGTATACCAAACAACCTGTCTGCCTGTTGAATGTTTCAAACAAGTGCTTTTGGAGCAATAAAACACGTTTGCAACATGCAGCAAACATGTTTTATTTCTGTTTTACACGGCGTCCCAGCTGTTTTGGATTTGCTGTTAGAGCTGCAGATTATAATCTCAACAGCCATCAGCTCAGAGTGAAAGGAGCTGCCTGCACACACCTGCAAACATCTGCATGTGTGTGTGTGAATATTACCGTTTTGACAGTGTATATATGAGTGCATCTGTAAATTCCTATATCTGTTTACATGCACACATTTCTATTTGATCTACATTATTTTAATCAACATTTGTTTTACGTATGGTCTTCTTTCTGTTATTTTAATTGCCATTTACTCATTCATGCAAATGAAGCATACATGAACTTGAATTTCAAAGAAGTAAGAGAGAGACACTTTAAAAGGGAGGAAAAAAAAACACCTGCCATGTAAAAAGTACAAAGACAACCTAATTTCCACCGACAGAGCGTTGAAGTGGAAATGAATCCTGGTTAAAGTCTTCAACTTCTTCCTGCTGTGTCTCAAATGCAGCCAGCGAAGCCTAAAAAGCTTCTTTTCTAACTTTCTTGAGTTCCAGTCTAATCACATTTCTCATCGTGTCACTCTGTGTTTACTGCTTTATGTCTTATGATGCTCGTTTGCATGAAGACATGTATTAAACATCAGGGAGCGTGCGATATAAATAACATGAGTTCATGAATAAGACATTTTTTCATGTGCATGTCTTCTTTTTGCTTTTATTTTGCCACCCAGGTGTAAAAAGCTGAGGGGAAACATGCTCCTCTCCAGCCTGCGAATCGTGAAGCGGTAATCAGATAGCTGCTGCAACTGTTTGACAGTCAAGTGTAATCACAGCAAAAAGCGAATTCAGCCTCTGAAAAGCTTCATTTCACAGTGAGATATTCACCGTTTGAAAATGGGACGCCTGTTCCAACAAAATGATTGTTGGCATGAAAATGGAGCTCTGTGTGGCAGGGGCATTGAAGTGATTTGCAAAGTGGGACGCTGTAGTCACAAAGTAGTAACATTTTCAAAGATGCAACCCTCTGCTGTGCTGAACCATTGAGTGTCGAGCAGCGCGTTTCCACCCAAATTGAAGTGAAGCGTTTGGTGGTGAAACCCTTCACTTATTCATAACTGTGGTTATTTGTGTGCTGTTATCGTCTTTACAGGTATAGAAACCTCCTTTCTGATGTCATGTATGTTTGAGGGGGGTGGAAAATGACGAGGACCAGTTTGTTTGTGTTGTGCTCTATGGGGCTTTTTCAACTGCAGGAACTTTTCAAGGAACACTTAAAACTCTTTTAAGGAACTTTTCTGGCAATGTGCTGCACTTTGACTGCAAGGAAACTCTTTGGTCCTCCATGAACTACACCTGAACTCCTCCCTTGCTGGGACCCTTTCATGGATCAGGGACTTCTGGCCGGGAGTGTGTGTTGGATATTGCTGCCTGCGGACTGTTGTGAGTTGTATGTGCAGCATTAATTTCCCTTCAGGACATACTGGAAGTGCAGTGGTAGCACTGGCACTGGTAACATCAACATTCAGACTTTATATGGAAATTGTAAAGGTACTGATGTTTAAACAATAGCCATAGTAGCTGATTTTGGGATAAGTCTAAACCAAAAAGGAACAGGCAAGCAAGAAATTAATCAAATTAATCCAGTTTTGTTCAATAATAAGGATTAGTAGAACCCACCATACAGTGGTTTGAAGTAAACTCGTCGTCTTCACCTGTTTTTTCACCATTTTTTCAGCCTGCTCAGGAGCAAGCATTAACGGTTCTTAAGGATTCTGCTCTCCATCGTGGTATTTGGTCTTTGTCCCTCACAGCTGCTGCGGTTAGGCCTGAAAACAGCAGTCCGGATGAGAGGGACTGTCCATTATCCCTCATTATTACCATACAGCAACAATGGTCATGGTCATCGGGGTCCTCTCACTGCTGGAATACTCATTTAATCACTCAGGGACTCAAACACAATGGCTGCTGATTCTTGACCAGAAGAGATTTGACTAAACAATGGAGCATAATGGCTAATCTAGAGTCTTTTTGTCCAGTGAGGCTTTTTTCACTGAGCACAGTTCAGAAAATACACTACCCTTTTTTTTATCCTCTTTTTTTTTAGTTACATATTTTCATGGTTTAGCAGCCAAAAAATTTTTTTCTCCTTTAGGTTGTAGGTTTCATATTTCTTACCTCAGAATAATTCCTGAGTCAGCAGGATGAGCCAGAAACAGCAGGCGAAGAGGTGGATTTTTTTATTTTGAAACTGTATTTACAAGGTGATAGATTGGACTTTGGACACCGTTAAGAGCCCCAGTCGAGCTACCCTCCCTCGGTTCGCACACGCCCTCAGCACACTCGACCCTCCTGCCTGTAAATATTTTACAAATTGCCTGCTGACTTGATGTGTATCAGCCCCGCGGGCCTTGTTGATTCTCTCCGGGTAGAGTTTGAACTGGCAGAATTTATGCTTAACGTGTGTGTTTGTGTCATTTGCAGTGTCTTACTGTTTGTTCATCCTCCAGCATGTTGATCTTTCACGATGTGTGTGTCCGTGTGTAACCTGGCTGGTTTCTGTGCTGTGATAAAGGGCCAGCTGCCACCTCAGCTCCCTGCCATATGGAGCCAGACCAAGGCTGCTCCTGGACGGAGAGATTAGAGAATAAATGACTGATAACTGGGAGCCAGAGGGGCTTTGACAGTGGAGAGACACATCACAGCCGACTGTAACTGCAGAGATGGGGAGAATGGAAAGAGGAAAGGGAAGGAGAAGAGAAGGAAAAGTAAAGAGAGGCGCGAGGCAGCACAGATCTCCAGGGATTAACAGTCTCAGAGCACTGCGAAGAAATTTATTTTTGTTGTTTTTGCTTGAGTATTGAAAACACGCTCCAGTCCTGCGCTCATATAAAACCATGTAATCGTAATTGTTTGGTAAAAACGGCTTCATTTAGCTGCTGTATTTCCTGTATCAGCTCGCTCTAATCGTGGCTGTGGAGAAGATTGTTCTGCTGCGCCTCATCAGGAGTTTAAACCTGAGGGAAAGAAAAAAAAACAAAACAACCAAAAAAAAAAAAAAAAAAAAAAAAAAAATCAATAGCAAGACAATTTGAGAAAAGATAGATTGAAACCAAACAAAAATCCAGAGAAGACTGAGCTGCCTCTGATTAAAAATGTTCAGAGACTCGCTGGTAGCAGCGTTCAGGTGATGAAACACTGTGATCACAGCGCAGCGAGAGCAACGCTTTAGCCACTTAACATCCACTTTCCCATGCATACTCTGTTTCAGCATGTCACTGAAGCTATATGATGTTTACGCTGTGGGGAAAATTCAGGTTGTCCCCCTGCTAAAGCTAATTTTGAAGTATTTCTGGAGTATTCAAGGATGTAAATCACAGCAACCTCATAGTATCATGCTTCCATGCAGCAGCACTGCAGGCAATGAAGTCCACTGTTGAAATATCCCAATCATGTATTTATTTTCAATCTCTCCCCACAGGACACCTTTTCTTGGTATCGCAGAGAATCCAAACAGGCTTCCCTCTTCAAATTCAGATTTGTCTTATTCGCAGGAGGCAGTTAAAGAACAGACAGCTACCATATAATGGTACAAATGCAAGTGAGGTCCTTCAGTTCAGTTCAAGTGAACGTCAGTATTAAATGTATGGCAACACTTCACTGTGTGGCGTACATATATCCGAATGACGAACTGATAATTAACAAACAGTAACTCCAAACTGAAGCCTAGATAATGATGAATTAATAGAGAACAGATAAACTATATTATTGAATCATTCAACCCTGCGTCCTAGAAATCATGTTTGCTTTAGTCACAGTGAGGTGGTTGAGGTGGATGGCGGACATATGGACACCAGGGTGCAGGGTTCATGTCCAGACTGTGGTTAGGTTTAGCTTAACCATAAAAAAGTTAAATAATGCTGTAAAACAGTGTTGGTGTTTTATTCTGCAGAGACTCTGCCTGCGTCTTCTTGTTTCCTTCTCATTTTGCTGTTGTTGGGACGTTTCGGGGCTGCAACCATTGGGCAATAAAGCACTGAGGCTGGAACTTTATAAAAAGGTAGTGACAAGGTGCTGGATCGCAAGCAGCACACGTCCAAGAGGAAGTTGGTGATGGTGAACACAGTGAAAATGTGCTAATTATTCTAACATAAACTCTGCAGCTCTACGGATCCTTTTCAGCCCCCTTCAGGTCAAAGTTTTGGTCTTTCAGGACATTTGGTGTATTGCTCAGCACTCTCATCAGCTCTTTTCCAGCAGCAGCAAACACGCTCTGATTAAGCCACTGTCCATTACCTGTGTGCGCTACCTGCACAGCACCAAACAGCTGACAGACAAGGTTAGCAGCGAGATGGTGAAGAAAGTGAAACATCCAGCAGCGGAAGAGCAAAATAATTTTCTCAAGAGCCGGTGAAGAACCCAAGTTCAAGGGGGGTGAATATTGGATTTAAGGTGGACACAAACAGGACTCCAAATTAATGTTAGGTTCAGGGTCTGCTGGACTTTAAGTAAGAAAATATCTCCTAGCATGTTAAAGTGCAGCGATTTGTGCCGGCTGTGAGTCCTGCATTTATTTTCTGTGCTTTAGTGGCCAAAAATTGATTGAAGCAGCTTCAAGTTAATCATTCCACATTTAGGAGATCTAGTCTGTAAAACTGTTCACTGCAGCCGCAACTAAAGCACTAAAGACATTGTTTTAAAGGATTTCACTGTATAAAGATGTATGGATCTCTTCCGCTCGCAGTTATAATGGAAAGAACCGTTAAGTCAGCGGATCAGAGAATTGACTGCACACCATTTTCTGACTGACGTTAACTGATGTATAAAAATGTGCATTTAGGTGATGGACACATAAAAGCAACCTGCATGTGACCTTCACTTCCCTGACAGCTACAACTCACTGTTGTTTACTTCCTGTCCATAACTCCCCGAGGAGCTGTGGCTGCGCCGTGTTTTCTCCCATTGTGAGACGGCGCCGGGGTTTTAAACGCATTCTCATCTTCTCTCAGATTACATTTGTAGCTCTGTCCTCGCTTTGTGGAGCTTTGTGTTTACAAGGGAAGAGCTCCAACCTAAACAATAGCAAATGCACAAGTTAAGCTAAGGCTGGCTGTCTCTTCCCCTTCGTCGTGTCATCCATTTGTTCTATCGCTGCGTGTCTCCGGGTCCCTCCGGGAATGCAGGTGTCATCCGGAGCTTGTTCACAGCCGAGCGTTGGCGCATCTGATTGGACGGTGTGGGGTTTTAAGAGCAAAGTTTCGCTCTCTTACTGCAGCTCAGAGGACAACTGTTCTGCCCTCACCTTGAACGTCTTCATACCACGTGATTTATCATCATCTTGATCACCCCTGCCTGACCCATGTATGTGCACAAAACCACCATAATGCAGCATGTCGAACTAATTCATTAAAACTTCAATTTTCCCCCACCTTGAATATCACCATAACGCCACAGGTACAATAATTTACCCTGAGCTTCATAACCATCTATATTTAGATAAACATGTGTCCTGGCGAGTGGAGCATGCAGACAGCGTAACGAGTGAGACTAATCCATTAAAGTTTCAAGGTGTATCAATTTAATATCACGGTGCTCACTGATGAAGCACTCGTGTAAGGTCACACCTCTTCAGTCTACAGCAATTACAGTCACTCAACTAAATATCTCCTTTCTTGTCTATGCTCAAGAAACATTTCCTCCTTCATGTGCTTGAATTTGCTGTGTATAGATGGCCTTGTGTGTGACTGTTTTGTGTTTAAGCATCAGGTGAGCGCTTCTCTTCTCACATTCAATGCAAATTCAGCATCCTCCAGTGATCTGGTGGGGTATCACCACCTGATGGTCCAGCAGAGATAAGGGGTTAGGAAGCAAACAAGTTTTTTTTAGGCATTCATTGCTTTCTGTTTTCTATGCTATGACCTGAAGGCTTGGACCTGCTGGACACACAACACAGACTATTCTCTTAAACCCCTCGTCAGCATTATATTTGTCACATGGTAATGCAGCTGGCAAGCAGGTTGCAAGCTTTAGCTGTTTCAGCCATGCTTTGATATCAGAGATTTAATACATTTGACACACACAGGCACCCACAGATTCAACATTAGCATTCATTTGGGATAATGTTTGTATCTACAGCCTTAGGACAATATTCTCGAGTCAATAATCTGCTTCGGTCTCCATCTCCTTCTTTTTTACATAAAATCTAACAAGGTAAAGCTGATACGAGATAGAAATGTAGCCTGTCAGGAGGAGGGTTGAATCAAGGACGACTGGACTTGGTTGTTGAAAATGTGCTTCTCATCCAAGAAGCATCTTCTGACTGGTGGGGAGTCGCAGGTATTTAAACTCTGTGGGGTTGTTATCAGGACATTGATATCAGTTGGGTTAGTGCTCCTGGCTGCGTAATGACAGTCATTAGAGTTGTTCCTGAGGTGATGCTGTAAACAACAGTTGTTGGAGTTGTCACATGAGGCCAACTGTGAATGGCTGTTAAATCTCCAGGGAAGGGGTGAACCATGACCTGGATGGGTGAGAATCTCCTTAGACACCTATACTGGTGATGTAGTTTATCTCATTTACATGTTTTTCTGTTTCTGGTGACAATAGATGGCAAGAACTAGATTTGGTCATGAATATTACCTGAGAATCTCAGCATAGCTTAAAATCGTGAGTGTCAGAAATATGTTTAGTGTTAAACATCTACAACTGTCTAAATTCTGGAAAAGACTGCAGTCATTGATAAATAATACAAATCTGACACCCGTCCACATTACTGCTCTTCACTAGCACACAGAACTACTTTGTGTACTGACTCTAATAGAAAGCTACTAAAAAAACCTAAACTGAGATTCAAAACCTGTTGCATGCAGGATAGTTTTGTAGGACTGTACTTTCTGTCTAATAGCCTGAGGGTCCTTAAATGCACCACCAAGGACAGTTTCAGAGACGGTTCCTGCTCACTAACTACAATCCCAACAGAAGAAAAAGTATTCACTGTGTTTCAAGCTTTTGCAAGTTTAAATTCACAACATGCTTTAAAACCTGAGTTTATGATTTAAGTTTGGAAGTTTTTGAAGTCACCTACGTGTCTTCATCACATGCCCATTGCCCCCACCCAGCAGAGTCAAATCTTGAGTTTGCTCACCTCCTCCACCCTCAAACACGAGTGTGTACCTTCCCTCTCCAGTGAGATTCTCTAATAAGCAAAAGGAATCCATTAAAGTTTAAGGGAGCCTGAATTTGAAACCACTCCACTGGGCACTAAATGACAAAATCTAGCCTCTTTGACCACTCCTGTGCTTTTTTTTTTTTTCTGCTGCCAAACGGCTCGGGCGGCGGGTGCAGATGGTGGTGCTGGGAAAGCAGTTGGGCCATGGATTACACTGAAGATTAGATTGGGCAGAGGCGAGGCTTCCTGCGCTCCAGCAGCACCGGGGCAGATTGAAGTCACCCAGAGCAGTCGACATTTTAACCTCAGAAGACGGCTGCAGTGAAATTATGACCGGTCCTCCACCTTAGAGCCTTATATAATACAGATGTGACGGTGTGGGCTGTGTGTCCATCTGTGCCCCTCCCCCCCGTGTGTGTACTGGACATGTGCATATCCTGTACAGAGTCATGTAAAGCTGGATCGGTGCAGGATATTAACTGGATGGCCAGTTTGTTCCCTTTTTTTGTGTCAGTTTAGTGAACATATTTTTTTTATTGTTTAATTCCAGTTTTACCTCATTTTATTTAGCTAATTTTAAGAAAATTATGGTGAGTTAAAATTTGTATTTCTGCTAGTATTTAAAAATGAAAAGGTTAAAGTTCGATAAACAGTTCAGATTAAAAATGTACCATAAGTAACCATAAAAAAACCCTAAATTTACAATAATTTTAACATGTCGTAGTTTGTTTTTTTCCATAATAGTGATTTAAAACTAGCCTGATTATTCGTTATTGATTACTTGTTTTATGTCAGTAATATAATACTGCACACTGAGTTCTGGTTGGGCTGAATGTCCAACATTTTACCCTGGAATATGCTGCATCTGGAGTCTCTGTGTGATTATCACTTATTTTGGCTTTAAATAATCAGCAGCATCTGGCTCATAGTGTGGACTCAACCAAATCGTGCGCACAAACTGTCTCATCATGTTGTGTCTTCATGTTACATTGGCTGCATAAATAAATGGAAGTAACCCAGGAGAAACATCGCTACAACACAAATCCTCAGTAAACACGTCTCACGACACAATGCATAAATAAATGGACAGAAAACAGAGTACTCTGTCAGCAAAGTCCACGCCGTCGTTATTTGTGACTCAATAACAGCTATTTTGGGTTGTGAGAAAACCACCGACAAGAGACATTAATAGTTTTAGCTTCCTCTTTCTTCATTTCAGCGCTCATTATGGTTATGGCATTGTATTTTTCTTCTGCACAGCTTCACGCAGACAGCAGCGTCCCTGGGAGGCCTGCTTCAGTTGATGGGTGAAACTCTCATTGTCAGCTCATTTGCTAAACTATTTTGCCTCCAGTTTGCCAATTCACTCAGCCTTTGTTTACGTTCTCCTCCTCTCCCTCGCTCTCTTCATCCCCCTCTCCTTCCCGCATGAAACGAATGCCGATGAGAATTACAGAAGTCATTTTCAGACGGCGAGGGTCCATGAGTGGGCAGTGCCGCTTCCATTAGTGAATGCCACGCAGAGTCACTGTGGCATTAACAATAACAAAAGGCAACTTTATTTCACAGAATAATTGCTTCTCAGTTATCAGAGGAATTAGATGTTTCAGAGCATCCCGGCTGCACTTTCAACTGTAAATGATAGTTCGCAAACTCATTAAATCACTTAATAACTCGAAACAGCTTTTTTAAGGTTTGTTTATTTCATGCGCCGCCCAGCACTAGCCCTGATCGTCTGTGATGTGTCGGGTCATAGTTCAGTCATAAAATGCTGAATGACTGCAGAGCGTCTCTCCCGTGTGGCTGCTCACACAGCGAGACACACGGTAGAGGAAGCGAGTAGTTCAGCTGCACAAGACAATCGGCGCAGAGGCAACAGTGTGAGGGTGCACATGCAGGCTCTGCTTTACGCCGCTCTACCCTCTTCTTCCATCACAGATCTCTGATTCTGTTGCAGTACGTGCACAGTAAGTGAATGTTTTGGTTGTCTTTATTTGCTGCATACGTGCTGTCAACTTGTTGAAGATGTTTTCTACATTTCATTGCGTTTTTTCTGATTTTACGATGGGTTCGGAGCCGTTCCTGACAGCCGTGACTCAAGAACTCCAATTCTTTGTATTTGCCTCCTCTTTTTCTTTTGTGTCTTTATGTTCATCAAGTTGAGTCATAATTGAATTTGAATATTTTATTCTTTGCCTCACTTTGCTCCACATGGAGTGCATTTGCATCTGTTTGAATAAACATCGGCGCTATGCGAAATCACATGCGAGTTCCCTCTTTGCCAGTTGAGCTACAAGTCATATCTATCATCATATCAAACGAGGTGCTTTGTTTGCGCCTTGATATGCTGCAAACAAAATTCACAAGTGTTTTCTTCATCTAAAGACTGCTTACGAAAGGATGTCATGACAACATACAAGTAGGTTTCTTTGAGCACTTATACAACCGATCAATGCCATTATTTTTCTGGTCTCAAAGCAACTGTAATGCAATCCTGTGTAACATCCTCCGGCACAAGATTAGCTTTTATCCTGTGCAGGTTATGGCCTTGAATTAAGGTCTCTTGGCCTGAAACATGCTCTCTGTCATCTGTCAGAGAGACGTCTGGCTGGGCTGAACAGTCTCTGAATCCTCACCTCCAGGCCTGAGCCGAGGCGCAGCGGAGCATGATGTGGACGGTCTCCGAAGACTGTGGAGACTTTGTTGTTGCAGTAGATTGATGAGGTTTATTTAGAGAGAAGCACTGTGAAGGCCGGGAAACAGAGAGAGAAACACTGACAGAGAGAGAGAGAGAGAGAGAGAGAAGAAGTAAAGTGTGGTAATGGATTTTCCAATCTGAAGGGAATTTGTTGTTACATACAAGCTGTCCTGTGTGGACGGATGGGAAGACCGAGAAGGAATGTGAGACAGACAGATAAGCATCACTCTGCCTTTATTCTGAGAAGTCTGAAAAACACTGGCGTCGTTTTGCTGTTGCTAAGCAACTAATCTAATGACATTAGCTAATGTGAATCACAAGCTAAAAGCAAACAGTCAGCAACTGTTTCAGATGGAAAACTCAAAGCCAGAATCTTCTTGATATTATTATTTGATGAAACAAGCTGGGAAGGAAAATAAATACTCAAAAAAAGAAGTGTAGTCGTTTCTCCTGCGTAACCAACAAGACTAATACCATCTGCCCATTCAAAAAATCAACAAATCAATAAGCTGCTGCGCCCATTTTCTGCTCAGACTGCGTACTGTTTATCTAAAAACTGTGAGGACAGATGAATACGACGCACCTGTGCAGCACACACAATTCTTCAAACTCATTGACTTAGTGATGAAAAGGCAAACACAGACGTAGCAACAAAAACCGGATTCGCTGTTTTGTTTTCAGAGACATTCATCCTACAGGCTTTGTCAGTTCTCTCTTGTGAGGAGTCCCAGAGGCTGTAAAATCTGTTGGTTTGATGTCACCTGAAGAGGTTGAGTCACACACGACAAGTAAATCCAGCAGCCAGCACCCTTAGTATTTTTTAGACATATGATGACTGAGAAGCTTCATACACAACAAAAAAGGTGCATCACTCTGCAAAAAATGTGCACCATGTGATCCAGTATGACTCCAGCCGACACTCAACATCCGTGCATTTGCATTAGTCTTGTTACTCAAATAAAAAAGCATCATAGCTCAGCCCAGTCTCATGACAAAGCATGTAGCAGACCCGTAATCCACCACGTCAGTGTCATGTTTTGCCTCGTCGAGGTGGTAAAAGCACACGTGTAATGAAGGTGTAGCACCAGCAGGGGGCGTTAATTACAGAAGCAAAGGTCAAATGTGGTACGAAGAGCAACAAAGTCCACCTTGAAGTGGAGGTTAGGGTAAAGTGGTGGATCACGCACACTTTATTTTGAAAGTCTGACCTGATGTTGAATATCAAATTCACCACGAAGCTGACTTTTAGCGAGCAGCGTTTAGTTCACTGCACACCGCTCGCTGCAGGATATCTTGAGTGTTTAAGTCAAATTGTTAACTATCTCTGCCGTTTGAAAAACCAGCTTGCAAACTTGCAGGTGGAGGGTTGAGGTTAATATTATTTTTTAGCCCCATTGTGAAAATAAGTAAACCTTAATCCTTCTCTATTTTCCATTCCAGAATAATTACGGTTGCTTGTAAATTGGGTCGTCTTTTAGTAGCTTGACCATTGTAGCTATCAGCTATGACAACATTTCATCTGAGTGCACAGGGGCATCACTACAATGAAGGTCAAATCAAAACTGAGTGTACGGAAAATGTCCCTAATAATGTTTTTATTAGTATAGAGTAGAGTACATTGAGTCCAAGTTCAACCAGGAAGTTGATCTGGTTCACAACATGCAGTTTGGGTATTCATTTTACTGCTCATCTTTGTTTGTCTTCCAGATAAGTTTGCTCATGAAAATAAGAGAAGAGTTGTTCCAACTCTTAACCTCGTAAGAAACCTCAGCAAGAAATACCCAAAAGTGAAATATTACGTTCCTTTATTCCCTTCATGACACTTCCTGTCATCTCTTTGCGTTTGCCCCAACAGTGTTTGTTTTCCAGGAAACACATAATTTGATCTGTCCTGCACAAACATGATGTTTTCCTCATCATCATGCTTTATTGGCTCATCCTCTGCAGTTTATCACAATTATGCTGACATAAACATTTGCATGAAGGTAATTCATGTATTTGCTGATATGCTGCTGCTTGAGGTCGGCTCAGTAAACTGGATTTGCAGGGAAAGAATCCCTCGCTTTCTGTTAATATTGCATCCTTTGCCCCATCGTTCTCACTGGACCACAGGATGGAGAGACAGAATAGGAAAAAGAGGCAGCGAGAGGGGAGTCATTGGAGTACATGCATTATGTATCATATCCTACAGTGAAGAAGACAGCGCGGCGAGTGGGAACGAGAGGGACCAGCAGTGCACCGAGGTGAACGCAGTGAATGCTAATGAGGGAGCTGCGTTTGCTGGAAGGTACATCTGATTAAAAGCACAAGTCATGGTGAACACAGCACAGTGGTGTTATCAGCAAAAACACACAGAAAGTACGGGACGCCATATTGAAAAGAGATGAGTTTTTGGGGTATTTTTGGCTCAGCTGTAGATAAAAGATCTGATTGCTGATAAAAGAGCCACTGATGTGGAGGAAGAAAGGGAGCTCATTAAATGTTGACTTCAAAAATGTTATTTGTCAATTTGTTCATGAGTTGATGGCGGTTAAAGACAACTTTCCTTCACCTCATGATGTCCGGATTGACAGTATAATTGGTGATTTGCGCCTTTGCTACACATCGACACATTAGCATACAAAATGTCGCAGGCAGTATAAATCCTACTGATTCTACGCTGCACGCACTCGACCATATTTATTTCCTACACAAAGTAAGTCTGTCAGAAATAGGGACTCCTGAACGAGGATAATTAAGTTAACTCAAATGAATTTGAGGACGGACCTCTTCCACTGTGCGTGATTTATAACTGGCCTGTGCCACTTTTCTCAGACGATCCCAGGCGATGGATTTATTCTGAATCATGGTCGCTGATCCACTTTCTGTCATCTGAATGGTCGTTATATTTGTAGCACCTGCAAACAACTCAAAAAAAGTGGTGTTTTTATCTAACTACTCTGTATGTTCTTTTCCATATGTTACATGTGATGCGCATAAAATGTTCCCTCTATTTTGGTTTTCTCTCAAATCTCAGCACATAAAACTGAAACTACCATCAGAGGTAAATGAGAATAAATGCTTTTTTGTTGTTTATACGCACACAAGAAGTATATCCTGAAAGTCAGCAATGGTTTTGAGGAAGCAGCTACTGAAATGAACAAATGAATATGTCTTCGGGGAAATTTAACTTGGCTAGCCAGATGCTGATTGGAGTGTAGAACTGACCAACCAATCACAGGCTGGTGCAACGGAGTTACGCCCTGTAGTTGACTATTTCATTAGCGGTCATCTGACTTTCCAAGTTAGGAACCAGTCTCCTCGTCTGCAGTAACATCCTTATCTGTCGCATACAGTGTCTTACCATGCATGCAGTGTTATGATGACAGCAGCGTATTTATCCATAGGATACTGATGCCGTGCAGGACAAATCGTTTGATGTGGTGAATAACACGTTTCACATCCAGCCTCCTCGGATTCACTCATCGGGCTGCCAACACATCACAGGTGTTGTACAGTCCCAGCCACCCTGCACTGCTGCTCCTGGCCGGAGGCTCTCTGGCTGCCAGCCGGCTGGGATCCAGTTTCCAGCCAGTTTTCAGCCAGTTTCCAGCCTCCGGGAGCCCTGTCTCCTCCGGTTGCCTGATAAGGCGTGTCTGCACAGTGAACACGCCCATTCAAGCACCGTTCATTCGATTGCAGACTGTCACCGTGAAATGGCGCTTTCTTCATAGAAACACATAAACCAATGAGTGGCGATGGTTTATACAGCGTATTTTCCAGACTGAGGCCCTACTTCATTCCCAACTACCAGCATTTATTTACTGATTTATTTATTATCACATTTTGAATCTCATTGCCTTTTTCTTCAGTACTGCTCTCTTACTTCAACTTGCCAGCCTAGCTAAAGGGGATAGCAATACAAGTTCTCCTGGATAGCAAGCCTGCTGTCAGTTAAGCAACTTAGCTTGGTATAGTTTATTCAAAAAGTTTTCTCTCAACCGTCTGTAAACCAGCAGTTTGTACTCCGACAGAGGAACTTACATAACTTACATAAAAGGTGGATGGTGCAACAAAGCTAGTAGGATACAAAAGAGCTGAACATTTCAAACTTTCCGGTGCCGTCCTCTCAAAGGGCAGCACGGCTCAAGGCTCTTTGTTACTGGTCAATGGCAGTTTTGGATCATAGCTCATCAAAGGTGAAACATTTGTGCAGCTTTTCGCCCCTCTGAGTGAATTCTCTAATCACAGCAATTCCATTGAAATTAAGCTATTTCTGCAATGACATTTTGCGTGAAACAAATGGACAAAATTCCGGCAACCCAGATTATGATTAATTACGCCACGGCCCCTGTATGTAAGTGCATCGACCGTATGAACCGGACCACGCTGCCTTATCTACTCCACTTCCTTTTGAGCTGTCACAGTTAATCCCTGGAGACTGGAGAGAGTTTGAGGGAGCAGATCTGAAGTGTGATCACTCAGCAGCCACACTACCAGGTTACAGTGCAGCTTAGGTGTCTTTGACAAAAAAAAAAGAGCTGATGGTGCTGCCAATTATGATGATGATGATGTCACTGTCATCTGGTCCGGTTTATTTGAAAAAACTGCCCTTTCGTCTGCATTTAATGTCAGATTAGAAACACTTCCCATAACAATACATTCCTTAAATTAATATATGCTAACTTAAATACCTTTACTAATACATTGTGCACCAATACATTCCATTGCACATATATTTTTCATTACATTTCTAAGAGTTTGTGAGTTATGCTCATCATGTGCAGGGCCACATGGGACTGCAGCTCATCCCAGCATGCATACATTATAATCTAATTAATGTCATTGTGTCTAGTTTTCTCATTTCAATTTAAAATGTAACATTGATTAAAAATGAAATTTCAATGAATGATGAATGAGTCGGTTGTTTTGGTTAAGGTGACATTAACATTTTGCTGTTATTTTCAGTTTCTTTACTGTCGAAAAAAAAAAAAAACTTCCTGAGTGAGCGCATTCATTGTTCATTTGTGCAAACGATGCTCGAACAACTACATTTGCACAAAATACTAATAAAGAAACATGTGGTTCGACATCAGCTTGAGCAGCTGAAAAAAAAAGAAGAAAAGGAAAAAGACAAGAAAAGCTGAGAATTCATACAGAGGAGAGCATGCCAGTGATGAAGAGGTGGTGAAGCTCAAAGAGAGGTGACATCCTAAAAAGGGTTTTCAGTCCGTTCGCCCATAAAGATTCAAAGACATGACCTTTGCACAACAGAGTGCAACAGCAGGATGGAGCTCCTGATATTCTACCCACAGTGCTCATTGCTTCTAAAAGCCTCATAATGCTATTCTAATGGATTCACCATGTACTGCTGTCACTTATGGATTTCTTTAATGACACACTTATGTAACTCTAATATTTTATGAGGTGCTTATAATGCAATGTAAAAAAAGTGTCAGGGCAAAGGCTATTATGTGAACAAAGAACAAAAACATCTTGGCTCAAGGCCGACATGCTAGCTGCGTCTCGAGCTTTCATCTCACAATGTACATACAGAATGTGAGCATTGTATTAAAACAGATTTGAAAAAGTCTTCTTTTCAATGACTGTGTGTGAGGTCAAGGCTGAAATTCCACTCTGAACTTGTAGGAACATTGCTTGGTTTGTCAAGTTTCCTGCTGCGAGCCAAACTGGCAGTTTTGAAAAGCATTCAGGTTTCATTTGAGCAACAGCTTCTAATGTAAGTGAAAACCCGGAGACGACAAGACTGGTCTGTCACCGTTTCTCCTGTTCCCTTGTCTCTCTGTCTCTTTTTTCAATTAAAATGTATTGTTTTTTCTTCCTTTTTTTAGTTTGCACACTGATCTCAGTATCTAACCATCGGTCCTCTGTCTGTGCATCGGTAAGTTGCTCATGAGCTTGCTACACTGGAAAGATATCATTGTTGGAGGATCTTTTCCGCTGTCAGTATGCACCTTGTTTTGTTCCTGTCTCTCCTCAGTGTGTTAGCAGAGCTGCGTGAAACTTTGCCTGAAAGCTACAGCGGAGGCCCTTTGTCGAGGCAGAGCCCTGCACTCTGAAAGCGAGCATCTCCCTGCTGATACATGAAAACATTATCTGGTAATCTCTGCCCGTTGGCACAGACAGTTATGCACGAGCACTTAATACTCCTTTGGATCACCCTCCTGCCGGCTTTTTCTTTTTTTTTCTTTTTTTTTTTTTTCTCTTCTCAGAGTTAAAATGTGAATTGACTGCTGGGATGATTGCGCTTTGTGTGGCTGATATCAAACAGATAAACACCGTGTGACTCATGCACAGCCCCATTATTAAAAAGAAAAAGACAAAAACAAATTTCGTTTTCATGTTGACTTTAGTTTAAGAATGGAATCACTGAAGGTTGAGAAAATCCTGCATGCATTAGTTTCAAGTTGAGATCTCAGTCCCATGAATTCAGCACGGGATGATAAATATGTTAGACCCTTCCAAAGTAACCCATGACTGCTCGTGTTTTCTAAGCTTCCGCTGTGATTGAGGTCTGGTCAGTTTTAGGCAACTGAAACATCTTGTTCCTCTCTTATCATTTCAAGCCCTGTGTGATATCCCCATTTGCACTGAACTCCTTGATCTGGCTGTGAATTTACTATCAAAGTGTGAGAGTGCAGCAGCTATTTTAAAACCAACATGGTGCCAATGCATCCATGCTTACTGGAGTTATAATGGAGGAAATGTGGAAAATCGGCACGTCTGCTGGTTAAATTGAAACAATGCAGCCTTCTGTGCATTGCTATAGGATTATTATATTATTAATGGATTGGATCGCCAATATAACAAGGCCGTTTCTTGTTGGAGTGCTATTGATCGGTGCATTATCATTGAGACCTCATTGGTTATAGTTGCCTCAATTTTAGAATTGCTTATCGTTGTCATTGTCTGTACCTGCTTTTGTGATTGTATCTTGAAATGTTTGAATGGTCTGAATCAATACAGTCTTTGCTTTCCAACAACATATGGCATGAGTACTAACATAGCAGCTGTGTACATAGACAGAGGAGTGCTTAAAACTTAAATGATTCTTGATAAGAAACAGGACATGAATCAAAACATCACCCATCAAAGTCAGACTCTATATACACCCTACTACCCCCTAGACCTACCCTTTGATAGCTTTTGTGGCCATACATGTATAAGAATGTCAGGCCACGTCTGTATCTTTGGTGTTTTTGGTGCTCATCCAACTTCTATAGGCTCACAGCCAATGCCTCAGCTGATCGAGGCTGCTGCAGAGTGGTGAATGTGAATGTAGCGGTTAAAGCTCGGTGCAGACTCTTGATTCTGAAATATGTGAGGTTACGACTGTTGTTTTCATTACGTCTTCCAGCCAAGTGGAACGGAAGTCTGTTTCCACTCATGTGTCTTTTCTTTTCGACAGGTTATCTCAATTAAACAGATGTGGGTGACATTTGCTGAGCAGATCAGACCGACAGCAAACCTGTGCTTGGCTCATTTGAATTATTCAAATGAGACTGTTAGCTGCCATCACCCGTCATTACCCTTCATACAAGACCCGATGCTGAATGACTTGCATTTTGTATTTGAAGCATCATATTATGTTGCCTTGATGCCAGCAGGTACGTTTGCAAACACAAACATTCGCGCATCATTTAGCAAGAGTTCAGAGTATTTAATCCGGGTTGATGTATGATTAAAAAAAGATACTAATATTAATATTTTGTTAACCAATAGTTTGGCTTAAACAGAGATCTCCAAGAAGAACTAAATTAGTCATCCACATCCATGTTTGACGCAGAAGGTGGGCATTGCTGTAAACGTCCATTTACCAAAACGGCATTACTTTGTGTCTGAGACGTGTTGTTTCCACAGCAACCTGTCATACAAATACAAACCAATCTAAAATAAAAATACCTCCGTTGAAGTAGACACTTCATCTTGTCAAGATAAAAAGTTTAATTCGTCTTTGACGTGTTTCAGCCTGCAGAAGGGAAATGCTAATGGAAACGGAGAAGCTGTGGAAGCCGGCTAATTAACGCTTGATCTCGGAAAATGAAGAAAGATGCGTTTCTTTTTAACAAGTCAAAGCAGAGGACTTTTTAAACCGAACGCCAAACCTGAGGCAAAACAACATTCAGCCTGTTCCAGCCTAAACAAATCCTTGCACAGTAAATCATTTGCAGGGGGTTACATTTTCCATGCCATGCTTCAGCAATGCTAAGATGCGGCAGTAATGGATTCTCTCATTTGAAGTGAATGAACTTTGATGGGAGGGCCGCACACTTGACTCATTACTTTTGGTGGGTGGTAGGCAGTTTCTTTACATCAGAGTCATTATGCTGAGCCATTAGGCTGCAGGGAACAGCACACACCAGCCGAGCCATTACGTTAGCATTATGTTTGCAGATTCTAGCAGAGTGAGCAATTGCTTTCCTCCAGCAGGCAGGCCTCTGCTGTCACTTTCGCTTCTAGTTATGGCACTTAAACAAGCAGGGGAGCTGAACCATCGCCTTCACCGGGATGACATTTCCAACCAGCTTTCCTCCTCTCGCTCCTTCACCGTTATCCGTCCTGTCATATGTTTACTTCTTCATGTGATTTACATTCGCTTGCTATTGTTCTGGAAGATTGGAGGCTGCACAGGCTCTCTGAGGACACTGATTCAACGAGACTCTCCCCACAGTTTCTCCTTCCACAGTGATTCATGCACTGTCTAATATTTACTCCATCAGAGGCAGGTGCTGCCAGAAAGGAAGATTTACCGTACATTTAAAGTCCCTCTCCGCAAGTATTTCTCAGGCCAACTCTCTTTGATGACACGCGCGCTGCCTTCAACAAATCAACTCTTTTACAGGCTAACACAGTCGCCCATCATTTTTAAGTTATGGGCCCCTGTAGTCCCGCCCCCTCTCCTAGCCAGCCTCTGTTCCATTAGCTTCTGTAACTCAAAGATCTAGAGAGACAGAGAGAAAAATAGAAATAAAAAAACTGCCAACATTTCTTGAAACTAGGATAAAAATCAGATAAATGCAATACAAACCCTTTAGACCTTAATACTACTTCTTAAAGAGATAATAAAGGTAACTACACTTCATAAACTCAAAATAAAGGTGCTTAAAACCCTGTAATTCAGGTAAAACATCAGTTCTTGATTTAGGTAAAGATGCTTGGGACCTGAATGTGACATGCATTCCCGTTTTTGGGGTTTTTTCTTGGCAGCTCTATTTAGACCAAGTTAAGTAATGTGATGCAAGTGGTTCCTGATAAGATCATAATTTATTATAAAAGTAATTACACCCGTCTTAAATGGAACAGTGCAAACAACACGACTTGAGCTGTCAGGCGAAATAATAAGACTGTGGAAAAAGACTAACATATAAGGATCGATAGGATAGCAAAGGTTGAGTTTGATGTGATCTCGGTGAATTTAGCTCCTCTGCACCGAGCGCACAGCTGCCAGCATCACGAATATTCACTGACTGTGAGCAGCCTTCCCTTAGCTAATCTAGTCGAATCTAGAAAGAATTTCACTTTGAATTGCTGAAAAGCACGAGCAAGCTAGTCAGCTAACTCATCAGCTATTCTGTTGTCCTTGAGTGAAAGTCTTTTTTTCAGCTTTATTTGACAGGACGCAGCCTGCTCAGTTCGAGGAGGGTGAGCTAGCGGGGCACACCAGTTTGTTCCTATCGTCTTGCATGTGCACCAGTATGCACATGACCAGGCTGATGAGATACACCTTCCTGCAGAGGAAAAAAATGCAAATGTGTGCATGCGCACTGTCCTTTAATTCCAGTTGTTTCACTGGTCAAAAGTTGGTGATGGTGTAAGGAAACACAGCACTGCATCAGCAAAAAGCAGGCGAGAAGACATGAAACATGGCAGAAAACAATGCAGGTGTTGAAATATTTAAAAAACCAATCGGCTTTAAAAATGTTTTATGAGGAGAGAAATTCTTCCAGCGTGCTTGTTATGCCTCAAGGATACAAAATGTGTGAACCCTGCTTGTTCGCAAGAAAGCTCCGCCGGGCACCTTTAAACCACACAGTCCCTGATCAGCGCTCCGCTCTGGACAACGTTCGAGGAAAAACATTTTTTGGCTCAGACTGTTAATCCTGCTCTCCTGACTCGATCAATACTGGTGCTTTCACACCTCCTTACGTTGCAATAGAAACCTCAGGTCAACATTAGTGAAGCAAATCAGTCCCACAGCACAACTCTTCAGATTTTAACAAATAATTAAGTATATAAGTGTCATGAAACAAACAGCATAGAGCACGTATTGATTTGAAAAATCGGAACATTCGACCTTCTCTCTTTATCACAGTCTCCTGTTTACTCTCTTTGTCTTTCAGTCAGCATGCTGCTAATCACTTCATCAAAGCCTAATAGCATTAAATGGCTGCCTGAAGCGAGGGCAGCAAAAAATATCTCATTGGTGCGCTGAAAAGCGGGCAGCGAAACAGGATCTCTCATTAGCAGATCAAGGCATTAAATGTACCAAAAATATTCAAATTAACTGATAAATCCTGCTGTAAAAGTACAACTCCCGCATTAACTCCCCACATTTAATTTATACAGTGTTATTTTCCAGACATCTACATCCTGCCCTGTCGCCATCCTGCAGCACCGCTCTCTAATGCTCGTTCCTTCTCTCCTCGAGGCCGGTTATTGGAGGTAACAGCATGCTGCTAATCACTTCATCAAAGCCAGAGATGCATGTAACGGCTTCCTGAAGCGAGGGCAATAATAAAATCAGATTTATTCTTTAAATAAAAAGGTGAAAGCACATGCTACTAAAGTTGTGGGCAGTGAGACAAAAGAATTGATTTCCCTTTCTTTTCTATCAAGCCTAATTTCCAATTGAAACCACATGTTTGCCGGTGCTGGCCTGCAATGTGATTCCTGCACAGAAACAGCAATCACTATTTTCTATATATTGAATCACATGGCCATGCTTTGTGGAAAAGCAGCTCGATGGAGACTTCTAACCTGTTATAACTACAACTATTAGCAAAATGTCTGATTCAGCACTCTCCTCAACATCACTTCCCCCAGCAGCAGGCAGCTGTTTTCAGCAAACAAGCTCTGATAAGCCCACTGTACACCTACGCCCACCCAGCACCAAACATCAGACAGATAAAGTTAGCGTCTAGCTGGAACATTTAGCAGCTGATGAGCCAGTTTTTCCCAGAAGTGGCCCCAAACAGAGCTATGAAGAGAATGAATATTGGACGTACACTCATGAGGTGGCTGATAATCACAAATTCATGCTAACGAAGTGAAAACGTGCAGGTTTACTGCTATGCAGAGCATGCTAAGCGTGGCTGACTTGGCTGTTTTACACTCACAGTTGACGGCAGAAACAGAAAGACGGCACAGAGCAAGCTGATGGAAAAGCTGCTGCTGAATGGATGGACATCGGCCACGTTGGTGAAAGGCTGATTAATAGCGTTATTGAAAAACTCATTAGCCCGTTTACAGCCTGCGCCGCGACGTAAGGCCATTATTCAGTTTGAACATTTTCAAAATAATCCTTCTGTGGTTGTTGAAAATGCCAACTTAGCATGGAGAAAAGGCCAAAACGGCGAGAAAAAGCACCGTTTTCAGATTTATGTCTTCACCTCCAGCACATCTGTCTGTCTACAGAGCATTTTGCAGGCAAATGGAGGAGCCACTTGAGCTCATGATCCCAACAACTTACAGCCACCGTCTCCCACCGTACATCCACACACATCCACACACGTCCCAGCGAAAAGGTCACCCCTGTTATTAAAGGTTGTTTTTCACGTCAGTTCTACTTTATTAAATAAGAAGGCAGAGTGTGACAGCAGAGAAGGAAAGAAGCGCCGCAACAAAGTTCACTTCTGTCTGCCTGCTGGAGGTTCTCGGCGGGAGCCCAGCCCTCAGCGCTGTGACACATCCATAATAGATGTCCTCTAAATGGCAACAGGAAACAGCGGGCCAACCTTCACCTCGTCTTCGGTGTGGAGAGAGAGAGACGGCGAGAGAGGGAGCGAGAGACTCAAGGTGGCTTATTGTTTTCCTATTCTCTGTCTGCAGAGAATGATTATGGATATACAATACTGGTGGCATATTTTCATGATGGATGGCACAGCCAAGGTGGGTGACTATCCTGCTGGTATTGTGCGCTCGCTAATTAAATGACAAATTGTCACCCAGGAAATGTGTATTTGTCCCTGGAGTTGCCAAACTTTTTTTTTTCTAATTTGTTGCTGTTGGGCTATGGGCTGTGGGCGTTAAATGGGTAAATGCAAGCCGCGATTTATCCTCATGGATTTGTTTTCTTTCCTTTGTCTTAATTGATGTGTTTCATCTCATGCATTTAAATGCCATCAAAGAGATGCATCAGAAATCAATTAGAGGCTGTTGCCTCTGTGACCAGGGAGCTGCTCCCATGGCCCATATCTATTTAGATTTGATATTTATTTCTAAAAAAATGCAATCTCTCATGGGTGTTTGTTTGAACATGTGTGGATCACATGGACTCAAATGGGATGTTTTGTTTTGTGTATTTTTTTTCATTAAAGTCAGTGAAACCATGTCTTAACAATACACAAACCCATCAACAGAAACAGCCACTGATTGCTTTCTATAGCTACGGTAATGGATTTTAATCTGGATGGCTGTGTCATTGTTTTACAATCAATTTCCTTAATCTGTCGTCCAGTTCCAAGAGAAATGTGTGATTCAGCATCACCTTGAGAGCAGCGTATAATGTATAGAGCGTTAATTACACAGAGATTCATCGGAGTGCTTGCACAAAAGGAATCCCCTTAAATCACACCAACATCCATCACTAATGTGCGGCTGAGCTGCATGAAATATCCAGAATGAATGCATTTTCATTGCAAGTTTGAAATCTATTTTCAGTCACTGTTGCAGCAACACTGTGCTGAGTATGCATCCTGTAACACTTCGCTGGCTAAAATTGTTGGCATACACCTCTCTTGATGCCAATATTATCTTTATTTTGTTAATTTATATATCCACACAGAAAGGGTTTTTCCTCTTCGAGCCTCTAAAGGCTACTCAACAGAAACAGTTTAATCTGAGAATGACCTGTGACAAAGGATAGTGAGTATCTTAAAAGGTCCCAAGTCAAAACAACTGGGAACCAGAACATTATTTTCAGCATATAAAGCCGTTTTGGTGTCGTCTCAAGGATCAAAGCTTATGGTGCCCAGCAAAGGACAAGATGAGTAGTTATCCTCTCTGCCCAAAGTAACAAGCTCTGTGAGGCAAATCAATCACTCTGATGAAGGAGGTCAAATGAAACAAGCTGTGCTGTAGTTGTAGTGCAAACTAGAAAATTCCCCCTGGGAAATTTTGAAAGGGACACGGGGTGTGTTTGAGCCGACAAAATTATCTACGTTTTAAAGTTTGAATGAAGTCTCTAGGACAAAGTATGGCCGAGCAGCGGACAATTGAAAAAGGCTGAAATTTGAGGAAATTTCCCCATTCATTTCTTATGGGAAATTTATCGCAGTTGTTTGCGTCTTACGTCGGCCTTCGATGGTCATAGCTCGAAAACCGTAAGAGATATCAAAATGTGCCGAGGGTCATTTTGAGCCGACAAAATTATCTACGTTTTAAAGTTTGAATGAAGTCTCTAGGAGAAACTATGGCGAAGCAGCGGACAATTGAAAAAGGCTGCAATTTGAGAAAACAGCAGATATCAGAGGTAGTCAGTCCCTGATTAATGAACTGGTCCCAGCTGTGTTTCTGTGGCTTTCTCCTTGTCTGTCTCTGTTGATCACCTCAGCTGTCTGTGTCTGCTTCTCTCCTCTGCTTCATGTCTCTGTTAACATGAATTAATGAACTGAATCAATAAACATGAATGGAGCTAATGCTAACGGAGCTAACAGAGCTAACACTAACGGAGCTAACAGCGCGAATACAGCTAACAGCTCTAACGCTAACAGAGCTAACTGTGCTAACAGAGCTAATAGAGCTAACGGCGTTAACAAGGGGGCGGGGGGATGGGGTTTTCATTATGCATTTGTCTGTGTGTGTGTGTTTATGTATCTGTCATTGTGTGTGACTGCGTATGTGTGTGTCTTCGTCTGTTTGTGTGTGTGTGTCTGCTTGAACTACACAAGCAGCCCAATCTGCTCCTACATGGAGATGTGTCTGGTATATGTGTGTCTGAATGTGTGTGTGTGTGTGTTTGTTTGTGTGCGTGTGTAACTTCTGCCCCACCTGCTGATAATTACCTCTCTACCTCTCCCACTTTTTACCTGTTCCTGTTCAGTTTTGACGTGCTTGTTTTTAATCACTTTTTAGCTGTTGGTTAGCCCTGCTTGTGTGTGTGTTTGTGTGACTACTGTCTCAACCTTTTTGGCAAAGCGCTTGGTGAAGCTGAGTTTAACTGTTTGTTGGACGGAGATTGTTTTCAAACAATGCCCTTGTTTTGACTGAGCTCGTTAAGATAATCATTCTCAGGCTTGTTGTCCTGCAGATGTGTGTGCGTGGGTTATTGACCGGTGTGTGTGTAAATGACAGTTACACCTGTTAACTGAAAAGCGGCTTTTTCGCTGTCGGTTTCTTCCGAACAACTTGCGATTGTGTCAAAACCGTAGCTGCTATCAAAAAAAACGATTACACTGTGAGATGCGGACAAGTCTGGGCCAGATGTACGTGTGTTTTATGTCCAGATATTCTTTAGAAAAATGACAAAATGGTCGACTTAAAAAGACTCTGCGACTCAGAGAACAGGAGTTTGTATTGTATGCAGTGAGATTTGGGTTCGGCGAACCTCCTGAACTAAATCCTCTGGTGAGAGAACCGTACCTCGTATCAGAGTGTACTATAGATCATCGGACTCCCGAGAACTTCCTGAGTCCGACCAACTACTTGTTTTATTCCTGACACAACAACTTTTCGTTTTATGGCGATCTAAAGACAGGAGGCATTTCTGCTTTGCTCACAAAACAGCTCTGAATTTTAACATGGGACTTAATGGGAGAACAGGAGGGCGCTGGCTGCACAAAACGTCTCACTATTTAAATTCAGTAAGTCTCTCGGCTTTTTCGAGGACATCACACGAAAGAGGACAAGTTTGTCTACAAAAGATCCCAAAATTATGCGTGTAGAGTGTAATTTGTGGCCGTAGCGACGAGAAAAAGAGAAGATTTTCAGATCGTTTTTAGACTCTGTGCCACTCTAGCACGCACTCTAGCACGAACATTCCGCGCAATACACACCCATTATAATCTCAAAATTTCCCGCCAAACGATCACTGTCATTGAACAGTGACTGATCAAAAACTATAGGACCAATCAAAATGTGGATGAACACACCAATAGACCAGACTTGGGTCTACATTTTAAAGTTGAAATGAAGTCTCTCGGTGAATGTATGCCTGAGCTACAGATGTTTGAAAAACTCCAATTTCAATCTTGTTTTTTTCGGCCGTCCCATTCATTTCTTATGGGAAATTTATCGCAGTTTTTCGCGTCTTACGACGCGAAAAACTGCGATAAATTTGAGAAAAGTAATAGCACACCGATCCCGAACAATACGCACGTTTTGATATATAATTTGCGAGGGTTTTCTCAAAGCTGCGGGGTGAGTTTGAGGACGAAAACTTGGAGGAAGATGAAAAATAATAATAATAATAAGAAGAAGAAGAAGAAGAAACGCGCGGGATAGTAATAAGTGACTCGGGGCGTAGCCCCGAGTCACTGGCTCCTGCAGCAGAGCTGCAGGAGCCAGTGCCTCGGAGCGTGCCCCGTGTCCCTAATGAAGAGATTGGTTTCAACATGGTTTATTAGCTGAAGCTGCACACTGGCTTGTCCTCGGGCCAGCTCCTCTGAAATGCAGCAAGTACAAGGAAGGATCTATTTCCCTCCATCAGAGAAATCTCTGTGAATCCACTGCATAGACAGAAAAGTGATGGTGCGGGAGCAGCACAGCGTGATGACCCCCGGATCATGCTAATATATATATACGTCTATGTGCTCTCTATAGACATGAGCCCATTCATTTCAAATGAGAGAATCCACTGAAATACTCAATCCTTGTCATTTCATACATTTTATCATTGGGCAGAACTCTGTGCATGGACGCAGAAATCTTAAATAAATGAATGCACCCCAGGTCAGATCTTTGCGTTGAATAACAGCATAAGATTTAGAGCGTATGCTAGAATAGGAGCAGAGACCAATACGAGGGGAGTGGGAGTGCTACCTGCTGCCAGGCCGGTATGGAGACTAAATGAGATTTTGACAAGAGATAAAGAAAAAAAGAAACGATAATCGAGTCAACCAAGAATCTCATTTGCAAACCAGACTCATGCATTATCTCTTTACTTACAGTAACACCATCCTGTCACTTGGATTGTGATTAATAGGTAGATTTAACAATCAGACGTGCAGCCAGAGCTCTGTCTCATCAAGCACACTGTGGTCTGTAGAAACGACCGACATGACCGGGTCCTTCAAAAGTCCTGAGGTGCAGAAAAATGTCCTTTACAAACTCACATGTTAATTCTCTTATTTTCTTTTATTGCTTTTAAACATGTACCCTATATGTTGTCATTTTTAGGGTGGCAGCTTGTTTGGATTTTTCTGCCTGCATGACCTTCATTGCATTATTAGGGACACGGGGCAACGTCCCGAGTCACTGGCTCCTACAGCTATGAAATAGCTGCAGGAGCCAGTGACTCGGGGCGTAGCCCCGAGTCACTTATTACTATCCCGCGCGTTTCTTCTTCTTCTTATTAGGGACACGGGGCAACGTCCCGAGTCACTGGCTCCTACAGCTATGAAATAGCTGCAGGAGCCAGTGACTCGGGGCATAGCCCCGAGTCACTTATTACTATCCCGCGCGTTTCTTCTTCTTCTTCTTCTTATTAGGGACACGGGGCAACGTCCCGAGTCACTTATTACTATCCCGCGCGTTTCTTCTTCTTCTTATTAGGGACACGGGGCAACGTCCCGAGTCACTGGCTCCTACAGCTATGAAATAGCTGCAGGAGCCAGTGACTCGGGGCGTAGCCCCGAGTCACTTATTACTATCCCGCGCGTTTCTTCTTATTAGGGACACGGGGCACGCTCCGAGGCACTGGCTCCTGCAGCTCTGCTGCAGGAGCCAGTGACTCGGGGCGTAGCCCCGAGTCACTTATTACTATCCCGCGTGTTTCTTCTTATTAGGGACACGGGGCACGCTCCGAGGCACTGGCTCCTGCAGCTCTGCTGCAGGAGCCAGTGACTCGGGGCTACGCCCCGAGTCACTTATTACTATCCCGCGCGTTTCTTCTTCTTCTTCTTCTTATTATTATTAGGGACACGGGGCAACGTCCCGAGTCACTGGCTCCTACAGCTATTTCATAGCTGCAGGAGCCAGTGACTCGGGGCGTAGCCCCGAGTCACTTATTACTATCCCGCGCGTTTCTTCTTCTTCTTCTTCTTATTATTATTATTATTTTTCATCTTCCTCCAAGTTTTCGTCCTCAAACTCGCCCCGCAGCTTTGAGAAAACCCTCGCAAATTATATATCAAAACGTGCGTATTGTTCGGGATCGGTGTGCTATTACTTTTCTCAAATTTATCGCAGTTTTTCGCGTCGTAAGACGCGAAAAACTGCGATAAATTTCCCATAAGAAATGAATGGGACGGGCGAAAAAAACAAGATTGAAATTGGAGTTTTTCAAACATCTGTAGCTCAGGCATACATTCACCGAGAGACTTCATTTCAACTTTAAAACGTAGACCCAAGTCTGGTCTATTGGTGTGTTCATCCACATTTTGATTGGTCCTATAGTTTTTGATCAGTCACTGTTCAATGACAGTGATCGTTTGGCGGGAAATTTTGAGATTATAATGGGTGTGTATTGCGCGGAATGTTCGTGCTAGAGTGCGTGCTAGAGTGGCACAGAGTCTAAAAACGATCTGAAAATCTTCTCGTTTTCTCGTCGCTACGGCCACAAATTACACTCTACACGCATAATTTTGGGATCAGTTTGTAGACAAACTTGTCCTCTTTCGTGTGATGTCCTCGAAAAAGCCGAGAGACTTACTGAATTTAAATAGTGAGACGTTTTGTGCAGCCAGCGCCCTCCTGTTCTCCCATTAAGTCCCATGTTAAAATTCAGAGCTGTTTTGTGAGCAAAGCAGAAATGCCTCCTGTCTTTAGATCGCCATAAAACGAAAAGTTGTTGTGTCAGGAATAAAACGAGATGATGGTCGGACTCAGGAAGTTCTCGGGAGTCCGATGATCTATAGTACACTCTGATACGAGGTACGGTTCTCTCACCAGAGGATTTAGTTCAGGAGGTTCGCCGAACCCAAATCTCACTGCATACAATACAAACTCCTGTTCTCTGAGTGGCAGAGTCTTTTTAAGTCGACCATTTTGTCATTTTTCTAAAGAATATCTGGACATAAAACACACGTACATCTGGCCCAGACTTGTCCGCATCTCACAGTGTAATCGGTTTTTTGATAGCAGCTACGGTTTTGACACAATCGCAAGTTGTTCGGAAGAAACCGACAGCGAAAAAGCCGCTTTTCAAGGGAAGAGTTTAACAGGTGCAACTGTCATTTACACACACACCGGTCAATAACCCACGCACACACATCTGCAGGACAACCAGCCTGAGAGTGATTATCTTAACGAGCTCAGTCAAAACAAGGGCATTGTTTGAAAACAATCTCCGTCCAACAAACAGTTAAACTCAGCTTCAGAAAGCAGTTTCGCAAAAAGGTTGAGACAGTAGTCACACAAACACACACACAAAAAGGGCTAACCAACAGCTAAAAAGTGATTAAAAACAGCACGTCAAAACTGAACAGGAACAGGTAAACAGTGGGAGAGGTGCAGAGGTAATTATCAGCAGGTGGGGCAGAAGTTACACAGGCACACACGCACGCACACACACACACACACACACACATTCAGACACACATATACCATACACATCTCCATGTAGGAGCAGATTGGGCTGCTTGTGTAGTTCAAGCAGACACACACACACAAACAGACGAAGACACACACATACGCAGTCACACACAATGACAGATACATAAACACACACACACAGACAAATGCATAATGAAAACCCCATCCCCCCGCCCCCTTGTTAACGCCGTTAGCTCTATTAGCTCTGTTAGCACAGTTAGCTCTGTTAGCATTAGCGCCGTTAGCTCTATTCGCACCGTTAGCTGTTAGCTCCGTTAGTGTTAGCTCTGTTAGCTCCGTTAGCATTAGCTCCATTCATGTTTATTGATTCAGTTCATTAATTCATGTTAACAGAGACATGAAGCAGAGGAGAGAAGCAGACACAGACAGCTGAGGTGATCAACAGAGACAGACAAGGAGAAAGCCACAGAAACACAGCTGAGAGCAATTCATTAATCAGGGACTGACTACCTCTGATATCTGCCGTTTTCTCAATTTGCAGCCTTTTTCAATTGTCCGCTGCTTCGCCATAGTTTCTCCTAGAGACTTCATTCTAACTTTAAAACGTAGATAATTTTGTCGGCTCAAAATGACCCTCGGCACATTTTGATATCTCTTACGGTTTTCGAGCTATGACCATCGAAGGCCGACGTAAGACGCAAACAACTGCGATAAATTTCCCATAAGAAATGAATGGGGAAATTTCCTCAAATTTCAGCCTTTTTCAATTGTCCGCTGCTCGGCCATACTTTGTCCTAGAGACTTCATTCAAACTTTAAAACGTAGATAATTTTGTCGGCTCGAACACACCCCGTGTCCCTTTCAAAATTTCCCAGGGGGAATTTTCTAGTTATTATTTTTCATCTTCCTCCAAGTTTTCGTCCTCAAACTCACCCCGCAGCTTTGAGAAAACCCTCGCAAATTATATATCAAAACGTGCGTATTGTTCGGGATCGGTGTGCTATTACTTTTCTCAAATTTATCGCAGTTTTTCGCGTCGTAAGACGCGAAAAACTGCGATAAATTTCCCATAAGAAATGAATGGGACGGCCGAAAAAAACAAGATTGAAATTGGAGTTTTTCAAACATCTGTAGCTCAGGCATACATTCACCGAGAGACTTCATTTCAACTTTAAAATGTAGACCCAAGTCTGGTCTATTGGTGTGTTCATCCACATTTTGATTGGTCCTATAGTTTTTGATCAGTCACTGTTCAATGACAGTGATCGTTTGGCGGGAAATTTTGAGATTATAATGGGTGTGTATTGCGCGGAATGTTCGTGCTAGAGTGCGTGCTAGAGTGGCACAGAGTCTAAAAACGATCTGAAAATCTTCTCTTTTTCTCGTCGCTACGGCCACAAATTACACTCTACACGCATAATTTTGGGATCTTTTGTAGACAAACTTGTCCTCTTTCGTGTGATGTCCTCGAAAAAGCCGAGAGACTTACTGAATTTAAATAGTGAGACGTTTTGTGCAGCCAGCGCCCTCCTGTTCTCCCATTAAGTCCCATGTTAAAATTCAGAGCTGTTTTGTGAGCAAAGCAGAAATGCCTCCTGTCTTTAGATCGCCATAAAACGAAAAGTTGTTGTGTCAGGAATAAAACAAGTAGTTGGTCGGACTCAGGAAGTTCTCGGGAGTCCGATGATCTATAGTACACTCTGATACGAGGTACGGTTCTCTCACCAGAGGATTTAGTTCAGGAGGTTCGCCGAACCCAAATCTCACTGCATACAATACAAACTCCTGTTCTCTGAGTCGCAGAGTCTTTTTAAGTCGACCATTTTGTCATTTTTCTAAAGAATATCTGGACATAAAACACACGTACATCTGGCCCAGACTTGTCCGCATCTCACAGTGTAATCGTTTTTTTGATAGCAGCTACGGTTTTGACACAATCGCAAGTTGTTCGGAAGAAACCGACAGCGAAAAAGCCGCTTTTCAGTTAACAGGTGTAACTGTCATTTACACACACACCGGTCAATAACCCACGCACACACATCTGCAGGACAACAAGCCTGAGAATGATTATCTTAACGAGCTCAGTCAAAACAAGGGCATTGTTTGAAAACAATCTCCGTCCAACAAACAGTTAAACTCAGCTTCACCAAGCGCTTTGCCAAAAAGGTTGAGACAGTAGTCACACAAACACACACACAAGCAGGGCTAACCAACAGCTAAAAAGTGATTAAAAACAAGCACGTCAAAACTGAACAGGAACAGGTAAAAAGTGGGAGAGGTAGAGAGGTAATTATCAGCAGGTGGGGCAGAAGTTACACACGCACACAAACAAACACACACACACACACATTCAGACACACATATACCAGACACATCTCCATGTAGGAGCAGATTGGGCTGCTTGTGTAGTTCAAGCAGACACACACACACAAACAGACGAAGACACACACATACGCAGTCACACACAATGACAGATACATAAACACACACACACAGACAAATGCATAATGAAAACCCCATCCCCCCGCCCCCTTGTTAACGCCGTTAGCTCTATTAGCTCTGTTAGCACAGTTAGCTCTGTTAGCGTTAGAGCTGTTAGCTGTATTCGCGCTGTTAGCTCCGTTAGTGTTAGCTCTGTTAGCTCCGTTAGCATTAGCTCCATTCATGTTTATTGATTCAGTTCATTAATTCATGTTAACAGAGACATGAAGCAGAGGAGAGAAGCAGACACAGACAGCTGAGGTGATCAACAGAGACAGACAAGGAGAAAGCCACAGAAACACAGCTGGGACCAGTTCATTAATCAGGGACTGACTACCTCTGATATCTGCTGTTTTCTCAAATTGCAGCCTTTTTCAATTGTCCGCTGCTTCGCCATAGTTTCTCCTAGAGACTTCATTCAAACTTTAAAACGTAGATAATTTTGTCGGCTCAAAATGACCCTCGGCACATTTTGATATCTCTTACGGTTTTCGAGCTATGACCATCGAAGGCCGACGTAAGACGCAAACAACTGCGATAAATTTCCCATAAGAAATGAATGGGGAAATTTCCTCAAATTTCAGCCTTTTTCAATTGTCCGCTGCTCGGCCATACTTTGTCCTAGAGACTTCATTCAAACTTTAAAACGTAGATAATTTTGTCGGCTCAAACACACCCCGTGTCCCTTTCAAAATTTCCCAGGGGGAATTTTCTAGTTATTATTATTTTTCATCATCCTCCAAATTTTTGTCCCTGAACTCGCCCCGCAGCTTTGAGAAAACCCTTGCAAATTATATATCAAAACGTGCGGTTTGATCAGGATCGGTGTGCTATTACTTTTCTCAAATTTATCGCAGTTTTTCGCGTCGTAAGACGCGAAAAACTGCGATAAATTTCCCATAAGAATGAATGGGACGGGCGAAAAAAAAAAGATGGAAATTGGAGTTTTTCAAACGTCTGTAGCTCAGGCATACATTCACCGAGAGACTTCATTTGAACTTTAAAACGTAGATAATTTTGTCGGCTCCAAATGACCCTCGGCACATTTTGATATCTCTTACGGTTTTCGAACTATGACCATCGAAGGCCGACGTAAGACGCGAACAACTGCGAAGACTTTCCCATAAGAAATGAATGGGGAAATTTCCTCAAATTTCAGCCTTTTTCAATTGTCCGCAGCTCGGCCATACTTTGTCCTAGAGACTTCATTCAAAGTTTAAAACGTAGATAAATTTGTCAGCTCAAAATTAATACCGGCACATTTTTTGATATCTCTTACGGTTTTCGAGCTATGACCATCTGAAGACCATCAAGTTTCTCACAAAAATGCTCAGAATCTCTCCCTCTACAGTGGGTGATGTCATAAGTTAGAGTGAGACAGCCGGTGAAAAATCGCCTGAAATGTGTTTCTAAAATTGCCGTAAAATACAAACGGTGAATAGGAGACACATAATTTTGGGATCAGTTTGTAGACAAACTTGTCCTCTTTCATGTGATGTCCTCGAAAAAGCCGAGAGACTTACTGAATTTAAATAGTGAGGCTTTTTGTGTAGCCACCTCCCTCTAGCTCTCCCATTGACTCCAATGTAAAAATTCAGAGCTGTTTTGTGAGAAAAGCATAAATGCCTCCTGTCTTTACATCGCCATAAAACGAAAAGTTGTTGTCTCAGGAATAAAACGAGATGATATTCGGACTCAGGAAGTTCTCGGGAGTCCGATGATCTATAGTACACTCTGATACGAGGTACGGTTCTCTCACCAGAGGATTTAGTTCAGGAGGTTCGCCGAACCCAAATCTCACTGCATACAATACAAACTCCTGTTCTCTGAGTCGCAGAGTCTTTTTAAGTCGACCATTTTGTCATTTTTCTAAAGAATATCTGGACATAAAACACACGTACATCTGGCCCAGACTTGTCCGCATCTCACAGTGTAATCGGTTTTTTGATAGCAGCTACGGTTTTGACACAATCGCAAGTTGTTCGGAAGAAACCGACAGCGAAAAAGCCGCTTTTCAGTTAACAGGTGTGTCATTAACTGTCATTTACACACACACCGGTCAATAACCCACGCACACACATCTGCAGGACAACAAGCCTGAGAATGATTATCTTAACGAGCTCAGTCAAAACAAGGGCATTGTTTGAAAACAATCTCCATCCAACAAACAGTTAAACTCAGCTTCACCAAGCGCTTTGCCAAAAAGGTTGAGACAGTAGTCACACAAACACACACACAAGCAGGGCTAACCAACAGCTAAAAAGTGATTAAAAACAAGCACGTCAAAACTGAACAGGAACAGGTAAAAAGTGGGAGAGGTAGAGAGGTAATTATCAGCAGGTGGGGCAGAAGTTACACACGCACACAAACAAACACACACACACACACACACACATTCAGACACACATATACCAGACACATCTCCATGTAGGAGCTGGTTGGGCTGCTTGTGTAGTTCAAGCAGACACACACACACAAACAGACGAAGACACACACATACGCAGTCACACACAACGACAGATGCATAAACACACACACACAGACAAATGCATAATGAAAACCCCATCCCCCCGCCCCCTTGTTAACGCCGTTAGCTCTGTTAGCTCTGTTAGCACAGTTAGCTCTGTTAGCGCTAGCGCCGTTAGCTATATTCGCACCTTTAGCTGTTAGCTCAGTTAGTGTTAGCTCTGTTAGCTCTGTTAGCATTAGCTCCATTCATGTTTATTGATTCAGTTCATTAATTCATGTTAACAGAGACATGAAGCAGAGGAGAGAAGCAGACACAGACAGCTGAGGTGATCAACAGAGACAGACAAGGAGAAAGCCACAGAAACACAGCTGAGAGCAATTCATTAATCAGGGACTGACTACCTCTGATATCTGCCGTTTTCTCAAATTGCAGCCTTTTTCAATTGTCCGCTGCTTCGCCATAGTTTCTCCTAGAGACTTCATTCAAACTTTAAAACGTAGATAATTTTGTCGGCTCAAAATGACCCTCGGCACATTTTGATATCTCTTACGGTTTTCGAGCTATGACCATCGAAGGCCGACGTAAGACGCAAACAACTGCGATAAATTTCCCATAAGAAATGAATGGGGAAATTTCCTCAAATTTCAGCCTTTTTCAGTTGTCCGCTGCTCGGCCATACTTTGTCCTAGAGACTTCATTCAAACTTTAAAACGTAGATAATTTTGTCGGCTCGAACGCACCCCGTGTCCCTTTCAAAATTTCCCAGGGGGAATTTTCTAGTTATTATTTTTCATCATCCTCCAAATTTTCGTCCCTAAACTCACCCCGCAGCTTTGAGAAAACCCTTGCAAATTATATATCAAAACGTGCGGTTTGATCGGGATCGGTGTGCTATTACTTTTCTCAAATTTATCGCAGTTTTTCGCGTCGTAAGACGCGAAAAACTGCGATAAATTTCCCATAAGAAATGAATGGGACGGGCGAAAAAAACAAGATTGAAATTGGAGTTTTTCAAACATCTGTAGCTCAGGCATACATTCACCGAGAGACTTCATTTCAACTTTAAAATGTAGACCCAAGTCTGGTCTATTGGTGTGTTCATCCACATTTTGATTGGTCCTATAGTTTTTGATCAGTCACTGTTCAATGACAGTGATCGTTTGGCGGGAAATTTTGAGATTATAATGGGTGTGTATTGCGCGGAATGTTCGTGCTAGAGTGCGTGCTAGAGTGGCACAGAGTCTAAAAACGATCTGAAAATCTTCTCGTTTTCTCGTCGCTACGGCCACAAATTACACTCTACACGCATAATTTTGGGATCAGTTTGTAGACAAACTTGTCCTCTTTCGTGTGATGTCCTCGAAAAAGCCGAGAGACTTACTGAATTTAAATAGTGAGACGTTTTGTGCAGCCAGCGCCCTCCTGTTCTCCCATTAAGTCCCATGTTAAAATTCAGAGCTGTTTTGTGAGCAAAGCAGAAATGCCTCCTGTCTTTAGATCGCCATAAAACGAAAAGTTGTTGTGTCAGGAATAAAACGAGGAGATGGCCGGACTCAGGAAGTTCTCGGGAGTCCGATGATCTATAGTACACTCTGATACGAGGTACGGTTCTCTCACCAGAGGATTTAGTTCAGGAGGTTCGCCGAACCCAAATCTCACTGCATACAATACAAACTCCTGTTCTCTGAGTCGCAGAGTCTTTTTAAGTCGACCATTTTGTCATTTTTCTAATGAATATCTGGACACAAAACACACGTACATCTGGCCCAGACTTGTCCGCATCTCACAGTGTAATCGTTTTTTTGATAGCAGCTACGGTTTTGACACAATCGCAAGTTGTTCGGAAGAAACCGACAGCGAAAAAGCCGCTTTTCAAGGGAGGAGTTTAACAGTTGCAACTGTCATTTACACACACACCGGTCAATAACCCACGCACACACATCTGCAGGACAACAAGCCTGAGAATGATTATCTTAACGAGCTCAGTCAAAACAAGGGCATTGTTTGAAAACAATCTCCATCCAACAAACAGTTAAACTCAGCTTCACCAAGCGCTTTGCCAAAAAGGTTGAGACAGTAGTCACACAAACACACACACAAGCAGGGCTAACCAACAGCTAAAAAGTGATTAAAAACAGCACGTCAAACTGAACAGGAACAGGTAAAAAGTGGGAGAGGTAGAGAGGTAATTATCAGCAGGTGGGGCAGAAGTTACACACGCACACAAACAAACACACACACACACACACATTCAGACACACATATACCAGACACATCTCCATGTAGGAGCTGGTTGGGCTGCTTGTGTAGTTCAAGCAGACACACACACACAAACAGACGAAGACACACACATACGCAGTCACACACAACGACAGATACATAAACACACACACACAGACAAATGCATAATGAAAACCCCATCCCCCCGCCCCCTTGTTAACGCCGTTAGCTCTATTAGCTCTGCTAGCACAGTTAGCTGTTAGCGCTAGCGCCGTTAGCTCTATTCGCACCTTTAGCTGTTAGCTCCGTTAGTGTTAGCTCTGTTAGCTCCGTTAGCATTAGCTCCATTCATGTTTATTGATTCAGTTCATTAATTCATGTTAACAGAGACATGAAGCAGAGGAGAGAAGCAGACACAGACAGCTGAGGTGATCAACAGAGACAGACAAGGAGAAAGCCACAGAAACACAGCTGAGAGCAATTCATTAATCAGGGACTGACTACCTCTGATATCTGCAGTTTTCTCACATTGCAGCCTTTTTCAATTGTCCGCTGCTTCGCCATAGTTTCTCCTAGAGACTTCATTCAAACTTTAAAACGTAGATAATTTTGTCGGCTCAAAATGACCCTCGGCACATTTTGATATCTCTTACGGTTTTCGAGCTATGACCATCGAAGGCCGACGTAAGACGCAAACAACTGCGATAATTTCCCATAAGAAATGAATGGGGAAATTTCCTCAAATTTCAGCCTTTTTAAATTGTCCGCTGCTCGGCCATACTTTGTCCTAGAGACTTCATTCAAACTTTAAAACGTAGATAATTTTGTCGGCTCAAACACACCCCGTGTCCCTTTCAAAATTTCCCAGGGGGAATTTTCTAGTTATTATTAGGGACACGGGGCAACGTCCCGAGTCACTGGCTCCTACAGCTATGAAATAGCTGCAGGAGCCAGTGACTCGGGGCGTAGCCCCGAGTCACTTATTACTATCCCGCGCGTTTCTTCTTTTCTTCTTCTTCTTATTATTATTTTTCATCTTCCTCCAAGTTTTTTTTTTTGAGAAAACCCTCGCAAATTATATATCAAACATTTTTTGTTTTTTTTTTCTCACACATTTTGTTTCCTTGCTTTGTTACTTAATGAACAAGAAGGTCTGGTGCAGAATTAACACACACAAAATGCATTATGTTAATTCTCTTACCCATAAATTACTAATTCACTGGGTGCACATTGAGCTATGTGCTGTAATCTGTGAAAATCCTTCAGCACAGAAAGTCTGAGAGCTGTTGGAGCTTCACTTTCTCGTTGGGTGCTAGTAATAGTGATGTATGTTTGAAATAAATCTGACCTTCTAAACTATTTAGTGCTGTCTGGAGGAGGTTTTCTTTTTTTTTCTTCCTCCATGAACTGAACTCCAGGAGCCGAGCTTCACAGTCCACTGCTGGACAAATGGCATTGAAGCAGTTCATCATGGCAGGTTAACTAGCATCTCCCATCTCACTGTGACACCAGCTTCACACAGTTCAATACTTTACTGCGGCACCAAATACATCTCTCCACTAAACCCGACAGCTGCTTTAAGTCTTGGCTGTCTGGCAGGACTGTTTATAGGCGGAGAGTCCAAGTCAAAATATAGAGGAAGAGTCTGGAACGCCCATAAATACATCTGACATTACATTAAACTGAAAATTGGCGAGCCTAATTAAATGCAAATAATTAACCAAGCTGTGTGAGAACGGAGAGGAATATGTGAGACAGAACGAGTGACATGCTGAATATTTAATATTACAAGTGAGTAGTAACTCACTATCTCGCTTTTCCAGGCGTGCACCTCTTCTGTGAAATACCTCCTCTTAGTGTTCCAGCCTTGTTCAGCGAAGGCTTGCGCTTCTGTAAAACTACACTCAATGCAGAAAATGCAATAATGCCTCGCGCTGCCATACTGGATGTGTTGGAGACACGAGGAATATTGGGAAATTGTTCAGGTGAACATATGCTTGATTTATTGAAGCGACCACTTTTACCTGAGGCTAAGCAAAGATCAGGGGTTATACTGATGGACCAACAACAGTAATAAAGTGAATCTGTCATATTTTCTGTACATGCATTAAAAGCTGCAACGAGACCCTTTGACATGTTCTACCTGCATGTTCTACAGGCCTTGTGTTAAGCCAATGGTGCGAGGAAAGCAAATTTTTGTCATTTGAAAAGGCCGAGCCAGAACGAGATATGTAAGCGACATCAAACAATGCATGCACTCCCTTTTCTTTTAAATTACATTAAATTCATTTGACAGATGCATTTGTCCCAGCAACTTACAGAAAGTGCATTCCAACCATGTAGGTGCGGCGGATAAATATCATCCAAGCAGGGAATGTATCCCATTTGGACAAATAACTAAAACCACATTCAGTGACATAAGTGCTAAATCATTTAGGCCAGTCTCTAATTACACTCCACAGAAAAGAAGTGGTTGACCTCATTAACACCATTCTGATAATTCAGCAGTTCTTAAATGCATTACCAGTATACAGAATCAGATTTGACCTGTAGGTGGTGCTAGATACCGCATCTGCAACCTTGAAAGCATCGATGTGCACAAAAAAGTTCATAGCTATCTTCCAGATTTTTACTGCGTAAAGTGATCGCCCTCTCTGGGATCCTCGTGTATGAAAAAGTGCCCTCTTAGATTCGCCTGGTGGTCCAATGTGCAAAGACACGTGCTAAAGTGCCCTCTAGGCTGCACTTCCACTGCACAGAATGCGATGCATTCGACAAATTAGTTGGCCGCTTTGTGCCTCTAAATGGTGAAAAAGTTAATAGTTCCCTGTGTTTTTATTACAGAGATGTAGCTTCTGCGTTGTGGTGCACCTGATGCCCTTTTTGTTTTTTGGCACCTGCCCCTCGGATAGCTTGAGTCCGGCTCACCTGAGGAAAATCAAACAGCTGTTGGGTGAGCAGGTCCTGGGGCAAAAATGCAGCTCAAATTTCATGAAATACCTGGAAAATTAAACATGTCAAAAGCCCCCTGAGGTCTCTTCACTACATTTCATCCTGTTCATATTTTTTTGCAGTGGGTTGTCAAATAATAACACGAATGTAACTGCTAACCCCTGTGGGACGCCATAGGTGATTCATGGGAGCCCCAGACTCCCAGTTTAATTCTGTCCATGCACACAGGTTTAGAAAAATAAAGCATCTTTTGATCAGAGAACCACCAAGCACACAGCCTGAAGCAGAAGGAAATGTCGGTACCATGCAGGCAGCAGGAGAAGAAAACTCAGATCACTACAGGACAACTGAAACACTGACAAAAGAAGAAAAGGAAGGAATTTTAAAAAGAAATTCAGCAGCTGGGGGTGGAATATGGAGAGGTTTGGGTACGAAGACGCTCTTCTCTGATGTGATGTGATGCCTGCTGCCAGTTTCCAGGAGTGGGAAATGAAGTTAAACAGGAAGTTAAACAAATCTTTGTGGTGCAGGCTGTTCATGTGTCTTCAGCAGCAAAGATGTAATTAAGTCTGTAAAAAAAAATGCCAACCAACAATGGTGGAAATAGGAGGGTCGACAAAATTATACTTTAACTTTAAAGTAATTTCCATCCTGGATTTTTTTTTTCCCTTTGAGCTCAGACAAACTGTTGTTGTTGACGTGCTTTGCCAGGAAATGAAATTTGGACCCAATTTGAAGGATGCAGGAGAAATGGTGAGCTGTGTTTAGGCACCAACCACACAGGCCAAAGGGAAATTAGATAAAAACAGAATCAGTCATTTACAAACAAACTATGTACTGACCGCAGTTATGTGAAGAGTCCATTTATTAATCTCCTTCATCCAATCATGTGCTCACAAAGTGATGAACCTTGCTCCATCCTTGCTTGCCTTCCCAGGATGCTCCTGTCATACCCAATCATGATACTATCATCTGTTACCAATCAACCTGTTTACCTGTGGAATGATCCAAACAGGTGTTTTTGGAGCAACTTTCCCAGTCTTTTGTTGCTCCTGTCCCAACTTGTTTGAAAAGTGTTGCTGCATCAAATTCAGAATTAGCAGATATTTACAAAAATCAGTGAGGCTGATGAGGTCAAACATTAAATATATTGTCTTTGTGCTGTTTTCAGGTGAGTTTATGTCAAAAGAATGAGCAGATTTTCACACTCTGTTTTATTTATGCTTTATATCCAAACTTTTGTGGAACTGAGGTTGATCATCAGACATTTTCCACCAAGTCAAGTCAATTTTATACATCACAATATCATAAATTACCATTTTCCTCAGGGGACTTTACGCTGTCTAAAGCAGAATCTCGTTTCCTCACAAACAAAGACACACGAATGACCCAAATGATGTTATCACGCTAATTACTTGGCTTTGTTCCTGTTAATACCCAGTCAGAAAGTGGGACAGCAGAGTTTCTAACAGGTGTTGCTGGGAGCCTGGTGAGGCGGTGGCCCCTGCTTGTGGCTGGTTCAGCCAGCATGTCAAAGGTCACCACAGTTTAAGATGGACCATTCAAATTTACTTCTGTTCCATGAACCAATCCACTGATCACAAATGAACAAATTTGGTCTTTTCTAAACTCTGGTGTGACCTTAGAGTACCGGAAGTTCAGGTGCCACAATCTAACCGGAGCTGTTTTTTTAGGTGAACCAACCCCAGATTTACTATAAGCCGCCAGTGTGAAAGTGAGCTGAATCACTGAAATCGTTTAAAGGTGGGTCATATTTGGTTTAATGCTGGTTAATAGCATCAGCCAGCAGGATATCCCTCATATCCCTGTGGGTTGGTTTTCAAACTGTAGCTGCTGGCTCTCCTTTTTGCTCTGTGCTTTCTAACTGTATTTGGCATACGCTGTGATGATTTTCCAAGCTGTTTGCCTTCACATTAATATTCTCCTGACCGGTTCACCTGCTGTATGGCACAGATTGGACCTCTTTGCAGCTGCTGGATGTTTTGAAAACTGGCAAAATTACACTGCTATTTTACAGCTGACAAATGCTGCTAACTGGCATTGAAAGTGACAAGATCCTCCTCTGTAGCAGTGTTTTTTTGGTGTAAATGTTGTTTTTATATTCAAGTTTTCTGTTAATTTGTCTGTTGTCTGTATGCAAAAACAAAGTTAAGATCACTTAAGAAAAGTACACCAAGTTAAATTATAAATATGGGATGTTTTATTCATGAGCTGGTGCAGGATTTTGCTCGGCAGTGGCTGGTTCTGCAGCCTGACACTGACAGACAGGTGATGTGCTGCATACTGAGATAAGCATCACTCAAACACACAAACACTCTCAGCCAAACCCCAGAAAATCAATATCATCACCTTTTTGGAAATGATAAGAATAATCCACGGATAGATCGACAGGAGCTTCAGGGGAACATTTAGCCATCTGTTTGTGTGTGTGTGTGTGTGTGTGTGGTTTAAAAGTCGTGCCAGCTCGTCCAGTCCTGCAGGTGACCTTGCCTGGAGCTCAACTGACCTATGCTCAACTCCTTCCTGCTGAGTCATGGTTCTCATCCAGACAATGGCCTGTGGACTGTTTTGGTAGCCAGATGGCCGCTGCTGCTCCGGGGCTTCATTTATAAAAAATGTGCTTTCATTTGACCTTTTCATTTTGTTTTCAAACCAAAAGCCCATTTTCTTATTAAATTAAGCTGCTGACAAGGAACACAAGAGTTTTGGAAACTCAGTGATGGCCAAGAATTTAGATATTTTATCTGGATTTCTGCTGATGTACGTTTTAGGAGATCCAGTGAGATCTTTAATGGTTGTATCTTGGACATTTCTCTGAATTACGCCCTTCAACACTACTTTATAGACCTGGCTTCATCACTCTAATAATTATCGCTGCACAGTCTGTAACCATGCAGGTTTTGACTCCATCCAATCACTAGACCAGATGATTTCACTCATGAGTCCCTCCTCTCTGGTACAAGCAGGGTGGAGGTGCCTGAGGACGCAGTCCCTCTAATGACCAGTGGATTGCTGTAACAAAGCTGCATCAGGGATCCTTAAAGAGCAAATCTAGACTAGATGTTGGAATGAGGAAAAAACCTAGCTGGTAGGTTTAAACTTGCTGCTAATCTGACCTCACTGAGGAGCTCAGGTGTGATCTGTAGCTGTGTGTTACTATCGTGCCACATTGCTGCACAATGGTTGTCACCACGAGCTGGCAGGACGAGTCAGATTAGGATTAAATCTGGCTGTTTTCTGCCAGGAGAAGCAGAGGAAGTTGGGTGGTATTACTGATCCACAGTCACAGTGGATGACTGTGACTATTTTAAACTGATGATCAGCATTGTTTCTTTTTTTAACTATGACTGTTCCCTTACCTTTACCTCAATGATTTTAACCCGAAGCAAGATTTTGTTTTTTTCAACCTTAAGCACTTATCTTAGTGGCTGGTGTCCAACACTCTGTATGGCCTTCCATCCCTCCATCCTTCCATCCACCTCACCTGCTACTGAAGAGGCTTTGTGGCAACATAAAAATGCCATTCCACCTCCACCTTTGCTACTTACATCATGTCTCCTCAAGTGAAGTTAAAGTAAACTTTTGCAACTTCCTTAAAAAAGAAAGAAAAAGAAAGAAAATGCAAATGAGGTGTGCTTCCATCAACTGCTTTGGAGTGAATGAACAAGGCAGAGTGTATTTTGTTAGAAGCTGGCAGTATGGGCTACTTTGCACATGAGTAGAAGAAGTAGAGGTCAAACAAATCCAGCTCTTTGCCAACTGTCAATAAACCTCAAAGATGATGATGAAGAAGAGGAGACAAACCTCTCACCTTGGACGAGAGAAAAATGGAGAGAGGTCTCTTCCTCTTCTTCTTCCTCTTCTGATCAGTCATGTGATTTAAATGTTCTCTGCATCAAAACTAATTTGGACAAGGTGTTCCCACCTCCCATTAAATGCATTAAGTCATTTAATGGGAGGGCAAAAACCACCTTAACCAACTTATTTTTCAGTTTCCATCAAGCTTTTCTCGTTCAAAACATCAAAATACACAAAAAAATATGTTTCGGTTGGAGCAGTAATTATTTGCATGATTCCTTGTCGGGAAAACATAAACACAGGTAGTTTTAAGCATCTTCTAGTGAGGACAGTCTCCTAATACACCTCTGCATCAAAGATCCTGCAATAAATGTGATGTTAAAGTTTTAGTTGAAGGTCTACAACTTGAAACCAAGCTTTTATAGACTTTCAATCCATAATCATGGTCACTGATGTCAGTGCTGCAAAAGAATATTGATTATGCTGCTATTGTAAACCTTCAGACAGGAATCCCTCAAATCCATCAGCAGTTCTTTCAAAGCCGCACGACAGAGCTCCCAGGTTAATGAATTATACCATCAGCGTTATTAATGAGAGACCAATTGTTTTCGCTCTGATGAATATGTCTAATCTTCAGGCTGTGACAGAAGAGGCAGTCAGTGCAGGCTTTGTATCTGTAGCCGCACGGTAATAATTCAGTCTGGGTGGTGACAGGCACACAGATCCTCCCCTGACGTACCTCCACCCTTTTTCCTTTCCGAATGAACCAAAGTTCCACCTGCGCTCTTGGAGAAACAGTCGGAAGCTGCGTCTTTTTTCTTTCAGTGAAGAGCTTCTTAATTCGCCATCCACTGAATCAAACTGTGTAAACTGACGGATGAGATACATCTGACAGACCGCCTCTCACCTGACAGCAAGCAGCACCTCATCTCGCCTCTCATCGTAATTCAAATAAATGACATCATTACCTCCAGACCTCCACAGCTGCAGTCATTTCAGCATCAGCCAGAGTACGAAGCAACATCATGTCAGAGGGGCTGAGCAATGATATATCGTAGCCTCTCGGCCCGGGGTGGTTTAATATGAAATGCCTGCATAAGTAACATGATATGATTTGGGTGTATACAGCATACTCTCAGTCTAAATATTGCAGCGGGGCTTTTTACCACACCAGACAAGGATAAATCAGCCTTCTTGTGAGCAGCAGCGTTAAACTGAAGCATGTTTAAGGAAGCGGCGAGAATGAGAGAACGATAACAGCAGCTTTAAAGCAGGTGATGAGGAAACGTCGTCGTTTTCTGCTTCGTGTTTCATCTGTTTCCTCTGACTCAGACCTGTTTGTTAAGAGCTGGAGATCAATGATAAAAGGATGAAGATGCCTTTCCAAATAGTTTGCTTCTGACAGCTCATCTGCTTTGGCCTTAATGATAGAGACACACACACGCACACACTCTATTGAAATTGCTTGAATGAGGTATTGCTCAGTAGGCGGCACAATTGTTTTTCTGTAGCTAAAAGCATCATTAAAAAGGGGTAAAGGGGGTGACTGCCCAAAAGGTTGAATTATGATTTGACTTAAAAAAACATAAATGATATTTAAAGTTTAAAAAGCTGCAATGATTAGTCGTTAATCTATTAGTTCATTGACAGAAAATTAATGGTAATCCATTAATCAATTAGGTCATTTTTCTTGAAAGAAGTGGTCTAACGTTACAGTAAACTGAATATCTTTAGGTTTCAGACTGTTGAAAGAACACATTCATGTTGTCGTCGTGGCCTCAGGGAGCCTGTCATGGATGTTTTTTCACAGCTTTTCAATTTTTTATAGACCAGAACAATTAGCTGAGAAAATAATCAGCAGATTAATTGATTGCAAAAATAATGATTAGTTGCAGCCCTGAAGGTGTGTTCAGACTGAACAAACAAGCCTCGGGAAAGTTGCGTATCTTTCAATCAAGCTGCACCATTTTCAGGCCCCCTGCAGTCACCCTCAGCTTGTTCCTTTCAGAGGGATTTCTGAGCGTTTGTGTGACTGTGTGAAATCCAGCCACAGTAAACACCTAAAACAATAGCTAGCTTGGTTAGCTGGAAGCTCATCATAAAAAAATCATAAAAAACTGAACTCTACTATATCACAAAATATTTGAAATATAAGAGTTAAAGCACCTGCAGATTGTGCTCCAATAAACGTATCTGCAGAGCAGATGAAAGATGCCTGTCGACATTTGCTTGGATGCATATCTGACTGTCATGAGAGTGAAAATGTCACATTACAATAAAACAGTATGGAGCTGCAGCAGTAGCAGGTGCTGTTAGCGACACCGTACTGAACTGCTAGTGACAGAGTACACAGGCTCAATACTTCAAGATGCTGGATTTGCACATAAACTTTAGCAAAAAAGGAGAACATACAAAAAAGATGCAGAGAAAATATCACCTAATAGATCAAATCCAGACAATAAAAAATATATGAAAATATTTAAAGGAAGGGAGAAAAGATGCTCAAGGGTTGAATTTAAATATGTTTTTCATACATATAATAAAGTTTCTATGGCCTTGTAATTTTCAGAGTTTCAGGGTGTTCAGAGAAATCGGAGAAGTTGTAATAAATGCTAGAAGTTTGCTCTCAGTGGTTCAGGTATAGTATACCACAACATAACCCTTCAGCTTTACACAAAACCTTCACTTCAGTGGTTTGTTAGTGCTCTCTGTCTCACTGCAGACAACTGACAGCTCTGATATGACAGATGAATGTTATAATTATGCATTAGTCTCTTGACAGACATCAGTGTTATTGGGTAGATGAGCTGCTGTGGTGACTGATCACCGTGTGGGGTTTGTCTTCGGTTTATTTATTTGCCCGATACGACCCACTCACAGTAGCACTTTATAGCAGAAACACTATATTTCAGTTTTATTCTATTCCGCCGGGAGAATTCAATCACTCCTCTCATCATATTTTCGAAAAGGTCATGATGCTATATCGGTAGATCCACAATGCTTGAGTTTCGGAGCTTGCATATAAGTCGGGAAGAACAAATGGAGCAAAGGTTAATATTTCAAGTATCATTCCACGATTCCTCTGTCTGCTCGAACAGCTTTTTAGATTACCTTAAAGCATCCTTCAGGATACACTGTCAGTACCTCACTGAGCACCGGCTGCAACGTATAGTCTACATCTGTGTGTATGAGTGTGTTGCATACAGTTATAGTTATATATATACAGCATATAGTTAGATGTATGAGTATGTGTACAGCATGTACAGCAGACACGCACATGTGTAGGCTGTGAGCAACACATTTCCTCCGAGGACACTAAACACCTTCTATCCACGCATGTGTACCGAGCACTCCTCACTATTTTCCTTCTATGATGACGGCAGCTTCATTTGAAGTGACAAACATTTCAATTAGCGCTTCCATTACCGGCTTCTGTAAATCACAATGCTAACAGTAGCCACGCATTGCACATGTAACAGGAAAGGAGCACGTAAATATGTGCTGCATGTGTCTATTCATGCAAATGATTGTTAATGTGTGCTTGTTTTGTTTTACGTGCATTTGTTTAATTGAAGTGAGGGGAAGAGGGAAATATGTCAACCAAGCTGACGAACATGATAATGATTGGTGACACGTTCTTTCATTACCATTAACACACACACTGCAGTCGCCCACTAACAGTCCTGCTCTACGCTGCAAAAAGCAAAAACTCAGATGAAATCTCTTAAACCGAGGCGATGTATGCTTGTTTTTTGTCTGACAAGATATATCTACTTTTAATAATCTGCTATCATGACTACATGACATGATTTTATTGCTGCTTCTGAGTAACTTGATGTTTGAAACTAGATTTTCCAGACGCAAGAGTCCAAATTTCTTTGTATCCAGACACATGTAGATGCTTTTAGTCTGGCTGCACTACTTTTAAGATAGGTGGTAAGATGTTTTCTCATTCACATGTTTACTTGGTCAGGGGTTTTTCCCTGTTCTACTTTTGCTTATTTTTAGTAATATTTCCTGTTTTACTTTCTCCTGGTTTTGTGAGTTTTTGCACAAAAGCACAATTTTCTTGTTCCATTTGCTCAGAACTACAGTGCCCGGCTGTTTTAGGATATTTAGGATTAGGTTTTTTTTATGCAGTGGACCAACACATTTTGATCTTTCCAAACAATAAGAGAAAAATATAGCCAGCCTATCATTGAAATGATCATTTATCACTGATTAACGGCTTCCAAAAGAACTAAGAATGTCACCGAAAGCCTAGACTACATTTTCATCTCTGCTAACATCGTCAACTCAGCTACACTGACTGGTCATCTGCATCATCTTGGTCATCTTTTATTCATAACAGATTTGTTTCCCTGGAGGCAAAAATAAAAGTCCAGAACACAATTACAGGATGCGGAGAAGGAAGCAACTGCAGCTGCATCAGCTTAAAATCACAACAGTCACTGACAGGAGAGGACGACGCCTTGATAAGAAAAGCCGCAGAATCAGTTGACGGTTGCTGACCTACGACTGTATCCTCAGCTGGCTGAAACATCAAGAATATAAAGTCCAAAAATTAGGATTCTAACAAAATCAAATTTTAATAAATGCACAGAACTTGAAGTGTGTGTGCCTGCCATCGCCACTTGCATTATGTGAACTGGATTTAGATACGATTGAGTTTAATTGGAAAATAATGAGTGCTTTACTTGGCTCGAGGCCAGCTGCCTCACTGCGATAGCACGGCCACGCTTGCCAGATACATATCAAAATTAATTTTGCTGGAGAGAAATGCTTATCATTAAATTAGCCTGCCTGTCAAAGAAGTGATTTGTCACATCAAAAAAAAAAGTGCTGAGAAAAAATTCTGCATTTCCAGCGAAACTGGAAGTGTTTGGTCTCCAGTGGGACGTGTCCAGGCAGAGGAATGAAAAAATGAATAATTAGCTGTGATCAGTTAGGTGCTGACTGATGCAAATAAACAAAGGTTTTTTTTGTTATCCTCAGGTGGGTTGGCTGTTCTAAACCCCGATGAAGTGACTGAATGTGTTCTCACTTGTTTACGTCCGGCCGTTTGTTCATGTTTGGTAGACATGAACAAACTAAAGACGCTAAAGATTTAACTTTCTCGAAAACTAGAAAACCAAAAGCTCACACGGAAGACAAGGTTACGATGTGGGACTGACATGTATCACGAAGGTCACAAGACAATCTTGCACAGGACAAGGGGAAACGCGGACTATAAATACATGAGGCGACAAGGAACAGGTGGAGGCAATCAGACACCAGGAAGTCAGGGTTCTGAAACGAGAGTTAGGGTTACACATTAAAACAGGAAGTGTGAGACAAAACTTGACGCCGGTGAAACAAACTACTGAACAGACACAACGAGACATAACAGTTCTTTACGCGTTGATCAACTCAATCAATCCTGTTCAACATTTGCAGATCTGTCGGTTTTGAGTCTTTTTGAGAATTTTTCTATGATAAGAGTGTCGTGAAACCAGCCTGTTAATGTGCGTGAACCTTGACACAATCACAACCAGCATTACTCTGAACACTGATGCTTGAGAAAAGCCTGGAAGCAGTATGTGTACAGCATGTACAGCAGACATGCACATGTGTAGGCTGACACTAAACACCATCTATCCACGCATGTGTACCGAGCACTCCTCACTATTTTCCTTACGGTGATGACGGCAGCTTCATTTAAAGTGACAAACATTTCAATTAGCGCTTCCATTACTGGCTTCTGTAAATCACAATGCTAACAGTAGCCACGCATTACACATGTAACAGGAAAGGAGCTAGTAAATATGTGCTGTATGTGTCTATTCATGCAAATGATTGTTAATGTGGGCTTGTTTTGTTTTACGTGCAGGGGGGGAGGGAAATATGTCAACCAAGCTGAGGAACATAACAGGGAAACAACGGCAGCAGTAAGAACTTTGAATGGAAGGAAACATTAAATGAGTCAATATGGATGCAAATATTAATTCACTGAAACATAAGATGGAGAGAAGTCGTGTCTCCATGTGACTCAACTTAAACTTTAGATCTAAAGCTTTTACCACTGAGAGGAAATGTTTGGTGTTTCAAATTTATTTTAAAACTACCTGGTTTTTAAGAAGCAAACAGCAAAAATAAAATCATTTTTTCATCTTTACTTTCATTCAGCGTCTTTCTTCCTAACTTGTTCATCATCTTGTAAACCCTCAGATTTATCATACGAGTCCATGGAGGGATGTCAACCCCCAGGTCTGGAACCACTACTGTCCGGAGTATTACTGATCAGCCATTTGTTGCTTCTGCCTTGGTTACCCTGCTCTCTGTTTCATAGTTTCTTGTCATTTATTTCGGAAATGACAGGCTAACCTCACTCTGTGTGTAAAGATGCCAAATCTGGCAGGTCGGTGTCAGCATGTCTCAGCCAAATGAATGTTCACAACATGTTGATGAGCCTGTAAAACTGAATCCTTGTTGCTTCACTCTTGCCAACAGAATAAAAAACTGAACACACTGGGAAAATAAATTTCCCCACACAAGCACGAAGCAGTTTGCTGAACGTCAGTGAGTCTATCTTGGAAGTAAATAAAGCCCAAATCAGAGCTTTCCGACCTTTAGTCTTTTCATTCGTGCCCAGTTTGAACATGAAGCCATTTGGCAGTTTTGTGAACTAATAATGTCTCCAGCCTCAGTCAAACACATTGTTCCAGAAAGCGCTGCAGAGCTGAAACGGCCGCCCCCTTCAACCTTGGAGCACATTTGTTCCTGTGAGCGCACACAATATTGTTCCCAAATTCGCCCTCCTCTGAGTGACAATCTGTTGGCTACATTCCAATACGAGTGATTTTCACAATATGTCCAGGCCCTCCTGGGAAATTTCACTTTCAGCACCCACCAATTCCCCCCTCTCCCTGAGTAAAATGGGTTTCCGGCGATTGCAGGAGAGAAAATTGCCCGGTCTGTGCTGAGAGACATTTGCTGTAAATGCAGTTATCGACTTGATAGGACCCCTGTGAGCATTGTGAAGTGGAATTACCCTGTTTTATCACAGAATGCACCTTCTGCCATTTGACAACGCCCTCCATTAAGTTTTGCATCGAACTGATGCAGTGATTAGAGACAAATGGTCAGGTTCCATTTCCGCCACCTGTGAGACAGAACACCCACACTAATATCAAATTAATGGATAATTCCCATTGTGCTGCCTGTGAATACATCTGCACGCATCTTGAGTGCACTCTGCGAGCGGATTTGCAGAAGTCGGGGTAACTTTTGATCCTCTCCACAGGCCGCAATGGTCCTTCAAATGATCAAACAAAAACTCGGTCTCAAATGAGAGCTCATTTATTTAAAGGGACAGAAATTACTTCTAATTTGGTTTTGGAAGTGCGTGTCTGACACTTGTGTGCTTAACACATGCACTGTATTTCAGGTTGTCTTATTGTTTGTCCCTGTCTTATCTGCAGTTCGCTCTACGTTTCATTACAAATGCAAAATCTATTACTCACCGTAGCATTTTTTATGATTTGGTGGGTCAGACATTGGCGACCATTTGCAGACGAGCACTGGTGCATTTGTTTTTGTCAATGAAGCGATACTGGGAAAACTTCCATCTCGCCTCTGTACTCTTCTCCGTCTCAGCTCTGGTAATTACCAGCTACACTCATCCAAGTCTGCTTTTAAATGTACCCTGAGTTTTGACAGATCTGGGGAAAACTATTTTCCTACTGTGCAAAAATCAGAAATTAGACACTTTTCTATACATTGATGAATTTAAGGGCGCAGTAAAGAATGTGGTGATGGAGGCATGTGGTTGGCTTTCCTCAGACTGTTTGAATGGCTGTTTTTCTGTTTAATGTGGATTTTTGTATATCGTGTTGCATATGTTGCATTTGTCAGGCCAGGACACAGAGACTTATCAGAGGACAGATTTATTTAATCACACAATCCAATGACCTGTACACAGAGTGACAAATGAACAGGCTATGACATTATCCTACAGGTAATCCAACTCTCCGAAGACAGGGGGCAAAAGAAAACTCACTGAACAACGAAAACCGAACAATGAAAATCACCCCGGACGGAGGAAAAAGGTAAATGAATCTAACAGCTATAAAAAGTTAAGTAAACAAAATACCACTCCCGAGGGAGGAATACTCAAAAGCTATTTAAACAAAAAACACTCCGACAGGAGGGAAACCAGACAAGGTGGAGTACAAAAGAAAATTCACTCATGAAATATACGGAGGATCTAAGATACGTGATTAACAAAAATCACTTCAAAGGAGGAAAACAGTTCGGCTATGAATGAAACAATGACAAAAGGCAAAAAACTAAATTATTAAACTTACAAACAAACAAAAAAAAATCACTCATTTTGAGCAAAAATGACTTACGTGCAGAAGACTCTGTGGGTATGGGCAAGGTCGAAAGAACAAACAACGGAAAAAGACACTCTGTCACAAGACAAGGGAGACACAGACGATTTAAGCACATGGAGGGTAATGGGGAACAGGTGAAGACAATAGGTAATCAGGGTGGCACATGAGAAAGGGCAAGTGCTCTGAAACAAGAGGAGAGTTAGTCTTTCAAAATAAAACAGGAAATGACAAGACAAAACAAAAAAAAAAAAAACAAGATGAGACAAACCTCACCACGCTGTGAAAGCATTTAATATGTTGGCATTGTGAATTGCTGCTACCTTGGCCAGGTCTCTCATGTAAAAGAGTTTTTTTGATCTCAATGAGACTGAAAGAAAGGTAAATTAAAAAAAAAAAAAGATTTAGCTGTCTCTTCCAGTTCAATTAATGTGGTTTATCAAGTAGTTATCAAGCTGTAGAAGCAGAGGTTCCCATGGCACATGAATGCAGCACAGCACCAGTCAGAAAGTGGGATGGAGTAGACAAGACAAGCTGAAATATCAGAACAGGCCTATTCACACATTTAATGTTTGGATTCATAATTTGTAAAACTTCCTAAAGCTTAGATTCTGTTCTCTTTTATTTCCTTTTTAACATGCATGACATGAACTCACAGTAAAGTCGATGTGCGTGTGCAGGAGGCTGCACAACGTGGAAGACATGTAGGTGGCGTGGGTATAAAAACACCAATAAAATGTGATTTCTGCACAACAATGAAAACATTTTCGTTCCAGAAGTGATATAAGAACACACATAACAGAACCTTCTTTCTTCATGCATCGATGTGTTTTTGCTAACTTCTCTCTTTTCATTCTGTTTGGAATCACAGGAAGCAAATATTTCTTTGATCACGAGACAGAGACGATCACATTTTCTGCCCTCTGCCTTTGTGTAGGAATTACAGTTACACCTGTTCATCTCTTCTCCTCATCCCTCCAATTGTCAAAATACAGCTCGTACTGGCAGGAATAACATTACGGGTCGCAGTCCTATTAAGAAATATTTGATTCTCTAAAGACCGAGAGTGTGAGACCTCTGTGCATCTCCATCGCTGAGCATCATGTTTTCCTAACGAGTTACCTAACTGCAAAATGTTTCCTCGAGGCAACAAATGGAAGTGAGAGTGAAAAGGCTTTCTGTTGCCTAAAGGCAATGAAATATATGGAAGCCAACTTGAAGCCTGCATCCAGTTCCCATGATACATCTGTGAATCTACAGGGTGACATTTGTAAACATTATTCCTACCTTAGAAGTTTGTAGCTTTGGGAGCTTCGATCCACAATGGCAGAAAATGATTTAACCCTCCTGTTGTCTTCGGGTCAATTTTGACCCGTTTTCAAGTGTTTGCATATCATAACTATGGTTTTCTCTCATATAATTGCTTGAAAATGACATGGATGGTTCCATACTATGCTCTTTGTAAGTAAAATTAATTATGAGTATATTCTTTGAATTATGTGTGTTTTATTAAAATTTATAGCATCTGTGGTCTTCCCGGTCAAATTTGACCTAGCCACAATAAGTGGTATAATGGATCATGCTATTGTGCTTTCTAGTACAATAAACACACATACACACACACACAGACAGACAGACAGACAGACACACACACATTTATACTTCATGCTTTATAAACAGTCAAACCAAACTGACTATTTGCTGCCATTAAAAAAAAAAATGTTACATTATTTCAAAACAGTGTCCTGACTAAACTTTGACATATGCCAGTCTGTGATAATACATCAATTTATGTGCCTCAGATCATAACCATAGTCAAAATAATCAGAATTTCTGTTTTTTTTTTTTTTTTATCAAAAATGAAGTGTATTTTTTTTTTTAAATTGCATCTATTATATCATACATTACGCAAATAAGTGTAAAATATACGAGATGTGTTGGAAACAAGTTGACTAAAAAGGTTCAACGCAGAATTTGATGATTATTTTATACTTCATGCTTTACAAGCAGTCAAACCAGACTGGGTCAATTTTGACCCGGGAAGACAAAAGGTGCATAGTAGATGGGAAGACAATACGAGGGTTAAACAAAAATAGTAAAATGAAATACAGGATAAAGGTTAGACACAGAATTCACTGAAATTAAGGCACATTTTGCACTTAAAATCTGATTTCACATGAATGAATGACATGCAATACAATACAATACAATGGCACACAAAAGCATTGTGTCTGAAGGCTGGAAATCCACTTCTGTCATACTGTCTGTATAATCCTGCTGCTTCTCAGATATTGTTCTCACCCATTCTGCTGTACTGGCTTTGAAGCTGAACACTGAGTACTTTTTCAGCCGCTTCCCTCGAAATCAAATAACATTTTGTTTGTTCTAAACAAACAGAGCAACGCCGCCATCCCTCACAGCTGGGCCAACGAGGATTTTATCTCAGCTAATGCTAGAAATAATTAAATCAATAATCCGCCGTCTGTGATATGATCTCGTACATAGTTTGTATAGAAGATCAACAGCCGATATGTGCTGATGTACTGTCGTTTACTATTGTTTTGACAAATAATTAGCAAACAGCAAACAGACTGAAGCCTGAACACTGCAACCTTAATGTTTCCATTAAAAATTCTGCTCAAACAGAAAGAAACCATTAGATGACGATGATGATGATGACGTGCTGTCTTACAATTTCAAGTACTTTATTTCACTCACAATCTTTGATACTACTACTACTAACAATACAAATAACTACGATGTCATAACTCTTTTTTTGACCCGACTGAGGTGCACGAATTAATGAAAAAAACATGTAAAAGACGTGCAAATGGCACCCAAGAATAATTACACCTGATCCAAAAAGGCGAAGAGAGACAGAGCGTACACTGTCTGCAGCGTGCAGCAATATATTCCTGCTCTTCACAGATCACACTTTTCCTTTAAAAAAAATGTGATGCGATGATCATGTGGCACATGATCAGGTCTATGGCGAGAGAGTGACCCGACCTACCTGACCCTGTCTGACCGCATCAAGGCTGATGCAGGTCCGGGCCGAGCCTCGTTCACAGGAACTGAGTGGAGCTGTGAACAGACAGCCCAGCGTCAGAGCAGTTCTTGAAATGGTCCCAAAATTGAATCTAGAGATTTGTGTGCCAGCATGAATGTCCCATTTTTTTTTCATGCCACTCAGCACGACTTTGAAACTAACAACCGCAGCACAAAGAGCGACAAAGCTGACTGTTTTGATAGTTGTTATAGTTTATACAGAGGAGGCTGAGGTGGATGGGTGGGTCAAACACAGAACATTGAGACGACAAACTGCTGTTCTGTTCCCACAAAAAACCACTAGTTTAACACTGATTGCTTTAAGGATGTATCCTGATCTTTTCTAAAACTGAACCAAACTGCGACTGTGGCCTGATATGTTTCTCAGCATGCTTTACTTTGAAAGTGTAGCTGGATTTATTGTTGCCAGCTTGACTGCAGAACGAGAACGATGGTGGATGTGGTGCAGGCACAGAAGATATTTCCAACTGAAGTATGTTTTACGTTATCCATACCCATCATGTGCAATTTTTCAAATCCATGTGCATTTTTTTTAAATATTTTTAAATATTTTTCATTGGCAATATATTTTTTAGAGTCTTTTTGTATAAAATGTACATATACATATATATATAGTCAAATTATTATTTTGTATTTTGTATCTTCTTTATTTCTATTTCTATTGCCTTTGCAATTGCTATTTCTATTGCTTGCTGCCTGTAACACCCTAATTTCCCCAGCAGGGGATTAATAAAGTTTGATCTTATCTTATCTTATCTTATCTTATCTTATCTTATCTTCTGTTGTATCTTAGAGCAAAGAGAAGATATTAAACTTATGGAATAAGAAAAATTAGATTATGAGAAAGCACAGAGTGTGAATACAAGGTGGCGTTCAGAGCAGTTTTCTAAAACACAGGCCTTATTTTCTATCAGTTGTGATAGGGGAAGGATTTGGCTATGGCAAAGTCAAACAGGTGATGCAACACAAGCAGTCACATGATCAGACAATCTCCACCTCTATCTCCACCCACCCCTCTGCCACTCGCCTGCAGCTTCAACTCTGATCATCAAACACAGAAATCTCACCAGCAGCATCCTGTAAGTGACGGGACTGATTCTTCAGGTATGTTATGCATGAAACCCTGCCTGTGTGTATCATCGGTCCACTGCAGACGGAAACGCTCTGGGACGGCGTTGACTGCCTTTTCTGCTCACAGTGTCTTATAAAAAACACCACATGGACAAAGATTTTCACTTCAAGTGTGTGTTTGAAAATAATAAACCTTCAATAAATACGGGCTAGCACATTATAAAAATACACATAAATACACATAAATACACATACTCCTCGAGGCATCCTGCCACACAATGAATCCAGACCAAAGAGTGTCCAGATGATTTAAACCACTTTCTTTTGAGGTAAAACTGCAAATGAAAGCACCTGAAAATTCAGTAAATCCAGCTGAAGCAGAAAGTTTTCTCTTCGTAGCAAGTTTGGCTAACCTCTTTGCACATGATTTGTTTTGTGTGTTTTCACTGCAGTTCCACATCTCAGATATTAACTTGGTGAATGCAGTCTTACTGTCTTTTCTGTGCTGTATGTAAAACTTACTAATCTATGCCATTATTCAACCTTATATATATGACACTAAATAACTACGTGTAGGTAAATCAGTCTGTCAGCTGTCAGGCTTTGTGTTGACGATGATTAGGCCACTGCTTTGGCTGAGCAGTATTTTTAAACTGCATTTGCTTTTTGCCTGAAATCACCTCCTACAGGTTGTTTTCCTGATGTTGCAGCTGAGTTGTTTTTGTCGTGCACAGCAGCTTCTGACACACCTGTTAAACATGTTTTTAACCTCATCCACAAAGTAAACAGCACTCGTTATCTCCATGGAGACTTGACTGCAGGAGGAACTGGTGGGCTTGCTTTGGAAATATTGGTTCACTGCATTTTTTTTTCTGTTTAATGAATGAAGATTTTTCATTTTACTTTTTTCTCTGAGAGAACAATCGACCGAAAGTGATGATGTATGAAAGATTAACTTCAAAAGTCACAAGGTGAATTCAATCCATGCTGCTCTGCTAATATTACTAACACAGTGGAGTATTTCATGATACATGACCTGCCTTAATGCAATTATAATGCAGATGTGAAAGCTGTGCCTGCATTGCACATTCATAGTTGATTAATGTCATTCTATGATTTCAGTGGGGGAGGTGGGCGTTGAAAGTACAATGGCTGAGTTTGACCTTCACACTAATGGTTTGGATAAAAAATGTTCTATGTTTCATGAAGCCAGAAGCTGCAGGAAATTTCACGTTTTGCAATTTTAGCAACAACTATAAACAACTGTTTATATTCGGCACAGTTTTTATGATTTACAAAGAAAATGGCATGCATGTTCACTTCTGTGCTGTCCACTGAAACAACGAGGCCAGCGAGACTGAAGGCTCAAGTGGAAATGTGAAGTACTCACAATCTAAAGAGGCATTCATCAGTTTTTCAATGCCAATTTTCGACAACTCTGCTCACCTTTTTCTAAAGTCTGTAGTAACTATTCTGAACTGCAGGCAGCTGCTGGTTTCAGATGTAAAACTAAACTTCTGCACAGTGTCATATGAAGTGCGGGCGGCAGATTTAATGCAGCATAAAATCTCAAAAAAATGTGGCATAAAACCTGCGTGGGAGTGAATTTTAATTTCGTTTTTCTTATTTTCAAAAAAATTACAACATCTTGCAAACTAAATTTAAAAAGTAACTGAACTGATCAACAGCATTTTAGCATTAAGCTCACAGCTGTCAGTCTCTTATTAACTCAGGTTTTTAATCTCTCACAGATACTGAACTAGAAACACTGAAACGTTGAAAAGACTGGAGCCATCACATGGGATTTTTTTTTATTGTAAACAAATCCCATGAACAGACCAAAACCAACACTGACTGACTGCACTAACAAATACTGTCTGTGTAGCCAAAGCTCGGTTATTTTGATCATTAAGTTGAATCCACAGAGCTACAGTCCACGTTGATCCACTTCCTGTGACCGCCTGCTGGCCTGTTTAGCTGTGCATTGTTTCTTCTTGCAGGTATGTGGAATTAGTGGGCGACGCCCTTCACTTGGGCGGACTGACGGCACCTGGGCCCAGTTTCTGTTCTGTTTCGTTTTATCTTTCAACACGGTCACTCACTCACACCACTGACCTCACTGACATCCAGAGCTCAACATTTTTGCAGTTTGTTTTTCTCGTTAAATTAGTGAATTTAAGAATATTTCTGGTGTCACTCGCTTTATTTGCCACAGCTCATTGAGCCAATGACAGTCACATACACCATCCTGCCATCTGAAATACTCACTAGAGCACCAATTGTGTATTAATCCGCTGCTGTAAATAGTTCCCATCACTCCTTCCTCCTGTTTGGGTAACATTTGATAAGAACTTTATATTTGTGAGCTATTTACATCTTCAGTAAGATACATGCTTGGAGCTGAGTGCCACAGACTGTGTAGAGGAGTCATACTGTTGAGAGATGGACTGATGGTTTTGGTCTTTTAGTGGAGTTGACAATACAGACAGAATAGACAGAATAGAATATAACAACATCACCCCATCATTTAAATGCTGTTTTATCATCCCAACTTATCACCTGAGCAGTGTCAGTGGTAAGAAATATATTCCTTAAATGCAGTTTGTGTGCAGATTTTATAATGGTCTATTTCCTGCTTAATAAATCACTGTCCATCCATGTACTTTTCCATTTGGATGAGAATACTGTAATTTGTTTTCCCGAATAAGCTGCCAGACGCTGGCCTCTGCCCAGCAGGTTCCCTTCATTTGAATTTGATAAGCTGTTATTGTCAGCCAATCAGGGTTCACCGCCATGTGCCTGCATTCAATCAATACCCTGCTAGCTAATCTACGTTTATTAGCAAAGCATCGGCAACATGATTCTTATCCTGATATCCTGTATATTTTAATACGAAATCATGGAGGATAATTAAGAAAAGATTATTGGGAGATATTGGAAGATGCAGCTGATATGATTTAATTCTTCTCCACCACTCCATTCCATGCATACTCTGCAGCATGACTACTTAGCAAACAACACCCCCTTCATCCTTAGACCCTCGATGAAAAAGTGCATGCATTTAGCCCGAATAATAATATCCAGCAATAACTAATAATGTTTTTATGACAAACATGGATGAGTTTTCACCCTCGAACTAGAGTTATAATGACTTGTTAAAAAAAATAAAATTGAATGGAAAAAGGTGATGGGATGACTGAAGCTTAGGGCAAAAAAATATATATAAATATATAAAAGGGGAAAACAAGGTCATGGTAAATTAAGTTTGTAGTGATTAAAGTTCATATGAAGCTGCAGTGAGTGGGTAAGTGATTACAGTAACTCTGCCAGACCAGAAGGCTGTGAAGAGATAAACTCACATTTAATTAAAACATCTAATTACATTTATTTCAGTGCACATAGATTTTTTGTTTTTTTACTCAAAGTGACAAAAACAGCATTTCCGCTTTTGACCGTGGTGGACGAAGAGGTTGCTAGGAAGCGAAGCCAGTCAAAACAACAAATCTGCTCACACATGAAACCACAAGGACAAATCGAAAGTGTGTGTTGACTGTAACAATATGCACTCCTAATATTTTTTATTGCAGCACCAGGACAGACAGGCAGCATCGAGCCCTGATACTGGGTGTACAAAGAACTTCGGCTCCACACACACACACACACACACACACACACACACACACACACACACACATATATATATATATATACTTCTACTGAGCCTGTACAAAATATTTTCAACTGAATGTGCTATTCAAACATGTTTTATTGTATAATTTTGATGTTTTCTTAGTATTTTCTATCGTTATTGCAAGTTTACTGATATTGCACATTATTACAAGAACTTGAAGATTACAGCATGCTTTACACTAAAATGCATACATGTACAGAGGAACATGACAAATAAATTCTATAAATTTTGTCACAAATGAGCGACTTTTGTCTGCCTCCTGCACCACCTTTACTCCACTTCCTTGTCTTCACTTCCAGGGTAATAAATGTTTTTGAAATAGTTTTAATATCTCTTTTTAACCTTCAATGTCTGTTGCTAACTCTTTATACTGGTTGTATCTGTACACTGACACACTCAAAGAAACAACCGACAATGAAATCCTGGTTGTAATTGGTCTGATAAATATCATTTTAGCTAATCTCAGCACAAAGCAGTTTAGTGTCATGCATTCTTTGGAATCTGATTAGTTAAGTCTTACCAATTAAAGCCCTAATTATAAGAGATGTGCATAATTGTAAGTATTTTAACAGTGAATTTGCCTGTTCTTCTTTCATTTTGCTGCTAACATATCGTAATTAATCTTGTTTGATGTTCAAGATAAACTAGGAGCTAAACCTGCCGTGTCTGGTCAACAGCTCTGAAATGCATAAACCATAACGCTACAAACACCTCGTGTGAACCCAGCTGAGATGATGTACGGCACGGTGTTCTTCATCGTTCAGCTGAGGCAGGAGCTGTGGTGTAGAGGGACGTCTGTTGTCACTGAGGAGAGGAAGTGATGTGATGTGAGGGGAAGACGAAGAAAGGGGAGGACAACAGAGAGGATAAGAGGGACACAAAGAAGAAAACTAGAGACAGCAGAGAGGAAATAAGATGAAGGACCAGAGGGAGGAGAAAAAGCGAGGGAGAAGAGCGTTACAGAGAATGCAAAGTAGTGAAAAAGGAAGCTTTCCACTAACATGAACTCCTCTATGCTGCATGTCTGATGGGTTAGTTCAGAAACAAGGAAACCGGATTCACAGAATAGACTGGCTGTCAAATCTGAATGAATCCAGTAAACTGTCCACAAGAGTTAAAGTAAAAACAGTAAAACACAAAATCCCAACAGAAACTCAACAGTTACTTTGAATGTTGCATTAGCAACACATTAGCATCCATCAGCTAGTACAGTGGCTAGCTTGCTTACCAGTAAATTCTGCTAAATCGAGAATATAATAAAACATGCTATAATAAGGAACTACAGATGAAGCTCCAATAAGGGCATTTTGTGAGTATTAAACATTTGCTTTTTCAAGGATCTGACAAAATGCTGAATGTCATTTAAGCTGCTACAGGAAGTCAGAAAATGCACACTGCTTTGAAAACCAGGAGCTGCCTTCATCTTATTCTCTAATAAAATCTGTTATGTGGCATTTGCATGTTTTGAATGCATTTACCTGTGCCGCAGGTCACTGCGTGGCAGCTTAAATAGAGTGGGCCGGAGAGGGAGGAGGATGTTCATTTTTCCAAACGATGCTGAGCAGAGGTCGGTAACAGCAGGGGTTTCACTTCCTCCCTGCTACATGTCTCTGGGCAAAAGACGACCCAGACCTGTCTGTACTGGATGCACACAGATTAAACTGGTAATGACTCCGGGCGAGACAGCAAGCAAGCACATTACCTGTAAACAAGGAGCTTAGTGTGTAAAACATGTTGCTTAAAACAATTATGATATCATGACTTAAGGGCGTGTATGGAGTGTATGTGTGTGTGTGTGTGTGTGTGTGTGCGCGTGTCAAAGTCTTATTGCCTTACACAAGATTTCCTTGGATAACCTGAGTGAGGTTTTGACTGGTTGCACAATGTTTATCTTCAGCTCACACACTAAATGACTAAACAAAGCAGTTGTGACACATGAAACGATCGGCGTGTCCTTGCCAAATTCCATTTGAACTTCTCAGGGTGATGTTTCCTCCCACACCTGCCGCCGTTGTCATATTTTACCACAGAGAGCACTTTGTGAAATGAGAACCAAGTCTGGAATGCAAATTATCTGTTGTTGACATTACCTTCAGCCCCCACTGAAACATTTTCTGACAGTGAAGCATAAACATAAGCTGCAAAGATTAGATGATGGTTAAAAGACCAGGCTAAATCAACAAGTCACCTGCATTTCAATATTTTTTTCAAAGAGCACATGAGCACACTTTTCAACTTGATTTGGATAAATCCACCACTCTGAGCATGACTTTTGGCCAAATTTACATAATTATTGCCTTGTAATGCAGCTGTAATGTTGGACTTTTCTGAAAATTCTCACTGTTGATGCCTTTTCTTATATGTCAGAGGCATTTCTTCCGGGGTGTACCCAGGGTGCACTGCCTAAGTAGCGAGCATCTTTGCTTAAAGTGATGTCACTACCCTTGTCACATTTGACAGCAGGATAGACACGGCTGCAGCTAATGGCGCTAATAATGAGGAAATCTGCTTTAGCTGTGCCAATGGACTGTATAAATGAAGTGGACATAGTCTGCAGGTCTGAAAGTAAGCAAAGTGCCTAAAACCTGCATTCTTTCAAATGGCCAGTAGAGGGTGACTCCACAGGCTGCCAAAAGAACTCCAATCGTATTTAAAATTATATGAAAACCCTACATCTCACTTGATTTATTACCTCAGCAAACAGTTTCCAAATGAGTTTATGGTCTCAATCACTAGCTTCAAGTCTTCAATGCAACATGATGTTCATTTTGTAAATTATGGTCCCATTTAGAGTAAAATAGATGATAAAGCTTTATTGGCTACCATGTGATTGACAAGTCGCCACCATCATGTCCTCGGGTTCAAGCTGGGGAACGATAGTCTGTATGAAGACGGCACACAGCAGAAAGAAAAAAATACATAAAAAAAAACATCCAGCAGGTGGTTCAGTGCAATATTTCAGTGTCCTTGAATGCGCCAACAGTTTTCAGAATGGACTGTTTTGACAAGTGCACCATTAGCAAAATAATAACAGCGGCTAAATATTTAGTTTAACGAAACATCTCGAGCAACATTCACGTCTCTGGAATTTTCCTCTCATTGTGTCCTGAAATGCACTCAAACCAAAGGCTGCACGGGTGGCAGGAAAGCAATTAAAATGCTGCTGGTGTAACATAACTGAATAATGACAACAGGTCTCGTAAGAGCTGTTTTTGTATGGCCTAAACACAGAGGACACGAAAGCTCAGTGTTAGAGAATCTGTCCCGAAAACTTCTCACGACAGACCCTGAAAGTTTGTTTTTTCTACTCACGTAAAGCGACACTGTGGCGATAAAAGAACCGTGCTCTCCTCTCACCTCTTGCTGCTGAATGATTTTAGTAACGTCGAAGCAGCACCTCCGCTCTGTCCAGGTGGTCCACTTGAGAATACCAGAATATGGAGTGTCCACCTCTGGGTGCAGAGAGAGAGAAGAGAGGTATTTATTTTAGTTTTCTCTTTATCAAAAGCGCTTTCATCTTTAAAATCCAGACTCCTGCTTTCTGTGACTTCTGATCAAGACCAAGGCTGCTCTGTGAATGTGTCAGTAAATGAGTAGAATAGAGAATATTTCATTATATCTAGTTATTTTAACAACTACATGCAGAACAGCTTGTTTGATGAATGAAGAGAACCCTTTCTGCTGTCCTGTAATGTTGGGGTATGGCTGAAACAACGGAAGGGCCAGATGTTTGAGTCTCAGGCGACTGTGATAAGCTATGTAACACCTTGAGTGTCAGCCTCAGCTTACCTGCGTTTCTGCAGAAAGGATTGCTCATATTAATGGTAGAAAAATCCCACATGGTCTCCCTGCGTTTTGTATCATCATCAGCACTCCCGCTGCTGGATCAGATGAATGAGGGTCAGGTTAGGGATTCATCATCTTCATCTTCAGTGCCAACAATAATCTCACTGCCAGTGAAGGTGATGTCCATGTGAGACAGAGAGCACAGCTGGGCAGAGACAACACCGTCTCCTGGACGTTATGAATGCTTCGAACTCGTTTTCTTGAGTGTAGCCACTTGGTATAGAATGTAAGCGCGCGCACACACACACACACAGTTAAAGGTCGGATATGTTTTTTATCTTGTGTGCACAAGATAAAAATCTGCACGTTATTATCTTGTGTCTGCAGCTCTCTTGTACCCTCAAGATTACAAAAATAAATAAAAATGATCTTTCGGGACTCTTGACTTGTGTTGAAATGACTTTACGGACTCAACAGGAGAAGAAAGTCAACTTTTCTGTTTGTGCTTTAAGTAATTTTCACATTTTCAGTCTCTCATCTTTGCTGTTTAGCTAACTATGACAAAACAAACACGAGTTAAATGTTTGTCAGAAGAATTCGGTTTCAATATCTTGCGACTTCTTACGTACATTCATTGGAAATGTTTCCTCTTATGGTGAATAAATATGTAATTCAGATGACTTTTTTTTACAGAATGTGGTTGCAGTTGCACATGAGTGTTACCTGAAAGTAATTTCAGGTAACACAATTTCAGGTATAATCTGTGATGTGCAGACTTACTTTGAATAGCAAGACAATTAAGTCTGTTTACATTAAAACAGTGAAGCCCCCCACTGAGGATCCTTAAACTTGTATAGGTGCTCAAATTTCATTATATAGTCGCAATATGAGACCCTAATTAATACACTTCTACAATGATAATAGTTTAGATAAATGTGTTCAATTAAAGACCAGGTATTATTATTGCTTATTAAAATGATTATTATCATTATTAATGTTATTGTACATAAAGTCTGCATGGGGGCCAGACCTCATTAGTGACAGACAGTCACTGAAACCTTTTGTCTATTAAGCCTGACACACAGTCTGGATATTTGGATTAAGACACAGAATCTTGCGTTTCTGCTCTTCACACAGAAATGTGTGACATTCACAAACAATAAAAAGACAACCAAAAAGAGGAGAAAAGAGAGCCGGCTTTGATTGGGCTGCTCTGCTGGATGTGGACTCTCTCTGGCACGGCAGCGGTGACCAGCAGGGACTGTCGAGTTATTCCTCTATCCTGTGGCAGCAGCAAATAGCAAATGAGTTGAAGTCTGTCCTGAAAGGAAAGCTGTACTTCATTAAAGTATTGTGGTTTGTGGACTTTTGAACATTTCTATCAGTAGCTACTGTATGTCATTGGACCCACGACGGTAATTACTGAGATCTGACAATGAGGCTGCATTGTTCAAAATAGGTCAGATGGGACAAGAGGCATAAATAGATGATCAGACAGGCTGACCTCCAGTTTTGCTTCAGCTCAGTTTCACTATTAGGTGGAGAAAACAAAGGCAGCTGTACAGCTCTTACCCAAAGTGTTCATCTTAAACCTCCACCACAGTAAACAGATGGACTTCCTGCTTCAGTGTTGACCTACGATACTGTGCTGGTGCTCACTCCTTCTGATGCATCGAAGGATTTTTACTGACTTCTCAGGTGTGCTCACAAATAAAGGGCTAGCCAATGTGGCTAACTGTCGGCTGTGTCTATGACCTGTGTGAACGTCTGACTGCTTGTGTTTGTGGCTTTGTTGGAACTATTTTTAGCTGTGTGACACAAACTGATTAATCTGATGGGCAGGATTATGAAAATGAAACACAGAAAGAGCTTTAGGAACATACTGAGCATGTGAAGAGAAGTCGATTAAGCTTCCTGTGTAACTTCAAGTTTGTTTGGGAGTTTTTTTTTCCCCACGGCGAAAACTCCATCCTCCATTAAGGACGAAACTACAAAACTCTACAGCCACTTCTCGAGCCTACAGGGGATGTGTATTCATACTCAAACGATAGATTCTGGGACAAAACTGTGTCACACCTTACAGATAAAACATGAAAGGTGCAGGAAGATACCAACGCTGCCAGCTCGCTGTCTCCCCGAGTGGGGATTAGACGGCTTTGGCCGCGAGTGAAACAACAACAAAGGCAGAATCTTGTTAGCTTATCTTCTGCGGTGTGAAATTTGTCTTTGAGAACATCAGAAGATAGTATGTACAACAGATAACAGCCACAGCAAATCAGCACATTAACTCCGTAAATCACCCTTTGATGGATTTTACACAGTTAAAAAAGAACCACCAGGCATCCAACTTTCTGAGATGGCAGAACCATGCATGTATTTTTTTTTTAAATACATAAAATATAAAATGAATAAACAGACTAAAGTAGATAAATTCTTCACAGCGGGGACATTTGGAGGGGATGGACAAGTAGAGGAAGCATGGACACAAATGCACACTAACTTTCCACTATTATTCTGATTATGATGATATTCTGAATTATATATGGGTCATGTTTACAGCATATTCCATTTGGATTTCAAATTAGGCCTTTTTCCAAATGGAGTGTTTTCATAAGACTTGGGATACGTCGATGTGTCGACATGTATATGAAATATGAATCTCAGTTGGGGCGTATATTCTCGTGTGTTGCCAAGCCATCAGTTTGTAAAGCTGGAGTAGAGATTCATGCACAAAGGAAAAGCCCACATTTCTGGTCAGAAGGGGAAACCTACTCTTACTACTTGTTTGAATGAAGGAGTGAGAGATGCTGTGTTTGTTAATCAGAGTATGCAAATCTGCACACATGCAGGAATATTAGCGAATATTCATTTTTATTAGCCATGTAAACAGCTCAGCTGGAATATTGTCTTTCTCTAAGTGAAACCCAGAATATTTTGTGCATTTATTTACAATTTAGAGTGTCAGTGTTAGAGGTCTGGCAAAAAAAAAAAAGAAGAAGAACAAATATTTCCTTTTGGTACTTCCGTTGTTTTGCTCAGTCTACACTGGTTCTGCACGGCTACACATTGCTTCCAGGAAACAGCCACAGCCCTACATTTTAAGTTGCTATTGTACCACACAGCATTCGAAATGGAAGCACCACAGGCTTAAGCTGTGTTACAAACTCACTCAGTTGTGTGTGACAATGCTCGCTTTGAGCAGTCACTGACATGTTTTCCTCCTAAAATTGACCATGATTTTGCCAAAATCTGCTGCAGCAGTTTGGTTGATACTCAGACTACTTATAGTCTTGTGTGCCCTTTAGTGTTCATAATTGTTTTGTGTTATGGCTCAGGCAATGAGGACTAGGACCCAGATGCAGATCGGAGAAGTAACGAGATTTATTCAGAAACAAAGTACGACTAAAGACGCCAAAAACGGGAAAAAGAGTATGATGATCAAAGTATCAACTAAAAGAGCTACAAAACACAAAACGCCCGAAGGGGAATAATATACTAAGCAAAGTAACAACAAAATATCAAGACAGAAAAAGTACTAGTAAAGGATAACTCAGGGAAATACTCGGAGATGCAAAAACTGGTACGTGGCTAGAATCTTCCTCAGGAGCGAGACAATACGTGCTACATGCAGGAATAATCTGGCACCGGAGAAGTGCTTGGACTGGGCTTAAGTAGCCAGCACTGATTGGGCTGATTACTGTCAGATGTGGTAGTCAGCTTCGCTCCTGAGGAAGACCGGCCCCGCCCCTGCACCTGTGGGCCAAAGGAGAGAGAGAGAGTGATGCACAGGATACCAGAACAGATCGTAACATGACAGTTTTGTGTATTGATTTCAGTAAGTAACAGTAGTGGAGGAAGTATTCAGATCCTTTACTAAACTAATACCACACTGTGAAAATACTCTGTTAGAAGTAAAAGTCCTGTACTGAAAAGCCACTCAATGTGCCAGTGCCTCAAATTTGTACTTAAGTATGGCACATAGGTAAATGTACTTAGTTACATTCCTCCACTGACATCTAAACTGTCTCATTAATTTTCATTGCACAACATACATAGATTTTCATGTATTTACAGGAAACATGAAACATTGTGATACATAAGTAGAATTAAATGTCAGTACAACATGCCATGATTTCGTAAGTTAACTAAATTTAGCACACAATTTATTTCTGTAACATTAAACTCAGTGTGAGCGTATCATGTCACCCTCCACTCCAGTGAAATTGTGCAGTGTCTCACAGTTAAATACCTGCACAGCTCCGTGTGATACAAGTGTCCCAGCTTGACCCATAAACCAGCAATGAGCCGGAGAGATAGCGGACACCCCTGCAAACCCACCACAACCTCAATCATTAACCTCTGGATGTGGTACTTAACAAGCACAGATCTGTGAAGACAAATTACTTTGCGTTTTTGTTTATGAATAATTAAACATTTTACCAAAGACAGCTGTCTGGGTCCATCATTAATCCTGTAAATGGGGTCAACTTCTTTTCCTTATTTGCTAAAGTCATACAGTTAGTTTTTTCTTTACTCCCAACGTCTCTCGCTGACTGAAACGCTGCTGTTACTGGACTCCGGTCGACATCCATCAGTTTTTCCTTTCATCTCATTGAAGCTTGTGGTGTTTGGTAGCATTGTCTCTAAAGACTTGCTGTACAGGAATGAGAGCATGACAAGTGCTGAAGGACAAATTACCAAAACCTGCAGCACACAGGCGAGGGAGCGTTCATACTCCTGGAGCAAAGTGAAACAAATCTTCTCATGACAAAGTCTCAGAGCTTTCAGCTGTGGGAACAGGACGTGCTGATAAACAGGGTGTTGCAAGAACGACAGGAGCAATCTCATCTTGTCTGCACTTGTGGTTCTTTACTCGAGGGCCTCACTCTTCTTCTCCAGACGGTGACTGACCCGAATACGTCCACCTGGGTCCCCGGCGACCCGAAGCTGCCGCTGCGACGCTGCTGTAATTTTCCATTAGCGTGAGACAGCGGGGCCGTTTATAGCAGCAAAGCCCTGTGGAGAAGCAGGTTAGCTGTAATTACTCAGCTGATAGGTTATGAGCAGAGCAGGCCTGTCACACCTCTCCTGACTCCCTGGGCCGAGCGACTCACAAGCCAGAAAGAGCATTTACCACCATGGATATCAGTCACAGCCAGGACCTCAGCGGGGACACAGAGAGATGGTTCAGTTTCATTTACATGGGATAACCGGACACTTGACTGTAAAGAAATCTGTTTTTTAACAGCTCATGTCTCAAGGTTTTTCTTGCTGAGGCTCTTTCTTCCCTCTCAGCTTTATTAATCTCTCAGGGATGATTTAACAGGTGAGGTCGATACAGACCTGCATCCACCTCCCTTACAGAACATGCCTTTCATCACTGCATGTCATGGACACTGCCTTTACTGCACCTAGTCCTCTCACAAGTGAAATCTAGTCATTCCAGTCTATGCCAGCTGAGTTTGTTCAGATAGAAACAAATAAACAGCAGAATAATGGCAGAATGCATCTTCTGTTTCAGGCTTTTATGTTTTAAATTTGAGGCTGTCTGATGTTCAGAAATGACAATAACTGGTCACAGGCTTATTAAATAATGGAGGCCTGACATTGATGGTTTTATAAGTATAATGACAATGAACACGCTGCACAGCCAAGAGGAATTCATCAGCATTTCAACGCAGTGTACATACACCACTGAAGAATATGTTAAAGGATTCACAATGTAACTGCCACGCCTGCTTCTTCTATACAGGTAGCTGCAGTGTTAGATACTGTTATTTTCAGCTACTTGACACCAGTGTTGTTGCTTTATTCGTACTGTGCTGTGCACTCACGTGACGACAAACACAACCTGCTGCAATCCCAGATCCTTCACACATCATCAGGCCATCAACAGCCCAGTCGGCACAATCAAATGTCGCCATTGTTTCCATGGATCGTTTCATAGGTGTCACATCAAAGTTTCCACAGTAGGTATAAAAGTTATCGGTAAATGTATGTGAGCTGAGTTTTTCTCATCGGCAGGAGGGGGTGATGTGGTGGTGTGAACACTGTTCCAGCCGTGTTTCTCGTGACAAAGCCAGGTATTTTAAACAAGACGTCGAGACATTTTCCGGTAAAATAGGCGTTTTAAGTTAAAAGTGTTTTTTGTGCCTAAACCTAAACTTTAGCCACAGTGTTGCCACAGCATGAAACTGAAATTTGAGTTGGCATCAGAGAATAGCAGTGTGAGTGGCAGGAAGCATAATGTGAGAACAACACAGAAATATTACAAGTGTACACAAACTGTGTTTCTACAGAGTGCAAAGGTATTTTTTAATTCCCACTATTGGCATTCAGGGACTCTGTGTGTAGCCAATAATACACCAAAGCACTAAAATATATATGAATACATATAGAAAGAGCCAGCTCCTCACTGATATGATGTCCGCACGGAGTAGGATATCAAAACTTAACTCTCCATGTTTTTATAACAGCATCATTCATCAAATGAAAATATATCCCAAAACTTCAGCTCAGCATATTTGATATCTCTGGACACCACGGGATCTCCAGCAGAATATAAAATGATGTTCTGTCAGTTTGAACAAAGTTTGGCCTCGTGGCAGTTTGTTCTGTGTGTCCCGCTTGAGATATTCCAGAGGTTAATTTCCAAAAGGTGGTTTCAGACAGGAGCGCCATAGTCAAAGACCGCTGACCTCAGCCAGGAGCTCCACACTGGTGATTTATCGGTGTGAATGACAGGGCAGTCGGGGGAGTGTGCACGGCTGCCAACACAAGTCAGACTTCTTCCGAGAAGAGCTCCTGCAGAAACTCTGACTGTGACCAGATACTGAACAACCAGGTCCTGCAGATCCAGAAAATATCACCGACCAAATGCGATGGTTACAGATCTTGTTCCACAGTTAACAGTGAAGCAGGGGTCACTCTGGAACAGCAGTGTTTTAGAAAAGATTCTTCTGCACTGACCACATTAACTGGGGAAGCGCACCCCAGCTTCGTGTGAGGGGGTCGCTGTGGAATGACTTGGTGGTGTTGGAGGGACTTTAAACGTTCATTGAGTCTTTTCCCAAAGACACAACGGAGCCTGGACAATACTGTCAGTGTCACTTCAGAGAATGTAACACACTGAGATGTAGCTGTGCAGCTACAAAGACGTGTGATGATTATCACAAGTTGACAAATAAAGCAGACCTCTATGTTCTTCTTGTATGAAAACAGCAGAATTATCACAGAGCATGACTAACATTTAATGGTGACAAACATTTCCACCTGATTTTTTCACAGATCCAAACAGACCGTAATGGCCACGCAAGACTGCGGCATTTCAATGACGTCAGACAATCTAATACGGCAATTTCATCTATCTGTCAAACACATCGAGACCAATTGATCTAAAATATTGATTTGCTTTCTTCATTATTTTGAAGGTCAGGGAGAAAAATGTCAAGTGAAGTCATTTAAAAACAGCTCTTTAGAGCTAAAGAGCAGAGCAGACTGGTAATACAATTGGATCATTAAAATGAAAAAAAAAAATGAAGCGATGATGCAGTCCTGGTAACATTTGCAGGGGAACAACAGAACGTTGGCACCTGATCCATGGCCTTCGAGCTGAGCCGCAGATACGGGCCACGAGACCTGGACTCACCTCAGCCTCCTCTGCTTTTATTTGCAGGTACGCATTTGTGTTCAGCCCTACGGCACGCGTCCCACGTGCGACACAATCTGCACTGATTACACCTTCACCCTCGCCCGCTGTTGTTTGCTTGTGTATTTCAGACGTTTTGTTTATGGTTAAATGAATGCTGCTTTGCCTTAATCATCCACGTTCTCCCCCTCTCAGCCTCCCCACAAGCTGTTACAGCAACAAATGGTTTTTATTATTCTTATTTTGTCAGTATATTCAAATTAGCTGGTGTAGGATTTGAATGAAACAAAAATCACTGACATGAATCTCAGAATACAACTTAATTGTTAATATTTTTACAGAAGTACAGTAATGTACATCTGGTGAGGATCTCTAAAAATACAGCATGACATTTTGTGAAAACTATCATTAAAAGCTATTTATAAACAGCATACTCGTGTCCATTAGAATTGTGGGAATTTAGTCACTGTTGGTGATATCCATGCCTCTGTACTGACCTCCAAAAAAAGCACCAAATGGACATTTCCCAGACATTTCCTCTCAGACCTGAGTCATTAGCAGAAGGTGAATGAGGTTAATGCAATAAATGAATCGGCCGACAGGCGAGTAATGGAGACTGACGGTGTTCTGTGTGTTATCTCAGCAGCTCACATCTGTCTGTTTGACCCTCTACTTCTAAATGTGTGTGTGTGACCAACAACAAGCAAGCTGCTTCACACTGAAGTACAAAAGTAGTTTCTTGAGGTGAATTTGCTCTGTATTTGTTAGCTTACATGTATTATGCAGAATACTGACGGCCTCTATTATTTGCTGAGTGTCGCAAACCTCTTTTAAAATGTTAGGCAGTGTCTGGTGCATATAATTAATACAAACTGTCAGAGCACACAACGTAGAAAAAATTTCAAGGGAAAGGCGTGGCAGTACTTCATCACTTGTCAAAAGAAAAGAAATAAGAGAAACAGAACCAGAAAGAGAATGAAACTACCAAATATGTCTGTTCTGTTTGGATCCCTTTATGTATTGGTGTAGTAAAAGACAGTCGGTAATATGGACTTTATTCCAAACCTTTACGGTCGGAAAAAAGAATCAAAGATGAAAAATTGCTTCGTTCACCCTTAAGCCTTCAGCCTGTTGCAATCATTCTTCACACAAAACAAAAATTTGTCTTGTTTTTCCAAGCTAGGACCCAAAAGGCTGCATACAAACACTGAGACAGGGAGGTTTACGATCAGCAATGTCTTTAATTCAATAGAGAGTGATACTGAAATGTGCAGCAGAAGAATCAAACAATCCTACAAGTTGAAGTGAGGACAGGCGGGCAGGAGAGGAGTCCACACAACTAATGAAATCCCACGGAGCACACGCCAGAGCAGGACGGACAACAGAACCTGAGGCAGGCGAGAAACACAAGAGCCAGGCAGGCAACTGTTAGCACAACGGACGATTTAACGAATACCGGGTGCAGAGCCGGGCTTTAGATAGTGGACACCCCCACATAAGAAAAGCTGCTGATCCTCACACAATGAATGGAAGGTGGCCTTCATCTCTCTCCCACTAAATATCTGGTGCAGCATCTGCTCATATCAATAAATTGAGGAAACCACTCAATCAATAAAATGTCAGGGAGAGATTCGGGTTTTTACACGGTTGCGCGGAATTTCAAGAAATTTACTTATTTGACTATGACTCGTATTACATAACATTTCTATTTTTACTATGAATCTCATGCTAAGTCTATCTTGCAGTCCTTTGCATCTTTTGCAAGCTCTTTTCCGATGGACAATTAAATAAAGTTTGATGTCCCTCCAAAGATTTTAAGAAACCTTCTTTAAAGTTCTGTCACACGGTTCACTATGAACCGTCACAAAAGTAAATACTTCAATGTACAACTCTTTTGTGTCTGAATTTCTTCAAGTATACGTGACATACCATACGTGGGATTGCCAGGAAACAGCTTGCGCCTTCTTCGTGTTGGGTTAAAGCGCAGTGGGTTTGACTTGCTGCCCCCTACAGGCTGTATGTGATAGATAAGATAAGACTTTATTAATCTCACAAGGGAGAAATTCACTGTTACAGAAGGTTTATAGATGGCTACAATCACAGAGGAGGTAGATGTGGTTGATAAAGTGACACTGATTCCAGGTATTGGTAGATACAGAAGTTATTGCACATGATTATTGTACAGTAGAGTTGTACAGTCTGACAGCGGTGGGAATGAACAACCTGCGGTAGCGCTCCTTCCTGCTCTGAGGGTGTCTCAGTCGGCCACTGAACGAGCTGCTCAGCTCCTCTACAGTCCGGTCGAGTGGGTGAGAGCTGTTGTCCATGATGGCTGTGAGCTTGGCCAACAGCCTCCTCTCACCCACCCCCTCCACAGAGTCCAGTGGGCAGCCCAGGACACAGCCAGCCCTCTAGCCCAGCAGGGGACAGCGTAGAGCAGGGGTGTCCAAACTACGGCCCGTAGAATAGAAATAGAATAGTATGTGGCCCGCTCTTAAAACTTTTGCCTGAGTGTATTGCACTTCTATGTTTTAACACCAGCAGGAGCTACTGCTGAACAAGGCAGCTGCCCCACCAAAAAAGGACAATCATGGAACCAATTTACCCCAGGTTACCAAACATGGCAGAACTAAAGAAATGCAAGGTAGAAGGCTCAAGGCAGCATCACTGCTCCCTCTGAGTGCAATGCTGTTCCCACTTCAGCTGAGTTAAAATATATCCCATAGTATCCGTGTGCATGCACATAACAAGTATGCAGGTATCAATAATGCCACATCAGGTCTGTCACTGCTCCGCTTTTGCGTGCCACTTTCTTACATGCGTGTTTCTTGTTAACACGCAGAGTACACTTCATTGTGCACAGCGCACACAGAGTGCAAAATCAGATGATCTCAACTGAAGCAGATTCGATCGGTCCTAGACCAAAGTGACATTTGTCCGGATTTTTGGCACGAGTGGCATCAGATCAGCACCGCAGCTGGATGGTCAGCGCCTCGGCCGATTTGCTCACCAGAATAACTGGCTTAAATCATATGCACTCCTGCTATTAAGTCCAATTCAGTCTGTTACTTTTGGTTACAGTTTCTAACAAACGTTAATAGGTGTGTTAATCGGCCTAATAGCTTCAATAACAGCTTGAAATGTACCCATCCCATTTTCCCCCTTTATTGTTGTTTCTCTGTACGGTGGGGGATCACCATCCTGGCTAAGAAGAAATCTGAAGCTGCTGTTCTGAGAATGAGCTGCCAACCCCTTTTCTGAATAAATCAATACAAATCCATATATGCAAAGCTGTGATGAAGGCAGTTTTTTCTGTAATCATATTGAACAATATAGCATAATTGACCAACTTTAAATTGATTTTTCTAACTTTAATACACTAAAGGTGAGGCTATATACCTCGCCTCTAGTAAGTGGCCCAGCCCCTCCTATATTTTTCTGTTTGGCCCTCAGTGAAAAAGTATGGACACCCCTGGCGTAGAGGATCGCAGGGGCTACCAGAGAGTCAGAAAAAGTCCTGAGCAGGGGTCTGCACACTCCGAGGGACCTCAGTCTCCTCAGGAGGTGCAGGCTGCTACTATTACTACTACTACTACAACTTTCACTACTGTGTAGGGTATAGGTTAATGTAATGTAACAAGAATTCAGCAGCTCTGCCACAGTGTTGAATAATCCAGACCTCATATAGACACTTTTTGGTTCTTTATTGAGGAACATCGAGAAACAGAAAACAAGAAAGTTGGATCATTGTCCGAATCTCGTCTATTCAGCACTGAATTCATAATTTAGTCCCCCCCGACATGTCAGGTTATTTAATATTCCAGCTCTGAGCTTGATAGAAGAGAAGAGAAAATCAGAGTGCAACAGATCAGTTAACACCAGAGCCCTTCAAGAGCTTCTCACTGAGCTCTCAGAGGCAAAGGAGTTGTTGAAACCTTCTGTGCTATTAAATCAAAAGCTCTCTGACACTGACAACCGCCAGAGAGCCGTGTCTGTGGTGAAGTAGTTTTCCCAGCTGTGAATGCAAATTGTAACCAGGAGATTAAACCGTGGGACTTCTTTAAATTACAGCAGTTGAAGTGTTAGGACCCAGACCTGCAGTATTTCATTTGTCAAAGCTGTATTAGCTCCATCTTTTAGGATGGCTGCAGACAGGGATGAGCTCTGCAGTGTGTGTGTGGAGTTCCTTTTCCTGATTAATACCGGGATCGGAATACACAATATTTTTGTCTGTGACGATGGTGCCATAAACTCTTGCCATGTCATGGTCGGGTGACCGGCAAGACTACATGTATGACCCCGACCAATCACAGCATGTCTTATTTCACAATCACGCAGGAGTTCAGAGGTCATTTGGGAGGCGGGTGAAGATACTGTCAATCATAGCGACAAATACTTTTGTGTGATGTTGGGGTTCTGACTACCTGACTTTGCTCTGGAGAGAGCACCTGATTGGTCAACGCTTTTAGACTTTTGGTCTGGGTGTGGTTTGGCGTCACAGATGGTGTACAACAGGTCGTTCAGCATGTCAAACTACATGGGTTTAGACACCTGATTGTTGTTCGTAATCAGCCATGACGCTGGTAATTCCTCGGCCATGAAAAAAACGTCTCATTGGGCTGGATTCGTGTAATCTGAAGAAAAATGTGCCCTTCAGCAGGTGAAATTTTCCCATTCTAACAGCTGGCCTGTAAGCCTACTGGGCAGGTGGCGTGATGCTGGAATCAGACTACAAGATCACATAGTAATGACCTGGTTGGTCATCACGCACAACAACTTGCTTGTTTGGTCCAGTGTTACATGTCACACTGGCGTCATAGGACCTTGAAGCACCCCAATGGGAACTGTAGTTGTGTCAGACTTATGCTTTCTGACAGTGGAATATTTATGATATCTATCAAACATGTTCAAAACACTTTTCAATCACCAGACGAAACGCACTCAAAAAAAGCATTAAGTGCAGTTGGATCTCAGCCAAGCGTAAATGTAAACTGTACAGCATGGCTACATTCTTAAGAAAGATCCATTTTATTAATACTAGCTGTAAATGCAAGGACTGGACATCACTATTCTGTTAATGCCCAGAAGCAGATCACATGTCCAATGCAGGTATACCTAAATGTGGCCCATGCCACATTGCCAGGTACTGGAGTCCTGACCTCAGAATGTATATCTTGAAGGGTTTCTGCTGTGTTTTGGTGCAGATGATCATCCAGTCTTCTGCATGTCCAGTGTGGGGAAGCCTGGCCAGAAAGTCTATGAAGGTAGTATTCATCCTACTCTTCACACTGTTTTTCTCACTTGACAGCAAAGTTTTGTTACGCTTTTTCAATTTCTGGGTTTCTGTGCATAAAAAAAACTTTTTGGATGACACATTTTAACACGAGTACAACAATGTAAGGGTATGTGTGTCCAAAGCAGTCAGACCTAAAGCAGAAACACAGTAGCTTTTTCTCCGCTTCCTTTCAGGATCAGCTCTCACTAAGCTACCAGCTGTCTCCAGACAGCAACACTGAATAATTCCCTTTTCACCTCTATTTGGCCTTGACAGGTAGGGACTGGGACCCTGCTGCTCTACACCATTGAGTCTGTGCCCCTGCAGTACATAACATGTCACTCTCCCCGCTGGTTATTCAGCTCACCGCTGTTTGCCAAGCCCTCTGTGTTCACCTTACACCAGCTAGCTGCACTTGTTTTAAGCTTGTTGGCCAGGAACATGTCTGCTGCAGACTAAATGTTGTGTTCTGGATGTGGGTAGCTTTTAACCCAGAGATATTCAGTGTAGGAGTATTATGACTGTGTGGGTCAGGAATGTGCTGGAGTGCCTCTCGAGTTGTTTTTCAGCTTTATGCCACGAGCAGCTTCTCAGTAGTGCTTCATGCAGGCAGTCAAAAATGTCCCCTAAGAAACACATGGTTAGTGTCACATGACGTCTCAAGTCTAATGTTGTTTGCTTGATGAATCAATGCACTCTTTAATGTTGATGAATGAGACAGATACAGTAGTAGCTGTCAGGACTGCACTGCAGTGCTGCTGCTGCTGCAATACACCTGCCGTAATCCTCCACACGTGCACTGTTATTTTTCATAGCTCAGTCCGTTACAAGTAAAGTAGTAAGCAAACGTGTAAAATGCATGTGTGCACATCCACCTAACAAATGACAGTGAGGCACCTGCATCCATCGTGCAGACATAAAGCAGAAACACAGACATGCACAGACACACATGGTCACAAACACGCAGCAACTAATCATAAGCCAGAGAAGATAGAAGTTTTCAGGTCGTCAAGGCAGTTTGTTTCAGGGAACATGAAGAAACGCGACAGTTCACAGGGATTTGTCATGAATGTCATAGCTTGATGGTTAAATTAATAAATAAAATGCGCTTTAGTGGATCAAACAGAAAACTACCAGAGGCCCAAGAAATCTCTGGTATGACTGCAGCATTTCCAAAAGAGCCCTTTACACCTACATGTTAATGTGTGAAGTACGTCAAAGGCTGCGCTGTCAGGAACACACTGACATCCTTCCAGAGGAAGGTGCACTGAAGCTGGATGTGCAGACAGCTCTCCCCAGATTTCAGAATAATACTGTGAGAGAAGCAAAACCTCAGTGAGGATGAAGAAAACACTACAAGAAACTCTACAACACCTACCGCCACTACAGAAAATGGATTTCTGGCAGTGTTGCTGCCATGTGCCTCCACCTCTGTACTACCTCAGGAGGATTTGCATCACATCACTAGGAGAGCAACCCAGGTGCTTTTCCAGATGCTTGCCATCACCCACCTGGACTACTGCAAGTCCCGGCTCCAGACTGCCACCAGATGTCTGCAGACAGTCCAGAATGCTGCTGATCTGCTGGTCTTCCAGTTTTCCTACTCTAGTCACTACACTGGCTTCCTGTTCACACCCAGGTAAAGATTCTGGTGCTAGACTACTAAGGCGGCACTAATTTTCCCTCCAAGCTATGGCCAAACCCCCAACACTCTGGACACGGGCCTCTTCTGAGTTGCATTTGGGTCCCGGACCGACAGTGGTGGAAAGATCTTCCTGTTGAAGTCAGGCCCACAAAGTCATGCGATAAAAAGTAATTCTTTACAACCGTTCATCGCTACCTCTTAATTCCTTATTTCTGTGAAAAATATTTTTTACAATATCTTTAGTCCATGTTATCATTTTTTGATTTGTAATAAATATAATAAAGTTTGTTGTCTAGCTCCACCTTTAAATACCTTTAAATACCAACTGCTGTCTTCAACCTTTATGTGGAAATGTGTTTAGCTTGCTGCTAAGCTGTGTAATGACGGTTAATTAAAGGTGGTTAAGGAGGTAACCAGTGGTCAAGGAGTCACGATGCTTAACAGCAACAAGCTTGATTAAAATCCAACCAGAGACAATTGTTTTGTGACCTGTATTCCCACAGTGGCTGATGAAATCACCACATGGTGTGTGTGTGTGTGTGTGTGTGTGTGTGTTGGGTAGTCGGTGTATATTTTGTTGCACTCTATGCTACAAGATGAAAAAAGAAAGAAAAAAGAAAGAATATGCTTCAGCTCCTGTATTGTGTTAGATGATGGGTGGCCGGTATTATACAGCGAGTGGGCTTTTTACAGCAGATTGTGTAGAGAGCCGCCCTCCACAGTCTGATGCCACCAGGGAGCTTGTAGAGAACACACTTCCTGTTGATGTGTCCTACCCCGGAGCAAGTGACGTCCTCCATGCAATCACAAGACATCCACACCTGCAGAGAGAGGGGAAGCGATGTACTGTAACATGGACAGATGTGCTAAGGACACTCTGTCATTCACGTGTTGGTGCCTGAATTTGAATGTACAAGCTGCTGACAAGGTGTAAAAAGCAGGACACTGGAAAATAGCGGGTCACAGAGGGGGAGAGGTAGTGTGGGACGGAAAGTACAGATGCAGAAACACAAATGTGGACGGGGAGATCAGCGGTGGAACGGTGATGAAAGAGGGATGACGGGGAGAGGAGGAGCAGAAAATACAACCAACATGGAGGCCGGGCCAACAGATGAAAGATGAGACAGGCACAGGTGTCCTGGGAATGAGGAAGGAGAGAAGATGAGGAGTAGTTTAGACAGAGATAGAATAAAAATGTGGAGAAAAAAAAGCTTGACAGGAAGCAGTGCAGTTGCAGTGAGGATCTCAGGAAAAACAGGTACACTTACAGAGGTGTAATACTATAGGGGACAAGAAACACTGAATATTGTAATATTTTTAAGGCAAAAAACATACTCACACCTTCCTGCTGAAATGAAATGTTGGGCAGGTTTGTCAAAGCTTCCTACCAAGGCTAGAAATGACACGGACGAAAGCAGTGAGAGTGAATCAAACCCGTAAAGTCACAGGCCATAAAACCAAAACAATGAGCTGGAAGATGCTAAAACACTCCCGAGAGCTGAGGCCGGCTGTAAAGTCGAGTGAGAGTTATCTGCAGGTTCACGACAAGCGTCACCTCGAACATTACACACTCATTTGAGCCATTGTTAATGTTGAGATACTGAAGCATAGAATATTGAAGCCCTCTTCTGTCCTGCTTGTGGTGGCTGTTTTGCATGGTGCACAGTATAGTCGCCATCACAAATTTCAACAAATTAAAAGTATGCATCAGGGTAAACTGTTAAAACTGAATAAAGGCGCCATGTAACTGAGGTAAAACTCAGACCACTGGGAGATGAAATGGTGTCGCTTTACTTTCACACGACTTCCTCCAATCAGATGCCAAGAGGACAATCCTCATCACTTATCCCCGTCACACCAACCTGTTGTCTTTCCCAGGTCGTCAAACAGTCTCGTTTTTATCACGTCCTTTGGCGCCTGCCAGAAAGCAATTAGTGACAACAGAATAACATTCAATTAGCATCACATCTCTTGTGATGCGGCCAGCACGAAACAGAGGCAGACAAGGCCCAGACAGTTCGTCCACTTTTATTACAACTATGTTTACACTAGCTGCAGGAATTGTGAATTTGAGGAAACTTTCACATTCTGTACCCGTGATTTAAGAGCCGATAGCAAATTCTCCAGTGTAACATTAATGTGTGAAGTCGGCAGCAACAACACACAATGCTCTCTGCAGCAGTTGCTTTGACAGGGATGTGACCGATATAAAAAACATTCAAAACCACCTAGCTGCATTTTCAACGTTACTAACAGTTTCTTTATCAATAGAAAATTCATTTCAAATTAATTTCTTTTTTTAAATGTGAGTTGTAATTTCAAATGAAAGTGGCACTTTGATTTGTGCTGTCCAGTGTGTCAGTTTCGGCAAATGTTTGCCCCCCACAGTCAGTGTGATGCCACTTCATCAAGTAATCCCCCACTCCTCTGGACCAGTGGCTGTGTTGGACAAAAAATGCCAAGCTAGTGGTGTTATGGATGCGCTACACCCAGTGGAGATGAGGTGTGTGATTTGGACTACAGCGGCTCCAAAACCTGAGATGAAATTCACCCTCTAGTCTTCTACAGTCCACGCAATTGCTTTTAATTTAGTTCTCCCAATCAGAGGACATGTGTGCCATTGTACAGCAGGCTCCATCTACAGGCTCGACGAGAAAAAACCTGCCATTGCTCTTTGAACCCTTTGGACTAACTGATGAAAATGCTAAAATGCTTAATGCTACACAAGCTCTTAAAATGCATTACTTTGAATGGTCCATAGATTCAAGCGGCACTTAAAGCTGCGAGAATCTTTTTCCGAGACAAAGTATTTCCACGATGCTGCTGCTGCACCAGAGGAGGGCTGTGAAGTCGCCACATTCATTTGCTCATTCCTGCTTTCACATGTATTGTTTATTACGCAGCTTTCGCGGCGAGGCTTCAGCCTATCCACAACCGCAGAAGACCATTTGTGCAGTTCTTTGCTTTGCTTCCTTTTTAGAGCAATTAGAGAAGGAATGAATAATGAACACGAAAGGAAAGACAAAGAGGCTTTTAACAAAAGAGGATTAGAACAAAAAGGTTGGTGTGTGTGTGGGGGGGGCTAAGGCAGAGAGCTGAAAAGCCAGACTACGACATGAAGCATACGGAGGGAGTGATAACGGGACAGAGAGGGAGAGGTACTCACTCCAAGTAGATTTGGCTGAGCAGGGTCCCTTGATATGTAAATGCGCTTCTGCAGCATGAATGTTTGATGGCTGCTGAGGCTCGACGTGCGGCGAGGGCCAACAAAGCATGAAATATACATTACAACTTGCGGCATTGTGTTGGCAAGGAAAGGTGTGAGGCACGCACACGCATTCGTACGCACTGCTCTGAACACGCTCTGTCACTCACACACGCAGAAACACTCAGTAAAGGACGGCGGTTCAGCCCGGGGTCAGGAAGTCGAAGGATGCCGAGGTGAGGAAAAACAGAGGTGTGACTTTGCTCATTCGCGTGTGCGTTCAGGTGGTTTTGTTTGTGTCAGAGTTTAGTTTATGCTTGCAGGGAGTGACAAGGTCACAGCCTGTATGCCAAATATCAGCTCCACATTACAGTCCTTTGCATGTGTGTTGCATGTATGTGGCTGACTGAACTGCCTAATGCTCAAATTCTATATTTAAGTTTCGAAAAGGCATAAATGATTTAAAATAAATAGAAAACGGGGGACAATCCTGCCATTTAGACCCTATTAATCCTAAAATGTACAGCCTGAAAGTCTCCTAAAAATACTTTAAGAATAATGTCTTGCTCTTATTATGTGATTATACTTTTTATCCACTTTTTACTGTTCAGTTGATTCAAGTATTTTGCTTTAAATGAGGCTAACGCGCACCAGCGTTTACTGCACTTTACGAGGATAAACAACACTTTGCACTGCAGCGCTTTATTGTCTTCCTCTGCACAACAATACAACCCCTCCTCTGAACTCCTTCCTTCATCCTCTCTACTCGGGATGACGCCAAGCCCTTCGTCTTCCCATCGGCATGCCAAACATTTCACACCCTTCATCGAGAGGATGGACGCCATACCGTTTGAGCTCGCTAACTGCAGGGACCGTCTGTTTGTAGAATCTGAAGTTTGAGCTCTGTGCCGCGGGGATTACTCTGAAAGCCTTTTAGTCATTTCATCTCGAGAATATAACCTCCTCTGTGCCATGTGGTTACTGCATGACAGGGTGGTTTGCTGCACTGCATTAAACAGTCACCTGCATTACAATATCACTCTGCACAGGTGACTGGAGGTTGTTTCTGTTTGGGTTTGGGTCATTTGGTTTGCTTTATGGTAGCTGATCTGGAGGGTTTAGATTGCCACTTAAACTCTACAGGACCCAGCAGAGAGGATTTATACGTTGGGTTTAGTCCCAAACTTTCAATTTCTTTTTGCTCCCAGCTTCAAAGTCATTTTTATTTTCATTTAGATTAATTTCTGATTCTTTTCTCTAACCTTACCACGACTGAGCATTTATAAAGCAGTATATCTTAAAGGAATAGAGGAGTAAATGCAGTTGGTAAACTTTCAGTGTGTCAACACAAGAAGAACATTAAAAGTGAACTAAATTTCAGAACAAGTTAATCTGCCCATGTTCGTTTTTTTTTCTATGCAAAATAAATCTCTTATTTCACTTATTTTTTATTCCATTTGTAGATTTTTCCACTCACACACCACAGGCTTAACACATTAGCAAGCTGAATCTGATCTGAGGAGGTTTAAACATTTCGCTTTCCATTTCCCACATTCAGCCTGCAGTGTATCTGCTGTCTCGACTTTGAATCAAGCTCATTATTTTGACGTGAGGCAGGGATGACCTCTCCTGCTGTACCAAGGAAGTAGCTCTTTCATGAACCGAAACCAAGTCTAAGTCAATTAGAGGAAGAAGTGGAACGGAGAAGTTCGTAAGTTATCTGCACTTTTTGAGTTGGCTGGATGTGAACTGTAACTTTGAACACATCTTGCTGCTGTAGTGCAGTCGGCTTTTTATTTGAAGCACTGAGCAGTGATGATGAGAGAACAATGGATGTTTATGTACACCCTGGTTAGATTGATTCGATAAGATTATTGTATTGATACAGCTATGTTTTGGCCTTTGGGTATGTTGGCTAATGGATTGTGAATTTCCATCGCCCTCCTCTTCATTTCTACATTCTGACATCATTTTTATGTTTTGCCGTATTCTTGTTGGAAGGAGATGTTTTCATGACAATTTCAGAAAAAACAATGATAAATGGTTACCTATTACATAGCTGTGTGCATGCAAGCAGGTTATTACAGCCCATATTTACGTTTACTGTTCAATAGCGACCTCTAGTGGCTGTAGTAATTATGACGGCAGCAAAGGAGGAAGCCAGATGACGTTGAATAAACAGCAGGAAAGCTGGCATATAAACGAGGTGGATGGATGGACGGATCGGTCGAACAAACACCAGACTTTCATCCAGGAGATCACTGCTCATGTCCCGTGTAAAACCAGAAGTCAATGCTGACTTAGTTTAACTCCACATAATCTACTTAAGCTACGTCACGTACGCGAAGTTTAACTCAAATCGTGATCTTTTCTTAAACCTGAATTTAAGCAAACTGTGACTGTTTCACATGTGTCTTATATGTCATTTTTGGAAGTTATTGGCAATCGACCTATTCAGTTGTTTGGATATGATGACGTGTTGCTATTGTAATGAGCTCTCTAGAAAAAAAACCCTCTCTAGACTCAGCCCAGTTAGACAATTACAGACCAATCTCCAAGCTAACCTTGTTATCCAAAATCCGGCTTTTGCCTCCAGCAAAGTACTGAGACTGCTTTACTCAGAGTAACAGCTGTGACCAGAACATATGAAGAGAACGTCATACCCGAGGAACCTATTACTGGCAGCTGCACCGATATTTAACCAACCTACAGGAACATGGAGGCCTGGCTGAAAAGAACTAAACGAATAGAGGGAGTCTGGGCCAGCCACTCAATGGGCTGTAGGAATCACACTTATCAATAAACTATCAACACAAGTGCACAAAATAAACTAACAAAGCCATGAAAACTAGACTACCAGACCACCAAAAGGAATCAAAAAGATAAAACTGTGGTGATATCAATGTAATACAATTAAAAACAGTCACCTGGTTTCCTGCATTCATTATGTTCTGTGAATCCATCACAGGAATGGGGGTCAATGCCACTAACAATGAAAATAACGATATAGAGACGTAATTACAGAGTGTGAGTACGTTGAATGGCTAATGCTGAAACCCCGCCAACCATAAATAATATCATAAATGTGGTTTAATATCATGAAAAAAGGATTAGAACTTCAATTGGCCTCATTTGGAGGGGCGGAAATCATTTTGGCTGTGGTGTGACGGGGTAATGGTTGTGGGTTCTGTGTTTCAGAATACTCTTACAACCAATTTAAGGCAGGATTTAATGTGAAGATAGTGGCTCCATCCCAAACTTGTATTAGCACTGTTAGATTGATTGGGTGGGGTGGGTTGGAAAACTTATCAATGTGGATGTGGAGAAAGTTTGCGACTCTTCTGTGGTGTTTGTATGTTTGATAAGAGAGAGAAAGAGAGGGATTCTTGCTACCTCCATTTTTTTTTTCTGTACTCGAGCCTGAAGGGGTTCTGTAGGGCCAAGAACCAATTAACCCATCTGCAGCACTGTGGGCTCTGACTGGTGTGACAAGCTCTGCGGTGCCAAACTACATAATGGTCCTCAGCTCATGGTGCAGTGGGAGCTCCTCCCTGTAGTGGAGCTGAATGAAACACACTGAGCAGCTCAGGACGCAGGGGACAGCTGCTGAGCGATGAGGACAATGTGACAATAGGTGATGATGGAGCTATTGTGTGAGTCCCACTTTTCCTTGCAAGCTCGCTGGATTGATTTTGCACTTTGGCTCACCAGAGGAAGACTAGCAAAAAGGGGGAAATTAAAAACGGGGAAATAAAAAAAGAGAAAACTTTCTCCACATTTCATGCATAATAATTTGAAAAGAATGGATTGAAATGATTGGGAGATTAAAAAAAAGGAAAAGATGTAGTAGGTGGATATTATATTAGGTTGTCTGCTTTTTTTTTCAAAAACAGTGTTATTTTGGTACTTATTGGACTTAATATTCTCAGAAACTGTGAAAATATGATGATAGAATCCAACTGAGGATGAGAATCTAAATATCATTTGCAATGAAAAGAAGTTTGTTGTTTGCTTTTTTTAAATTACAACCCTGATGTCCAAAAAGTTGGGACACTTTGGGACACTGTGCAAAACATAAATGACACAGAATGTGATCATTTGTGAATCCTTGTCCACATATATTCAATTCAAAACAGTACAAAGACAATGTATTGAATGTTAAACCTCATCAGCCTCATTGATTTTTGTAATTATCTGCTTGTTATGAATCTGATGCAGCAACATGTTTCAAACAAGTTGGGACAGGAGCAACAAAAGACTGGGAAAGTTGTGGAAACCTCCAAAAACCCTTTTGATGTGCAGGAAACTAAAATAACGATAAAGCTGAGGTTAAATATATGTAATACTGAACAGGTATTAGTGTGTTTTCAGACCTGTGGTCGTTTTGCTTTGTTCCGATTCAGGAATTAATTTAATAGAATTGTTCCATTTGGCCCTTGGTTCGTTTGTATTCACACGGCAACATTCATGAGCGGTCCGAAAGTTAAACAGTGGCATATGTGAGCAAGCTGTTCTCTCATTGATCAGAAATGTTACGGAGAATATTTGCCTTGAAACGCTTCCTCCTCTTTCTTTGTCTCTGCGCTGCACCGGCAGTGTGCAGTGCTAATTGTTTTCACTGCCTTTATGTGCATTATATATCAATGTTCTAAACTGAGACTATAAAACAATGCCTGGATGCATCTTATTAGAAAGAATTTGAACAAATTATTTTTAATTATTAGGCAATGCGCGAGACAGTTGTTTCAGAATGTAGGGTCTGCTCATTTTACCCCAAATCCAAGTGCGATTTCTGTGTGCACATATGGAAACCAAACGAAGCGAATCTGGGGGTGAGACGCTCCAGGTTTTGAAACAACTGGTCCGAATGAGCTAGCTTTAAGTCTCCATCCATGCCAGTGCCTCTGTGAGACTCTATGTAGGCGTAGCGTTGCAAAGAGCTAAATGCTAACATCAGAATGCTAACATGCTAATGTTTAGCAGTAAAGTACCGTTTACATGTTCAACAGTTTTAGTATGTAAGCATGTTAAGATTTACACAAAACAGAGCGTTGAAGGGTTGATGAGAATGTCTTTTGTGGGTATTAAGTGATGAAGAATAGTTGGACATGATGAAATGTTGACCTGATGATGACTCTTCACTGAAAACCAAAAATGTAAACCTCATAGTGGTGAATGAAGAAAAGTCGCCTCCTGAAGTCACGAATGTCTCCACAAATACGCATGTAAATCATCTCGTAGATGTTGACATGTCTTTTGTTTCTGTTCTTTCTCACGTCATCAAAGTTCCACTTGCAGCCAGTTCAGTAACATTATGCTGGGGGCAAGAAACAGAAAGAATTACACAAGAATTGAAAGGGGCACTCAAATATGTACCTAGTCTTTACAATGAATTCTTCATCCGTCCGTTTTGCCTACCAGACCTCTAGCAGTTTTTATCCGGCCTTTTGAAACCCATTTGAAGTGTGGGACTTCGTTAAAAGTGAACAAATATTCAATATGTAGCACTTTGGTAAACATCTGAAGCTCTAAAAAACAGTCGGAGCTCAGAACAGCACATTCTTTCTGAGTAAAGATAAAAGCAGAAGCAGCAAACTATGCAGAATCACTTTAAAGACGGGCCTCCTGTGGACAGAGAGCCCTACAAACTGAAGGAAGAGGTTCAGCAGGGAAAGCACACACACTGCTTCTCTCGTGATGTATCAGGCCCAGAGATAAGAAAAGCTGCAAACATGTTAAAGAAGTTTGTCGCTGTCTTTCATACGACAATGGAGGTTTCAGTCACCAGTGAGACACAAGCTAATTCTCAAAATGCATGTAAACAAACATGCATCCATGCTCGCACTTGCAGGTAATTTTTGTACTGATCCATGTTCACACTAAAAGGCCGAAACATTAGGAAAATGAAGAGGAAGTCTCATCTCTTCTTCGTTCGTCCCTTTTCATTTGAAAAACAACAGAACATTGCACTATACAGCTAACACGTAGACCAATGAGTCTCAGTTAGCTAAACCTCTGTGTGCTCTCTGTGATCACCTATACCAGGGGTCACCAACTATATTTGTAAGAGGGCCAGACACTCAAATAAACTGAAATAAAAATCCCATTTTGGCCTAACGTTATTATTTGATGTTTATTGTTCATATATATTTTTGATTTTATTACAAACCTGAAGGCATTTTTAGCCTTTATCAGACAGGCTGCTATCACCTATACCACAGTCAGCCACCAGGAGTGAATCGAGTCAATTGGAGTAAACTTTATTTATAGAGCACTTTAAAAACAAACACAGCTGAAACAAAGCCTCGATTGTGGGGCTGTCATGTCAATCACTGGCTTCAACGCTAACACAGCGTCAGTTAGTGGAAGGAAAAGGCCTCTTGACACGGGTAAAAGTTTCCGGTTCAAACTCCACCTGCGAGGCTGCGTTCTCCGAGATGAACTCGATAAAAACACACGAGAGGAACCAAATGTTAGAGCAGCCTGACAGCCGCCGGCCTGATGTGAAAAAGTTGGTGTCAGAGGGGAAATGTAATTTCAGCCATTAAGCAGTGTGAGCAGCCTGCTTCAGCCTTGTGGTTTGAAATCGTTTTTGCCTATTTAACATTTTATTTGATGTGCCGAACATTTTCTGTGACCCGTGTTTTGTCCTTCATTTAGCAAAAGATCCGTCTTTCCCGCCTTCGCAAAAATGCAAAGTCGACATGTATCCACTTACTTTGGTTTGGGGGGGTTGATATAGAAGAAAAAAAGAGGCATTTTTACATTTAGCCAAGTTAGTATGGACATACGTTCAGTTGTTGAAACTGTTGATCTGATATACTTTCCTGATCTTGATGATTTCATCATAAATATAAAGTTGGTTCATTGATGTCAGTCACTGGTTTACTTATTATCTTTAAAGATTGCTCTTTAAACACTGTGATAATTCTTGGTTTGGTCATCTGATTTTTGTCTGTCTGTCCAACTCTGTTTTGCACATTCAACTGTAAATCTGCAATATTTCTTAATTTTCCTTTTAAGACACCGCTCAATTATTTGTAAGAGGTGTCTTTGTAAATAGCTCCCACAGATTCATCCTTTAACGTTTACAAAATCAATGGCAGCCAGGCGCCCCTGCCAAGGAACCCTGTGTTCACAGCACAATAGAAATCCATTATCTCTATCAAGAGAAACCCACATGTTGTAGGTCACATCACAGCTCCTCAAATGGCGGAAACACAAAGCATGACAGGCCTCTCTCTTATAAACTGCTACAATAGCGGCTGACAGCAAAAGAATGAATAACACATGGTGAGAAAGACAGCCAAACCTGGGTGATTAGTGCTCTAAAAAGCCTTTAAAGAGATGCAGGAATATTGCAGCAAAAGGAAAGTAATCATCACTTCTTTTGGAGGAGAATGTCAGGGGGTCCAGAGCAGGAAATCGACTTGGTGAGGGGGGCTGGAATAGGAGAGGAGGAAGATGATTAAACTAAGAATCACATTTTGGAAAAAAAAAAAAAAAAAAGGCTGAACAATGCCATGATTTATGCAGGGGGAGAAAAGGGATGCCAGGAGGACAGAAGATTGATAAATGGACCAAGTGCACAGAATGTCATTCTAATGACCACAGGGAGTACCCTCCCTCCTCAGCTACTAGAGTGATTTTCACCTTTATACATCCTTAAGGCGCCAGACGATAAACAACACATCTGTCTTCCTAAACAGCTGGATAACAATGAAGGATTAAATAAATTGTAATTCAAAAAAACACCTAGAACCCCTTTAGTTTACAATAAGTCCTGTCTTGTCTTCTGTCCTCTGTTTGTGTGACAGAAACACTGTTACTGACTGTTTGTAACCAACTGAAACTTAGCGGAAGTTCACTCAGAAGACTGAAAATCTTCATGCCGACTCATTCTCTCTAACAGCTGACCTTGGACATTTCACTCTTTCAGTTAAATCAAATTTTGCCACGACCTCTGTGAGTCAATCATCTCATTCAGTTTAAAACTGGTCCGCTCTCTGCTGCTATCGGTTTTCATTTCAGTCAAATCGACACCACCCTCCTCCCCCTGGGTCACCTCCGGTCCTCATCACATTCAGCACCTATGGGTCCTTCCACTGTGCTCGTCAGAAGTGCTGCTCCACATCACATCCATCCACATCTTCAGCGTCATCGCTTGCAAATTTGATGCTCGATCGGTGTGTGTGAACCTTTAAAAGACGCGATCTGAGAGCCTGACGACGCGAAAGATTTCAAGCAGGCTAAATATCTGCTCATGTTGGGGAGGGGGGAGGACCCGACACACAGAGATGGAAGCGGCACCCAGAAACCGAATGCAACAGCACGACAACAGCTGCAGAACGGGTTTAAGTCAGCAGACAAACAACTTGGACCACACACTTTTCTGCAGACATCCATTTTGGAAGAAAAAAATCCTCTTTTCTTGTGTCACCTCCAGGGTGTTTTTTCATGGCAAAATGTAGCTTGGAGACCTGACAGACTTGTCGGGATTCCTCCTGGTTGAAGATCTTGTAATGTGTGACTCCCTGTCCTGATCAGCCATGTAGTGTGAAAACCACAGCGACTGGACACAGTTACGAGAAAGTTGCGTAGTATTAGCTGTACCACGGTCTGATGACTTTGAAAGCCATGTAGCGTTGCCAAGTCATTAAGATGACTTCACGATGGGTTCTAATCACCAAAAGACTCCTGACAGCCTTGAACTTATCTTAATGATGATCATTCTTGAAGTCTCTTTTTCAATTAAGTCTCTCCTGATTGAAATAACCTGATCTGATCTACAGCATAACAGGGATGCTTTATAGCTTGTAATAGAAAACACTTCTGTCTGCCAGGTGTTCAGTTTGGAGTGACACTCGACAATAGACATGCGTGACATCCAAAAATGGAGTCACCAAAGACAGCCAATAGGTGGCAAGCTTAAAGGACTGGACTTGCACCTGCTTCTCTAACATGTTATCCATTACTTATTGCTCCAAACTCACATGCATGACCAACACTGCTGCCGGGATAATTTGTCTCCCACAAACAATTGACCCAACCCTCGCAGAGCTAAACAATAAGGTAACTGCACAAACTGCAACCTCAATAAGACAGGACATCACAGAGTGCCTGCAGGTACAGAGCACTGAGGTGCAGAAGGGGCTCGCCTCCAGAAAGCCTGATCCCAGCAGCCACAGATGCCTCAAATAATGGGCCTCGCTGAACTGGCCTGAGCGTGTGCTGCTTTCTGTCACTGTACGTCACTGCTGTGTGCTGTCTGTTGTTTGATGTGCACAGTGCTGTGGGAGAATTTCCCCTCGGGGATCATTTAGTGTAAAGCCTGTGAAAATGGATACCAAGGTGTCTTGACATACTCACCTAACTGTCATCACTGATCGTGTTGTCACATACCTCAATGACAGCACACGTTGAGGTTTTTCTGACGTGCCACCTCTGTCGTTAAGCAACCATCAGTGCTTGGCTAACACTGAGAAGGATCGCCTTCATGATTTGAAGAAAACCAACACCTAATTTCCACTTAAATATTTACAGTCCCTCAAGCAAATTTAAAGGAAAACTCTGGTTTATTACAACTTATTATCACAGCTCGGGCCAACAGTTCAATTGGTTATTATTATGCAGTGCTCTTCAAAGTAATTGCTGAGATCATAGAGTTCAGTGACATTACTAAAAAAACTGGTCGGTTGGCACATAGACACGTTGTAAACAAGCAGAAAGTGCAGGCTGATTATCTCACCACTTTGGACCTGAAGTGGGCACCGTTGCTAATAATCCCTCACAAATACAGTAAGCATGACATGTCAAAAGTGATGGATGCTTACAGTAAACAGTCTGAGTATTCATTTTACCATTTGACTCCGAGTAAAGCTGCCTAGCCTTGGGCTTTGTTGGCACCTTGTCTGACCGTCAGACTTTCTTACCTCATGAAAATGAATTCTGGTGATTTTATTCAGCAGTTATGTTGGTGAGTAGCAAAGCATGATCTCACCTAGTAGAGGAAGTAAAAAGCTGAAACTTAGAAGAGCAGCATCTCATCTGTGCTTGTCTCCAGTTTAGAGGCTTTTCTTTCTGGCTCGGGCAAAACATATATACAGTATGAAGAAACCTTTTAAAATCACTTTCCTGATAGAGATCAGAAAATTTTTGTGTCAAAATACACAAGATTAATAATTCATCAGTAACTGTCCAGTGCCTTGTGTCTTAGTGGTGCAAAAAGAGTATGAAGTCCCATATAGTTAAGCTGAAACATATTTCATTTTCTTACTTTTAATTTGTTCATATTTATTTGAGCTCTTTGCTTGTTGCTGTTTTCATGGCTGATGCCATATTTTAATAAAGAGGACACAAGGTCCACCTCTGGCACACACACACACGACACCGTTCCAGACCTTGTTATTGTAAATATCGATCTGGAACATAATATTTCTCTCACTCTAGCTCCATTCGCCCTTTGACTCCATCCACTCTCTGCCTTCACTCCTCTCTCTTCCCTTTTCATCTCTGAATGCGCGGTGCAATAAAGTCCAGACAGAGTAATTACAGCCTGCCGACAAATAACACAGAACCATCCGACAGAGTGCAACTTCATATGCTTTTAAGCTGCTTATTTTCACCCTCCAGCAAATTAGACACTTTGTGCTAAATCGACCGGCCTCTCCCTCGTACGCTCGCTGTCAGGGTTTAATTGTGTAAACAAAAACCCACACAGTCCGTCATACTCCTCTGCGGCTGCTCTCTACGTGAACAGTATCTGATGAACAAGTCCTTCCTCTTGTTTCGCTGATTCTGACAGTCCCTTCTGATTTTACCCTTAACTATGACTAAAATGTGCATTATATCGAGGCACATTTTAGTCGGTCGATCATTGTCAGCTTCTGTCTCGTTTTTCTTCTTGTTCCTAAAGCTGAAGGTTGGAGTTTCACTGTGTAGAATGATGTATGTGCACAGTTTGACACCAGAAGGCTGCTAATTGAAAGTTAGAATAGTTTAATTTAAGCCTCATCCACTAGCATTTTTTTAAACAAATACATTCAATTGACATTCTCGGTTTCCACACTGACTAAATTAAGGTTATGGTAAATAAACTGTGGCTGATGTAAAGGCCACCTAGGGCAGTAAGAATTGTGGTTTTGGTTGATGAACCGGTGAACCTGAACCTGTGATGGGAGGTCTCCTGCATTAGAGTCTGACACAGCACACACTTCACTACACTCCACTTCAACATCCTCCATGCTGTTGAGTTTGAGGACACTCAAACATCTGAAGTTTGAGAGTCCTCTGACGAACAGAAACCTTTTCAATACAAGAATTTACCAAACTGACATTGTCCTTTTTACAACATCCACGTTTGCTTGTAGTGATCTTCTTGCTTGCTCTTAGCTGACTGTGAAGCAATGAGTAAAGATAATAGAGTAGTATATTGTATATATTGCATATTGTTTACTTAATTGATCAGACAGTATGGACACCACGGGAGTTATTTTGAACACGGCCATGATTTTAATAATCTCTTGACAAACCCAGTGGCTGCTGCAGCATGCAACTTTTCCTTGAAGCTTTATTGCTCCTCCTGCTCTCCTCGGCTGATCATGTTCCCACTCCAGCACTTGTAATTCATCTTGATGAGCTCTCTACATTCAAATGACCCGACAGCCTCTATGAAGGTCCCCGTGGGTGCTTAAGAAGGAGACCGCAAATGCAGCCAAACTGGGTCTGAAAAACAAGTTTGTTCATTGTTTTTCTTTATTCTCCTCGACTGGAATCTCACAATAAAACTCACTTGTGACGGTTCGACAGTCATGAGTGAGTTTAATGTTGTGTTTTGTACTGAACTGTAAATGTCCCAAAAACCAATTTCAGGTAAGTAGATGGATAGGCACAAACAGATGGCTGCAGAATGACACAGCTTAATATTGTAATGTCCTGCTTATTTATTGTTATTTACAAAGTTGTGCATTACAGCTTAGTTTCAGGACAGTTTTATTAAAGTTTTTTTTTCTTCGTTTTGCTTGAAAGCTGCTGTCAGCAGGATAAGGCTACTTCGAACAGTCTTATCACCACTGGCAGACTCACCATCTGCATGAAAGAGATGGAGGCAAGGAGAGGTGGCGAGAAGGAGAAGGGGGGGGATGAAAGAGGCAATGATGAGAAGATAGGAAACAATTTCTTGGAAAGGCAGGAATGGACAGAGAGAGAAAACCAGAAAGATGAAACCATGTTCAGAGGGAAGGAAGATGTAACAGCAAGTCCAAAGACCAAGAGAACGATGAGAGAGAAAGAAGAGACATGGGAGCAGATAAGAGTAAAACACAGCAAATCACCTGTACGGCTGTAGCCACCGCAAAATCCTCTCCCCCTTGGTTGCAGTAACAACACATTGCATTTATTTAGCACTTGCTGCATGTTTCTTATGGTGTATAGTATGTTAGTACATACAAAATAAGCTAATTCAAACCATCTGCATGATCACCTTCATAAACTAAATTCTTAGCAAAACTCTTATTTCACACATTCAGTAGTTACATTGTCATTGAATTGGAGTTTATGCAACATTCCCTCTCTTTTTGCTCCATTTTTAGTCTCTACCAACTCCTGAGGAAATAATCTGGCTCTTTCGCAATTAAATTCTCCTCTGTGTTCACCAGCTAGCCGCTAACAGAGTGGGCCATTTGGTGCTGAGCAGCAGTGTACCTGGCAGGTAGGTTTTTTAAAGCTTTTTTGCTGAAAACAGCTGCCTACTGTGGCCAAAGGAAGAGTGAACCGAATAAGTAAAGCTGTGGGCAGAATAGCTAAACAATGCACCGAAACTCATGACGTAGCTCCGTAAAGCTACGGGAGCTGTAGATTTGGGTGATAGTTCTTTGTAAGCAACCCTTTTCTCATTGCCATATTGTTTTCACATGTCATTTGCATTGTTATTATGAAAATATCAACTGTAGGCTCTTAGCTTATCTTAGACAGCGACCTCAGCTTCCATGTCAACTGGTAAAATGACATTGATTGGCCAGGACAAGACAAAATAAATACCCCAATTAATAAATTGTGAATAAAAATGCTAAATTCTGCTGGTGGTTCTGACACTTCAGATAGATGTAGCTAAGCATTGCCCCCTGATCTCTATGACGTCATTAAATATGTCACAATATGGCAGCATAATGCTATCCCTAGACAACGACTTGAACAACAACTATATGAAATTATTAAAAATATTACATTGAATGGAAGATTTAATGAAGCAACAGACTGTCAACAGGATTGTTATATATAACTTTAAAGCTCTAATTAACTATTTCCACGAAAAGTTGAATTGTCTTGACATGTCAAACGGCTGCAGGATAATTGTGTATACATAATGAGCGGAACGCTGAGGCACTCCGGGTTAACTTCTTTAAGTTCATTTCATCTGCTCATTATTTTCAACCTTTGACAGCTAAGAAAGTGAAACCTGAATGTTTTTAACAATGTCTTTTGGAGCCATGATGCAGCAACAGTTTGGCAAGTAAGCAAAGCAGCAGTAACTTTGATTATAATGGCTACATCTGTATGCTGCCATGTTTTGGGCAGAATCCATTCATCAGTTGGTGCTGTGAGCTGAGTTTTAGGTGCCTGTGGTTCAAAAAATCAAATAGAACCAGACAGAGAAATAGAAAAAGGGAGATGCCCCATGGACAGCAAATGCCAATCTCCAGTCTTAACGAAGCCGGTTCTGTCTGATGTCTGCAAGGCTACAGCTAATGATGAGGCTCAGTTAGGTGAGGGAAAAGAAGAAGAGGGAGAGAGTGGGGGTGAGGTGGCTTCTGGAGGGAAGGAGGGTGAGGGAGTATGCGTCAATCTTAATGAAACCTGCCGTGTCTGATGTCTGGCTGGCCACAGCTAATGATTAGTCGAGTGAAGCAAGGTGAGAAGAGGAGGAGGGAGAAAAAGGTTGGGGATGAATTGGTGAGGTGTGTGTGTGTGTGTGTGAGAGAGAGAGAGAGAGAGAGAGAGTCTTCTTTTCCTGCCACTACAAATATTCAAAAGGTCAAATCAGCTATTCAGCAGAGGTTCTTTCTCTTTGTATATGACTCATCATTAGCATCCTTATTGGCATATCACCCTGTTCACAATGTACTGTATTTGTGGGAATTTGGATGTGACACTCGTATGGACAAAAGTATGTGGACACGGCGGTTCATGCGATGGTAACCTTTTGTCGAGAGTTTGTGTTTGGCGCTTTCTTGTTTCATCGTGACAATGCCCTGTCCATGAAGCCCGAAAAGAAATGATTTACATACTTTGCAGGTCAGTCAAGTTCTTCCAAACCATACGGTCCTGACCTCAATCCCATCCAAGACCATCGGGAGGAATTCAAACACTGACTGTGAGCCAGATCTTGTCATCACCCTAACCTCGCTAATACTCTTGAGGCTGAATTGGAGCACATTCCTGCAGCCAGGTTCCAACATCTTGTGGAAAATGCCTTCAGAAGAGTGGAAGCTGTTGCGGAAACAAATCAAACACTCAAAAACAGACTTGAAATGTGAGATTTCCCAGCATGAATGCCAAAAGCATCATTAGGGCAAAATTTAAGCATGGAAGTGCACAGTGACAATCTTCCTCTGACCTTTACCAAAGCACATTTTCCATAACCACAATCTTTAACCAAGCTTAACTACACTGTAACTGCCATGATCAGATATTGTAGTGTGAAATAGTTTTTGCTGTTGAACGGCATCCAGGATTTTGCAGAATATCAATATCAACAGTCCGTCTGCACACATATCGGGTCTAGGGACAAGGACGCATGCCTTCAGGGGTCATCAACCTCCACCCACCACCTGCGTGTGCATGCACCTCTGTGTCATGTTCATACTCACATCTACATGACTTGATTAATTGTTGTCGGGAGGGGGACGCAGGCTGAGTGTTCAGCATCATTACCTCCACCTTGATTTGTCTGCAGCTGGCTTGCGCGCTGTCTGCTAACTCATTACCGTTCGTGTTTCTTAGTGCAGTTGTGTTTATGTTTATGGGGCCGCAGGGTACAAGGTGCTGTTTAGATATGCAGGCATGCCATCTGTATCCACTGCGACAAAGGAGTCTACTGCAGTGTGCTCCCACAATGCACTTTTTTTATAATTACTCTTTAAGGAAGGGCTGTCATTACAAATTGTTGCTTGGTATTTTTTAATGACGTACTCATAAGCCTTGCAGAAATAAGTCGTTTTCTTTGTTTGGTCTCTTGCACACAAAGAGGTGATTATTGTCATTTCTCTTTATTTTGGAGGCAGAGACGTTCCCGTGAGGAATACAGCGTCATTTGCATCTGTATGAAGTACAAATAAATGCTGAAGCTTTGCAAATTCTTAATAAGGTCATTGTTAACCTTGTCATTATCAACATCATCATCATCATTATCATCTCCTAACTAATCATTTATCACCAAGGAGAGAAAGAGGAATTGCTGAGAGAGAAAAGAGGTGAGTAGAGGCATATTATTATGTTTTAATAGCTTTCCCTTAGGAGTAGAGGGCCCATTTCCTCTATAGCTAATGAATGGACAGAAGGAGTGGAGCAAAGAGGAGAGAAGGTGTAGAAGGGAGGAAAAGGCCTGAGGGTGGGCTGGGTGAGGGGGGATGACAAGAGCAAACACGAACAGAAGAAAAGGGGAACGCAGGACATGAGTCCGATCTTAGGACCACCATGTGGAAACTTCTTAAACGGGGAATACCTAGTGTGTATAACACATTAGCAAAGTGATGTGATACCCAGCTGAGAGCAAATTGTTGCTTTAGCAGCCAATCAGTTTGTTGGTGGGTGTAAACTGTTCTCAGAAATTCATCTCCAGGCACTGATTGAACCCCTAAAAACTCATCTCTGTTCATCATAATTACATATTTAGAAGGTTTTTTTTTCCCTTTGTAAAAAATTACATCATGCCTCACATCGGCGTACATGTAACTCCACACATTTGCCTCCATTTATGCGAAAAATCTACAGTAAGCCGCAGCTCGCCTGCAGCTTCGACTCTGCTCATCACATCACAACACATAAACCTGCCGCTGCACATCCCAGCTGACCGCAGCGGCCGTCTCCCAGAAAGGAGAAAGCTGCAAACTTTTCAGAGCCTCCACTCAAACCTGCATGCACAGAGTAGCCTTTTCAATATTAAAAAGATGTTATGTGGAGAATTTCTTTAAAATCACCACCCCTGAACTGAGAGTCACTCAGAGTCCAAACAGTAGTGCTTAAAGAAAGAAAAAAAAAAAAGAAGCAAAAAGAAACATGGAAAGCAGGTTGATGAGAGGTTGCCGTGGGTCCTTTTGAGGCCAGCTGAGGTGGACAACAATTTCCCACATTTCTTGCCTTTTGCTTCGAAACCTGCTCCATCGTCCCCATTCCACCGAAAAACGAGGAACACAGGATTTAGTGGCTGCAGAGCCGTCGCCCTGACCTCTGTGGTAGGATTTAATCACGTTTCCTGGCAGCACCCATTCAAACCATAACAGCGGAACACCCTTTAAAAGCTGTGCATCCACCCCTCACTTGCAGCGTGATCCCTGCTTGATGTTCTGCAACATCTCAAAGCTCAGGGAACAGCAGGAGCTGCCCTCGGCAGAACAGCCGTCTTATACTTCATCCGCTGCTCTCTCCCCTCTCTGATTCTGTGTATCGATTCACTTCAGTTCGGCGGCTTTTACTGGCCTGACATTTGATGTGTTACCACAGCAAGCTACAGTTGCTAAAACAATGTTAATAATGAAAATGTACACATGTTCTCTGTCTTTTCAGTCCTTCACTCTTCCATCCACACACATACATTTTCTCGCCCCTCCTCTCGCCCTCGTTCTCTTGTGTGCCTGCCAGTGCTGAAAACGATCCCTACTGAACAAATGAATAATATTCATGACAGCACAGCTTCAATTCAGCGTGTTACTGTGGTTTTACTGTGCCCTCCAGAATTATTTGTGGCCTTGGTAAAGATTAGCTCATTACTTTTACGGCTTTTTGGCTCATCTTCACCAAGGGTGCCAATAATTCTGCAGGGCAATATATATCTTAGCCTCCTACGACTCTTTTCCTTCCCTTTTCCTCCTCTCAACGTGTCGCCTTATCTCACTTTTACGCTTATGCATTATTCATGGACTTTTTCCTGTTAGTAAGAAATTATATTTCAAAAATGAGCAAACAACAGGGATTTGATTATCTGTGCAGGACTGAGCTCCACGGAACAGCCCTTCAATGTGATCGTGCATGGAGCGTGGTGCTCTGTGGAGGTGAAAACTTGCAGAGGCAGCGAGCGTGAGGCTTCAGACGATCTTTGGGGGAGATTCTTGAGGTTGATAACAGAGACAATTTGTCAAGATGGACTGTCAAGCAGCCTGCTTCAACCAAGGTCACCCAGATTGATTTTTGCAGCATTTATAAGCTTGATTTAGGCATTTTATTATTGGCCACATTATCTGGCAGTGTATTTGTCAGTTTATCAGGCTTAGGAGCAGACCCACAGCCCACATAAAGTTCACCTCAATCTTGTGAAGTTTTCTCTCCTCCAACTCCCTGCAGACTTTCCTTTGCTCAAATTTCTCCATTCAAAATTAATTCAAATTAAATCTTTTCCGCAGTTGATATGATAATGTTTTGCCACAATTTCTGATTGTTGACCAAAACAAGGAATTATACAAACTGGTCACTGACATCCTAAAGAGGTTAACCAAATTGCTTTTAACTCCAAAAGAAATCAATTTACAGCATGAGAGCTGTGTCGTTTGCCACATTGTAACCTGCAGACCTTATGTAAAATTCGTATTAATATACACTGATTAGGATCAATGCAAATGTATGAATAATATGACTTGTTTTGTCAGGCAACTTTGTGGAGACCTTGAGAAAAAGAAATGAGTGAATAGATATTTGCACTATACAGCAAACCTGAGTAGCTGTTTACACTCTGCAGTGGTTGTCCTCTCGGTTGTAGGACAGAGGGGTTAGAAATAAACTTTACAAAAATTAAATCCGTCTCAATCATCAATTTCAGAATAACCCTCCTCAGCCTTTTTCTAATGTCTGTAATGCAGAAAATCAGCTTCAAATCGTCCTCGCTGAGCACCGGGAGATTGGGAAGATGAGATGGAGTTCACAAGGGCAGTGGAATATTTTGTTGGATGAATAAATTAGCAGCTTCAGTCTTTGGTGCTGTGCCAAGGCATCTGAGAATTCATCCACCACCTTGGAAAGACAAGCTTAGGACGCCATAATGGATCCACAGTAGTTTGAAGCTAATTGAATTTTTAAAGGTTTTTTTAAAGGATGCTGCTGATGTTGAGTGTTTGTATTCATCCAAACAGACAATGTTTTTAACACATGCATTTGAGACGCAAACTTCAGCACTTTAATGGACTGTCGTACATCACGTTGAGAGTTTATGTGCAAAGCGTCGAGTGAGTGACTTCCTTTCAGGCGCCTTATTATAGTGGGTTTATATCAGTTCGCTCCAATATACTGTTTACTGTGGCTGGAGGTGAGAATAATGTGAGGACTGCTCTTGTTTACCGTGTTGGAGGATATAAAGAGCTCACAGACTTTTATGGAGACACTCTTCATTTAAGCTCAGACGATCTTATAAGTCCAAATCATAAAGCTCATGGCGATAGGGGAAAATTCAAGCTCTACACTTGGATGGAGAAGGCAAACTACACAGGAGGCTGTCTTTATACTTAAAAACCAAAAGAAGTAAGGGTATGGACTTCTTTCTCACCCTGCCAAAAACTTCCAGGCCGTGTTTCAGGCTGCCTCAAAGTATGTATGATCTTTTCACCGCGCCCTTTTGAACTGTTACATGGCCTGATTAACTGAAGTCTGATCTCACGTGTGGTCTCAAATGGTTTGGTCGTATGATCTAACAAATAGAACTAATTGTGGTTTTTAATGGTGTGAGGCCAGTGAGGGGTTGTATCCTGGTTTCTGCACCACTGACACCCACTGTTTGGCTGGGCTATCTGTATGGAAGGGTGGGATCTTGGGGAGATCGGGAGATAGCTTTAGCTTCTCCAATATAGTCCGAAATATAGTGAACTCTTGTTACGTTTACATACATTGTCATACATTCTATAAAAAACACCTGTCAACAAGTGCTATATCAATGTCCAGCTTTGTTCCTTAGTTCTGTGGACCCTGCGTGAGACTCGACACCCTGCAGAGATGCAATTTTAAATGCATGTAACCGCAATCTTACTACCTGACTGACTTGGAACTTTGCATTCTAAGTATGATCTCACGACCACAGCTCGGACTTGGAGCATAAATTTACAGCTTCATCTTCAGTTTTAGCCACTTCTTATCCACGACAGTCCCCACATGCTGCTGCTGCACCAATCCACTTGTCGACCCCTCACTTGTGAAAAAAAATCACAAATGACTTCCTCCTTTATTAGGTGCAGCAACTCGAATTCACTGAGTGTCATCCCAATGCACTTGCTGCAAATTGGCCACCCAGTGCTCCCTGCAGGTCACAGCTCAATGAGACTAACAGAGCTACATCATCTGCAAAAGTAGAGATGCTATCTTGGATGTTCTCAGATTCAAACTACAGGGATCTGAATATCTTCAAAATCCTCCTGTTAAATTACAAACAGAATCAAGGACCAGCCTTGGTGAGGTCCAACACAAAGCAGCCTGAGAGGCTTGGTCACGAGGCTTGTCCAAGTAAAATACTAGACTCTCACCATGAGTAAGAAGCTGGTGGACTCATCAAATCAAAAGGATCAGATACCCAAATGATGCTCTAACCACTTACCAAGAATGATTAAAATGACCTGACTCCATGTTCAGTGTAAACATCTCATCTCAAATATGATAAAGGACATCATAAGATTCATAAGCAGACTGCTTCCTTAACGTTTCATAATATTTCACTGAAAACCTCCAACCACCTCTGAATGCTTTTAAGAACTGGAAAAATGGTGATCACTGCTCTTTTAGATCAAGTGATCTGAGGCACACACACACACACACACACACACACACACTCACAATAAAGTCCTCTGTATAGGTGAGAGAAGCCAGTGTAGCTGCGGGGCCCAGAGGTGCACACACATATATACAGTATATGGTTTCATTTATTTTGCCTCCTCTCTCCATATACTTTTAGTGCATTATTTAACACCTCGGGAAATGGAAATGTGAACAGGAAATTATCCATCCCACAGTGGTTCAGAACCACACTTTATGATAAATCTCCTCTTCCTCCCGCCTCTTAAATCCCGGCGATAATATTGCACTTGTCCCCTGATTTATTATGTAAGGGTTGGAAGCCGTGCATGGACTCCGTAGTTCAAACTGATTAAGCTGCCTGTGTGAGAATACTAATACACACAGGAGCTGTTTTGCGTTATTCTGTTTAATGCTCCTGCTGCAGCACAAGTCGAGCAATCAGCTTCCAGTGGTTTGTATGTCTCACTCTTTCCTTGGATTCTTAATCTGTTATTGATGAGGTGGTTATTGATAAAGTTCTTTCTTATAATAGGAAAGGATAAAGGACAAAAGTTTTCCTGCCAAGTCTTTGCGGAGTCAGGACAGCTTTTTGTTTTGATGGTTAGTCTGTGCTATTAATTCCACATATAATCAGATTTTGTTTTATTACATTAACAATTCAATTCAATTCAATTTTATTTATATAGCGCCAAATCACAACCGAAGTTGTCTCAGGACACTTTGCATTTAGAGCAGGTACAGGCCAGGTCTTTATCTACAGAGACCCAACAATTCCCTCGTGATCAAGACAGAGAGAGAGAGACAGAGAGAGACAGACAGAGATATATAGAGAGAGGTTTGGGGTTGGACGGAAGTCACAGTTTTGACAGCTGTAATAAATATGTACTTTGTATACCTATTTATGTAATAAATAGGTATACAAAGTACATATGGCATATGCCGGTGTGATATATTTATGTACATGATGTTTTAACATATTAATAGCAGATAGTATATGAGCATAGTATGGTACTAATGATCTAATAATAATGGTAGCATAGCTAATAACAATAAAAGTTGCAGTGGATGTCCAGCAGGTGAACTCAGTAGTCCAGGGTCAGCCGCTCTCCATTCGGACCTGCGAGATGAGAAAGTACAAAGACTCCGGGGAAGAAGCCAAGTCAGTAACATGCCTTGGTAGGACAGGTTTGCATACAGATGGAGAGGGAGAGAAGAACAAGAGGTTTGGGTGTCACTGGAAGTCCCTCGGCAGCCTAATCCTATGGCAGCATAGTTAGGGGTTGGTCCAAAGCAAGCCTGAGCCAGCCCTAAATGTAAGCTTTATCAAAAAGGAAAGTTTTGAGCCTGCTCTTAAATTTAGAGAGGGTGTCTGCCTCCCGGACAATAGCTGGAAGATGGTTCCACAGGAGAGGAGCTTGATCACTCAAGGCTCTGGCTCCCACTCTGGTTTTAGAGACTTTAGAACCACCAGTAAGCCTGCATTCTGGGATCGCAATGTTCTACTGGGGCAGTAGGGTACTATGAGTTCTTCAAGATGGTGCCTGACAATTTAAAACTGGATTAAATTGCAGATGGAAATCACTTTGCTGATTCAAATTTGTTCAGGTCAGTTTCGAGTCACTTTGCAGTTCATGCATTTTTTTTTCCTGACTGAGCGGTCACATCATTATTCAGATGCACAGCACGCGTACAACAGAAGGTGAATGCATTACAGTTCAAAGGCGCTAAATTACACACAACAGTAAGTGAGCGTATCATTGTTCATATGGCCCACAATCAGCGCAGATTCAGACTGACCTCAGTTCAGTCGTACAGTCAATCTGTTGCTAGTCCAAGCTACATTCAGTTCAGTAAGGAACGAGAACCACTAGCACTGTACAAAGACCAGCAGCCATTTATCTACGAGCTGACAATGGTGCTCCCAGACGCCAGTCAGGAGTTTCACTGCTAAAAGTAACTGACTTGGTCAATGACAACAGTCATTTAGCATAATCACTTCACCTAGATTTTCTTTTTTTGTAATTTGTTTATAAATATTCATTTGCACATGAACTGAACACCTTTAGATCAAATTACTCTTCTTCTTTTATCTTGCTGCTATTTTTTTACCCACTGCTATCACATGCTGCTGTAAAGCCCAAATTTCCCCTGCTAGGGATAAATAAAGTTTTGTCTTATCTTATCTTATCTTGTTTTGGTATTAATGCACATTTATCTGCCATTTGATACAGTGGATAGGTAGCATAGGTACAGGAAACTGCTTAATGAAAACAGGTGGCTGCTGCTGCTGGAACTCATGTTGATGAGAGCGCTGTGAATGAACCATGCAGTTCATGCTATAGCATTAAAACAAGGACCTAAAAGAGGTTAAAAAGTGCAGGCTTTAAGACAATAATGCTTTTTTTATATATCAATAATACAGTAACTTCTTATCACAAATTCTTTGTGGGAACTGGAATTATCTTAAAACTCAGCCTCTTGGAGCTCCGGCCAATGTTTCTGGGCTTTGGGCGCAGCCAGGGTCTTCCATGCTCCTGTCATTGTTTACAGTCCAGTTATCAGCTTGACTTTCAAACTCAACAAAAATTCGACACTTCGGCTAATCTCTATAAACAGATAGCTGCATATAAATGCAGATATATGCCAAAGAAGCTAATAGAAATGCTAAATTGTCATCAGGAAAATGGCAAAAATCTGTTTAAGTCTGACAGCAAAAATTCTATAATATTGTCAGACACTGTCAGACTAACGAAGTGAACCTGTCAGTACAGTTGGTCAGTGCTACTCGCAGTACAAATGGACCATCAATAGAAAACCAGATCAGTGCTGATTCCAAAAACTTGTTCCTTGCCTACAGATTCTGCATTCACATGCAGTTATCTCTTTGTAGATATATCATAACTTTTACACAGTGCAAGCATAATGTAATAAAATAATTCAAAACACTTAATCTGCATCACAGGCCATGCTTATTTGCAGAGCTTCTGTGAGAATGTGTTGCCTCCTGTGTCCTTGGACTTTTCGGTTTTCTACCTACTCAACTTCCTTCTTATCACAGAGAAATATGATCTAAGAGGAAGCCCTCGGCGATTGATTCCCTTCCTTATATGTCATGTTTTACTGTCCGCCCTGAGGAAAGCAGAAGTAATCACGGAGGAGCTCCAGGCTCCAAAACATGGCAGATATGGATTAGATTGTGGTTGAGTTGGATTGCGTTTTAAAAATACCTCCTGCCTCTCTACTTAGGCTATCTTTCATTTATCTAATACCTTCTCCCAGCTGGTTTGAAGTCGGGACAAGATTCACATGGATATGATCCGAATCTGAGAATCTGCCAGTGTCAGGGTCACATTTTGCAGCTTTATTAGGTTTTGTCCTTGTCTTGAGATGGTTGAGTTTTTTGTTTTTATTTTTGCATTTGGTCAGTTTAAACCTCATAGTTTCAGCTCACTTTGACAGGACAGATTCTACATATTTCAATATTATTTTTGCCACATGATAATTAAGGATTTTTGTCAGGTTTCAGTCAGCCATAACTTAAGCAAACCAAACCCATCTATAGAGACTTTTATTTCATTTTTATGCAAAAACAGCTATTAAACACAGGCCACATACACATACAAAAAATACGGAAGACAAATTCTGAAATGTACATATTATAATCTAATATAATCTAAACCAACAATTAGCTTGGAGTGAAAAAGGTTAGCAAATTTTACACGTTGCTTCCTTGGCGTAATATTCGACTCATCTGATGGCAGGTGCCACCATGAGCCATATTTTTTTGGAAGTTTTGATCCTGGTGGCTCATTGTCACATGACTTTTCAGTTTAATTTATAAATTTGATTTAAAAAAAAAAAATGTCCTAATGATGGTGCAAGATGAAACATGTGAGCATCACCAAGGTTACTGCAACCAAAGGTCAACCTCTTTGTGGCAGCAGCTGAAAAGTGAGTGGATTACCAAAGTGGTCTGGAGACCGTCACTGGTCCAGACTAAAATATCTGTTCAGATGATCTATACAAAGTGGTGGACAGACATACAGTAGCCATCCCTCGAGCAACGCCGCTCACACAGCTAACAGACAGTAAGAATGAGGCAAAATGTAAAACTTGTGGGTAAAGTAAGTCAAAGTGGAGTTCAGTAAAACAAATAAAAAGACAACTCAAGTAAAATTATAGCCTGTACAGGCTTGTGTAGGACTGAAATGTGAGAAATATATAGCCGGGCCATAGAAGAGTCTTAAAGGAAATCAATAAGATCAGAAAACACCAGGGGCCAATATAAAGTCTGCAGCTGAATTCTGTAGAGTCCATACCCATTGCTTTTGATTAGACAGGTACTGATAGCAAAAGAAAGTTATATACAACCAACCTGTGGCTCAGTAAACATCGCTGAGCTGCTGCCAGACAGACTGAAAAAGTAATGGCTGTGGTGAAAGGCGAGCCATTAAACTGGTCAGGAAATGTGTTTGGAACAGAGGCATTATGGTTTGAGACAGTTAACAGATCAAATTTTGATTCTCATCAATGTGTCCAGGTTTATTGGGCTCTGTGTGTGATCTACTGTAGCTATGATGTTTCCTAGCACTAATGCAGGGCAGTGTCTCACGGTGCTCAAACGTCTGTCAGCGGGAGCTCCAGCATGTCAGCCACTCACTCAAAGTGAACTGAACATAGGAGCTCGCCCGCCAGAGGGAAGGACACGTTCTTACCCACTTACAAGGCAGCTGAAACATTGTCAGGATTTAAAGGATAAAAGAACAAAATCATGATTTACTCTGACAGAGAGGAGGTGACTTACATTAAAGTCAATTATTTTCCCTCCTGTTGACTTTAATGTAAGTCACTTCCATCATTATGTGATGAAAACATAGAAAACATACTATACTGGCTGGAAATTTGCAGGAAGATCAGTATTATGAGGAGTTCTTAAGTGATTAAGTGCATGAATTATAAGTGATTCCCTCATGTTGAACAGTTAATTATTTTTAACATTTGGCCTGTTAATGACTGAGAAACATCAAATTTGTATTTGGTCTTTAATTAATGATGACACGAGATGGAAAGTCAGAAGACGTCGTTCCAATAACTGTTGAGATATTTCTGTTTGAAGTAATGGAACAACCGAGCGTCCTGCGGCTCTTAAAATGTAAAAGATAAAAATAAAACCTGTAGCAGAAATGACTGATTTCATAACACTTCATGTTTTATATGTCAAGACACCACTTTGTGATTGTCACATATAGGGACCACCAATCAGCCCACACAATCAGCTGGTAAAATGTGTTACTCATACAAAAAGCACTACAGCAAATTGCAATGACTGTAGATTTTTTAATGACAAACTGTAAAAAGAGACCTGATTGTCCAATCAGATGCAGCTCTCACAACAATACCTTACACATTAAATTAACTTGAGTATGTGGACTTTAATATGTATGTAATTCCCACGGATTCCAATATTACCAATCAGGTTATTGTGAAAAACACTTTGGAGGAGAAGTGTCCATCAGCTGGTGCAGGCCTGCATCATCACTACACCTACATTACAGCAGAGCACTGATATAATCCTGTGGCGGCAGCGAAGGAGGGGAATAACTTAGAAGCTGAATGTAAATGAAGGTGTACAGAGAGGTGGTGGTGAAGCTGTACATGAAAAATTCATGTGAAAGACACGTGCAACATTCATGTGCTGCAGACTAAGAATCTACTACTGATCAAGACTTCTTTGCTAACGCACTTAAAAAAAACACTGCAATATTCTGCAAGGAGTGGATGTACCTGCATAAATACACATATTCATTTCCTTTGACAAAGACTTCATAACAGCAGAATATCATGAACTTTTAGAGAAAATAGAACTGATACTGCGAAACACACACAGAGGAGAAGGGCACCGCCTTACATTCATTCCCTGGAGACCTGCTTGCATTAAACACCAGGCTAAGCGCTACGGAAGCATCAGTTTGTTCTGTCCACACCATCTCTGACCTCCGTTACAGCCATCGAGTCCTTGGAACCAGCTGTCTTGTCAGCAGCCAGATAAATCTTCATTCTTTTTATTAATTGATAGATTTATTTTATTTTATTTTATCCGCCTGCCACAGCTCTATATTCCCACAGTGAGACTAGATACCCCATAATGAAGCTGTTGGCCTTGATCAGTTAGTCTACAGTCTATCTACAGTCAGTTTGATATTTGTATGATTCAGATGGCCGCCTCTGAAGATAAGGCTTCAGTAACCTCCAGCAGACGCAACTGGACAACTCTTCTCTCAGCCATCTTTACTCAGTTGTATTTTGTTGCTCCGATGTGTGAAATTCACTTGTGAATGTATTATAAATTCCCAAATGTATTAACAATTTGCATGAAACTTACATCTAACAATACATTTCATTTGTTATTGATCTTATGCACAGGTATGTTATAGTACAGGAGAAACTATGTGTTGTTACAGCGAGGAGAGCAAATTACCTCTGAACCTTAAACTGCACAGATTTACCCCTCAAATTTAAATTACATCCCTACAAGCTAAATTTGTGTCTTCTGTGGAAACCAGAGATTTGTCTCCAAAAAGACAGGATAATAATATGTGAATAGGCATCTGTGCCCACAAAATAATTGAACACACACATAGCCCTGTGAAGGTCTGTGGGATTCAGAGATTCCACATTAAGAAAATAAGATGGATTTAAGATTCGGTTCAATCCATTTCCTGGTTTTCAGTTCAGCTTTCTCTCACAGAATTTGCCTCCTTGAATGGCCAAACATGCACTGCTGAGATCTGCAAGTTTACACAAAGAAAGCGCACTCTTCTCTTTCATGCTCGATGGCCCTATGAGGAGAATATCAATTCTGCAGCAACGGCAGGCGGCCTCTGCATGTGCATGCAGGTGCACACGCTTCCTGTGTTATCTTTCTTTTGAGCTGCTAAACAGGAAAGCGCAGATACAGTCATTTACTTCGACAAATTGTTTTACACTGCAGAAATGACTTTCAGCAGATCTACAGCAGTTCGACACAATGCAGAAATAATTACCTCACATGTGTGAGGATGCAATTAGTGGAATCGAAGAGATTGAAATCTGCTAAACTCTTAATCTCTACGAGTGGAACAATATAAATACAATTGGCAGGAGTAATTGCACTGAGTCCATTAATTATTAATCAAGCTGTTGGCTGATGCAACTAAGACATTAAATAACAAAGCCAGCTGCCACATAAATACAGTCGAGTGTGTGTATTCATGTAATACAGGGCGACTAATTACAGCGCAGAGTGGCTCTTGAAGACACACGCACAAATACATACATGTACACATACACATACACATATATACACACATAGATACCATAGGATATTACATGCACAAATGCACACACACATACATACATTTACATACACAGAAACATACTTACTTACTTACTTGTGAGGACCCTCGATGATATAATGCATTCCATAGCCCCTTACTCTAATCTTTACCATCATAACTAAATGCCTAACTCTAACCCTTAATCTAGACCTAAACCTGATTCTAACCTAACACTTAAACTTCAAACATTCCTTTGAGTTTGTGAGACTAGCCAAGATGCCCTCCCATTCCAAAAATGTTTGTACTCTGTTGGTTTAAAACTTGCCTTTATTATGTAGCAAATATGCACACACACACACACACACACACACACACTGCCTTTAATAAGCCACTAGAAATATAGGCATTAAATTAGAGGCAGTCTAAGGGTCCTGCATGCACAAGCAATCCAAGTATTATTTTTATATTTTGCATTTGCAGTTATGTGCACCAGTAAAAAGACACAGAGGAAAAAGAAAGATAATCGCTCTCTGTTCCCAGATGATGGTAGAAAGGCAGACCGGGAAATGTAGGAAACAGGTTGTCTTCAAGTTCTTGGACAACTTTAAGATTTCTAGACTAATTCTACTTACATTCAGAGTCTTAAATTGATATTCCTAAATTAAATACTACATTTTACCAGTTACTCTGGAGAGAAATTAAATAGTTTTGCAAACTGTTTGGACAAGAATTGCTTTTATTTTGTATTTTTCTGGTAATGGCGAGGATAGTTGGTGAGTTAGTTGGGGGCAGCTTAACGAATAAAGCAAAAGCAGGATGAATCAAGTTAAGGGACAGGAAGGAAAAGGCAAAACAAAAATGCTTTTTCACAAAGTACCTCTGGTTGTGCACTTGACATCACAGATTGATGATATTTAACACTGCAAGAGTATTTAAAGGCTGATTTTTCTCTCTTTAAAGACACCCCTCAAACCATTTTCAGCAACTTCCTATTATAATTACAACAATTGATCTTCTGGTGGCTGACAGAGGCACTGTTTGCTGACAGAAAGGCAATGTGCTGGCCAGGAGTAGCAGAGGACATGTTTTCTGCTAATAAATAATGTTTCTTCAGATTTCCTCTTAACACTCAAAGTGTGGAAAGCCCGGGGCATGGGAAACATGCCCTAGTGTATTTCGGACATAATCACGTCCATGGTCTGGTGCTCCAGTGAAGGCCGTGGCACCATGCTGGCACAAAATCATTCCTTTCTGGGCTCTTTGCCAAACTCTGAATACTCAAGAAACAGCACAAACACTCCAGCAGGACATTCGGGCAGGAGCTATGCAATGAGCTGCACAACCCATTTTGTCTTTATCAACAGTAACTGACAGTGTCTCAGAAATGGAGGGAAATATACATTCAATCAACGGAGAAGCAGCTGAGAGAGACGCTGAGAGACGAGGACACCCAATTTTACCTGAAATGAGTTCTCCTGAACTTAACTTATACAGACGAATAATTTTAAAACTACACTTGAAAACTGCAGGTGTGTTGCTTAAGTGAAAACCAGGTATTGACACTTACATTACTCACTTAAGTGGTGGACAGTAATAATCCCATTTACCTGATTGATTATTAGTTAGTTCTATAAAATTTAATATCAATTGAAGAAAAGGAATTATATAAAATGTGACCTTCCTTACCGTTTTGGTAAGGTCTTTTTATGTTTTTATCATCACATACTCTGTTTTGCTACTTATCTCTTGTCACAACTGAGTGTCACTTCACTTTGTCTTCTATATTCTGGCCTTGTCTTGTTCAGTAAAGTGAAATTAAGTCAGCTGGCCTTTTTTAAGTGCTTTTAACAAGTATGTTGCGGTGTGATTTTCACTCATTTAGTTTATTTTCCTTAGTGCAAGATGTGTTGTGGCTTTGCAGTTTATTTCCTGCTTCTGTGAATGCAGAAATGCAGAAAAATGATCTCTCTCTCATCCCTTCTCTGATAATATCTCCCTGTATGATTGCTGAACATGTATGGCAGCTATTAAAGAAGCTGTTTTTTCTGTGATTGAGAGGGACTGGCATCAAAACCCCAACACTGCTGTTTTATGTAGATAACTTGAAAATGTTCTGTTGTCTAAGCTCAGTGAGGCTGAAATATATCACTGACAGTTGGTTGTAAAAAACGAATGGTTTGTTTTCTTCCTTTACTTATCCTTTTTGCCATTCTGCATGTTTTTTTTTTTACTGCACCATTTAGCCCTTGGAGGATGTTATTTGACATATTCAATCTGAATCACAGCTTATTTTCTTAACCCACTCTACAGTAATGAGGGAGGCTGTGGTTACCCATTCAGCTTTTTTTTTTTTTTTTTTGTTAAGATCATGTTTCGTCCTGCAGTGCAGCATTGTGTTTGTTCAGAAATTCGATATTTTTGATTAGATATTAGTTTAGCCACTTCTTTGGAAGTGAAAAGGAAGGTGAACATATCAATTTCTTCCAAATAATGGCTTTAAAGTCGGGTTGAAATGGGGATTTTTTTCAGTCCTCACTGGTGTCTCATGTTTTTGGAGCCTCCCATATGGATAAATAAGGGGTTACTCAAAAACTTATTCATGGTTTCCATGGGAGAAGCAGGTGTGTGAATAACTGCACAGTAATAACTGTGTGACAGCACATGAAGTGCTGAGGCATAGTGCTGCCAGCTCAAACAACAGCTTACCGTCCCATCGCAGCTGGAGTCCAGTCTCACAGATAAGCAGTCCTGTCATCCCATGTCTCAATGTGAAGAAAACGGGATGTCAGGAGCCTATGAGTGTTTCAAAAAGTGAGCTTGTGTCAGGACGTTTGCTGGATGGGAACAGTTGGAACAGAAAACTGAACAAGTCATTATATCCTCTCCCTTAATAAAAGCCACTTCCCAGATTCTCTTGAACATGCAGGAAAAGTAAAAGTTTGCTGTGCTAATAATGACTAATGGCTTCATAAAAATATGTGGATGTTATTGCTGAAATGGACTTGAAGGTATGCAATTAAATTAAATCACCTACTGACATGGGCTAATTTTCTTTTTATAAATAGATATTCATAGAAGCTTTTAGACCTTATGCTACTTACAGGTTACTGTTGTGGCTGCATATTGAGTTCCATTTAAAGCTATTGTAATTCTTCCTCTTACCCAGTAAACAGAGGTTTTATGTATTTGGCATAATCCACAAAATACACATATTTGAACACATTATGCATGATGGGCTTCTTACATTCAGTAATGTGTGAGAAGCTTGAAATTTCTGTCTGTGGAAGATCTTCAGTCAGCTGAACATGAAAAGGATCTTCATAACCCACATGGTTGTAATTAAATGGCTGACTCGTCGGCCTGGATCCAGAGCCTGTTTGCTGCACCTGTAACCTCATTAGGCTCTTTGCACTGATCTGGGCCAGCAGATCCCTGACAGTCCTACAAAGCAAGCTATGCACACGCAAAGTCTGTGTTTCAGCCAGCGGTGAGTCAGAATTTATTTCCTGGAAATACTGTTCAGCAGAATCTACCACTCTAACAGTCTTCATAGATTTTAAAACGTAAGGTCTTCTAACCTTTTGCCTGAGGCAGTAAGTGGCTGGAATGATTTCAAGGCTTTAATACGGCATTACGGATAAAGAGGACTCAAATGTTTTGGGGAGGGACAGCAAGACAAAAGCCCTCCACTGTCTGCAACACTAGTCAAGCCAATGCAAGGGAAATACTGTATATTTGTATGGCACTTTTGTATAGCTCATCAAGGCAATTCAAAGTGCTTTACATAAGATACAAAGGCATTAAAACAAGCATTAAAGCAGCGTGCAAAGATCTGAGAAGTGAAGTGATGTGATCCTCCTTCTGGTATTAATGAGGACTGTAGAAGCAGCTTTCTAAATGAGCTGCAGCTGCTTGACTAACTTTGGAGAGAGACTTATAAAGCACAGCACTGTATAACTCAAGCCTGCTGAAGATAAGACGCTAGAGAGAAAAGTTTTTTTTTTCTAAATTCTGCAGAGACACAAGCCCTTTAATTGTTTATATATTCTTTAGGTGATTCATCAGTCACCCTGAGTCCATGACTACACCAAGTTTTCTGATGAGTTTGTGATCTTTAACATTAGTGACTGAAGCTGAGCACTGATTTTTAATCATTCACCTTTGGGTCCTAAGACAATCTTTTCCTTTTGCACTCCTTTTCCTTTTTGTCATTTTTTAACTGGACAAAAACTTAGAACATCCAATCACTGATTGATGATGCACTTATTCTGTGTTTGTACAGGATCACAATCACCTGGTGATAAGCCTGTCATCCACATAGTTATATATATTATATAGCAATACATTTTATTTTTTACCTTGATGTGGCTCTGTGGGAGCATGTAGATGTTGAACAGAAGAGGCCCGAGAATTGAGCCTTGAGGGACTCCACGCCATTTTTGTTTACTCAGACATGCAATTACCAATCAACACAAATGGGTCCCTGACCTTTAAATAGGATTCAAACCTGAAACTTTTCCACATCAAAAGACTGAAAGGTAAAGCAGTTGAATAAAAACCTTTGCAATAGCTTAGCTGAAAAATGAGAGGTTTGAGGTTTGGGGCTATAATTGTTCATTTATGAGTTGTCTACATTGTTCTATTTTAAGAGTGGCGTAGTATCTGCAGTTTTCATGGCCTGTGGGAAATACCCTGAGAGTAGAAAGTGTTGCCTAATTGCAGAAGATCTGATGCCATGCAGTTTAAAGCTTTTTGAAAAAATGTTGCACAATTTCCTTCAAGGTTGTATAGTTGATAAATTGTGTCATGCTAAGTGTCTTGGCCAGGACCATACAGGACCCAATACCTGATATGGAGGAACTGACAGCTTGTCTAAGGAAGCCAACTTGTTGCATGACCTAATGGATAAAAGTTCAGGGGCTACTGACTCAGGAGACACTGGAGGGTTTTTCAGCTTTTTGACACACTCTTTTTCCAATTTTTACCAGTATGGCACTGACACTGTTGTCAATCACTTAGGAAGTTTTAGAGCTGAGCCACTGAGAACCAAGTGGGTCCAGGTGTGGAAATGAAAGCCTATAGATTTAGACTAAACAGAGGTAGGTGTTGTGACAACCTGAATGAATAATTCATGGGTGTTTTCAGTGATAAAGCGTTTTGTGATTAACACTGATTGAATATTTGTGCACGCTGAGATAGTCATCTCAAAGAAAACACGGGAATGATCAGCAAGAGCAACATCAGTCACCACAGCGTAAATAATTAGAAGATCCCTGGAGATGATTCGGTCCAGGGTGTGCCATTTACCGTATGTTGGCTCAGTCGCATGCTTGTCTAGAGATACAGAGGAACATGATGAAGTCAACTGTACAACAGCATTTTCAAAAGAAGCAAATTGGCCATTAAACATCTGCCTGCGGTGGAAATAATTATTCTACAAAATGCCAACTCCACCTCTTTTCTTATGCACATTAGCCTCACTCATAAAACTGAAGTTGGGAGCGGTTGGCTGACTAAGAACTGCTGAACTTTAGTCTTGGAGGAGCCAAGTTTCAGTTAAAACATAAAATCGAGTTTGATGATTAAACCATTAATTAAAAAAGACTTCTCTGCCAAAGACCTGACATTTAATAAAGATAAATTTGTGTGTGAAAAGCATTCTTTGCTTTTTTTCTCGTTAAGTCAGACTGTGGCTGATGGAAAATTAATATCAAATATGAGAAATCTGCAGATTTATTTGAGTAGATTTTGTTCTCTCTACTACAAAATAGGAATGTGAAGCCCAGAAGAAGATTCTCTTTCTGGGTGTTGGTGGTTGCCCTGTAGGAGGCAGACGGTTTTTGCCCAATAGGAGAAAGGAAGAGGCATATTAGAGGTAGTAGAAGTGCATCAGGGACCATGTATGCATGAGACATCTTCTCTTTCCAGTCTTTGCAGAAGCCAGGTAGATTTGCTTTGTGTCAATTTGAATGGCATCCATTAACTTTACATCAGGTTCTTGGATCTCTGATCTCAGTTTGTTATGATATCTAACGAGGGGAGGTGGGGGGAGACTGATGAGGCAAACTGTTGGTGATTTTGCTGGTCTTGTTTGTTGTCTTTGTTAGCAGCTAGGTTCATTTCACTGACTGGTTGGAGTAAAAGCAGACAACATGGCAGTGACCAGGGCTGAATTTAATGCCTGCCTTAACCAGCGCTTCCATTTTTCCTGGGAAACAGGGGAGTGAGGGGAGGAAGAATTAGGAGACTGATCCATGAGCTGGTTGTCAACACGGTGACATTGAGGCTGTGGCATTTTGTCTTTGTGTTGCAGAGGCTGTTGTGTGTCAGGTTGTATCGTCATAGGTGTGGGCAATGGTGAACCAAAAATGATTAATCTGCTGGGCTGGAGGCTGTATGCCCTGAAGAAATGTCAATGTCCCCAGAACATATTGAAGTATAGTTGATCCCTTTCAGACTGCAGGTTTTGCTGAGCCATTTATTCCGCGATAAGTGTCTGCTGAACCTGTTGATCCCTCTGTTGACCGCTGGCAAAACTCCACTAATAAAAAACTGGGCCTCCAGACATTTGAAAAGTTCAATGAAATCTTGCCTTCAGCACTCGTGATTAAACTCTGCAAATATCATGCCCACATGTCGACTATTAATTTTGAGGTGTTTATCAATTTAGGGGTTTTCTCTTTTATGTCATAGATCATATTGCCTGGAATTTAATATTTTTAGACTGTCTTAGTGCTTGTGTTTCTCATAGTGGCATCTCCCACAAGTCGAATTACAGGTTAAATTTTGAGACTGGAGACTTTTTGGCCTTTTTCTATTGGCTGCCATTCCTCATAATACTCCATGTCCAACATTATCAGCAGCCACTTCCTGTCTCATTGAGATTTATTAATGTTTCAAACTTGCATTGCACTTAATGTCTGGGGTGCCTGTGGTCTGGGTTAACCTTTAGCTGTCCGCCAGATGTCCTTGGTCGAAGTTAACTGAATCCATAAATTTTGTCCTTTCCCAGTTTTTGCAGTGTTGGAGTACATTAAGCAAATTGTGACCACTCGGGGTCAGAAAGACAGAAACACTAACCAGAGTGACACAGAACCATCCAGGACGTCGTCCTTGGAAACTACTTGAAAAATGTCAGGTACTTTCAAACATATTAATGAACATGAGCATCCCATTTTAACTGTTTGACTGCAATTCTAATATATCACTTTATTAGCTGTGTTGTGGTTTTTGCTAACTCCTGAGAATTAAAAAAAAAGTCTTTCACTGCTAGATGTCTGCCATTTGGTGTTCACCAGGTGAGGTTCACTCACTTTGTCTGCCAATGGTTTTATATGCTGGGCTGCTGAGAATAAGTTGAGCAGTAAGACTGGGTGTAATCTAAGTGCTGGAGGAGAACCAACACAATGAGCCAAAATAGGCTAAAAGCTGCAGAGAGCAGCACAGTTGTTTGATAATTTCCAACAAACAGTAAGTCCTTTGTTTAAACGTTGATATAAACAGAATATTGCTTTAATACTGTTTTAGATAACCTCTTTTTTTGTTTTTTGTAAAATATAATATAGTATTACATATGATACTAACATACCCAGTCCAAATTTTCTTTGACCAATTGCTATCAGCATGTTTCAGCTGAAAATGTCTGCATGCACTGTCATCACTTAGCTACAAAAGCCTCATATACAAACAACAACCAGTGTCAATATCAGTGTCAGGCCCATAGTTAAAAGACTGAAGTGTGAATTCTCTGGTTCTTCAAAGCGAGTCTCTCTTTCTTTCAGTCTCTGTCTGTCTGTCTTTCTCTCCTCCAGAGTCTTGTTATCTCAGGCTTTGGTCAGTGGAGGATGTCAAAGGCCCAGTGTGAGACAGAATAGACCAACCATTAACCCCGACTTCAAAACAAACTAACAAGCAACACAATCAAGCCTCAGTGAAATCTGTAAGCCTGCCATGCTCACTGTGTGAAAAAGGAAAAAAAAAACCTAACAACAGCACTCAAGTGTTTCATCTTTTAATGAGCCTGAGGGGCTTGAAAACAGCACGTAAGCGCATGAATAAGGAGCTATTGATTTTAATACTCTTACTGACAATGAAGGAAACAATTAAAGTGTCAACTAATAGTCAATGTGATTATAATGATGAGAAGAAAACGCAGTCTTGGGGGAGCCACATCCAGCCGGAGTATTTTAAGCGTTTTTCGCCCTCAACTCGTATTATTAAAAAAAATGTAAATTCTCCTAACTCTTGTGCAAACTGAGGTCATGTACAGCGTGAATCTTCACAGACATTAGAAACATCCACACCTTAATTAAAGGCTGGGGCATTTGATCATTACTGTACTGAGATCTTTTTTCTTGTTATGTGGAAGCCTTGAAAGAAAGCGCATGCCTGGTCACCAAATAATGAGGACTGAAGGAAGAACGAAGCGTGCGTTTTTGAGCGTCCGTGTGTTCACGTGTGTCTCATTTAAAAATCACAGCGGCTCGTTGCGTGATTGCACCAGCGCATCTGTGGGTATGACTGCGTTTCGTGTGCGTGACCTTTTGACAAATGTGAATATAAGTGATGGTGTAAATGTGTGTGAAGTTAGAAAAGGCGACAACAGGAAGCAGACAGGGTGAAATTGGCGTCAGGCACAAAGCTGGTCGGCCTCTTGAAGGGCCATTAAAGTGACATGGAAGAAAATTGCAGGATTCGCTGGAATGAATTGTTGCTTTCAGGCTTTAAATGCTGCAGGTTTGGTACTTTTCCCTTTTCTGTCTTGACTTTAGAGTTGATGTTGTTATTTATGTGCAGAGTAACTTTCATGACCATCTGGGCCTTGACAGTTTTTAAAACACATCGGGCTTCATGCAAGAACCACTCACAGGAACAAATCTGTTGCTAAGTTGGCACGTAGGAGTGATTTAAGGGATTTTGTCGCTCTAACCAATCTCTTTCCATTTAGACCTTTCTTTTAGGCATGCACAAAGTTGGCCTGTCCACACAGGTGGAAAAGAGACATGGTTCCTAGATGGGGGCTTGTCTATTGTCTAGTGCTTGCTCTGGTCAAAGTCAGGGCCCATAGAGCTCCAGTGCTTCTTCATGGTTGGTGGGAAAAATTGAGCTCCGACTGAGGGCTCAAGACGAGGAGGACTCTATACATCCATGGCATTAGATAAGACTTTATTAATCTCACAAAGGATAAATTTACTCTTACAGAAGCTAATAAGAACAATAACATCTTGATACCGCTCAAGATTCTGCAAATGAGAGGCTGCTGCTCATCTCACACATGGTCCTTCCAGTCACCCTCGACAAAACTGTTCAACCTCCACCCAAACTCTTTCCAATGTTACAGAGCATTAGAAAAAACTAAATTTAAGCTCCGGGAATGCCAGTTTTAAAGCATCCACATTTTAGTGAGGGCCTATTTTGTTTTGGGGCTTAGTTATAGTGATGTCACTGTGTACCATCTGCTAAAGAGCCAGATATTTTCTCAGGAGTTAGTTGAAACCAAACCAATGAACCTCTTTAAATGTATTCATCAAATAGCTGGAAACGCTGTCTTTTGATAACCCACGCGTGGATACTTATAATATTGAAAGACTGACACACACACACACACACACAGACACCACTCCACTAACTACACAGCATCGCAATGATTCTCCTCTTAAATCAGCTCATTTGAATGCAAAGCCAGAGTTTCTTTCCAATTACACACTTGCACTGGAGCAAAGTAAATCTGGCAATGGTTTTAGAAATTACAGTTATTAGATTACGATGAGCAAAGTTCAGTTGAAAGGCTTAAGCCTCTGCAGTTCACATGAGAAAGAAAGTGCTCCTCACAGCACTCGCCATGCACTTCAACCGGCACCCTGCATAATCCTTGTGTGCAGTGCATGCAGAAAGAGTTAGAATTACTTCTGCATCTTTTTTTTGTGTCATGTATCGCTACCACAATGTACACCACAGTGCGATCAAGACGACAGTACACCACAGTACCACAGTAACAAGTAAGAGTTTTTTTTTCTTAATGTAGAAGAATTTTAAAATATGTACAGTATGTTGATTTAGCATTTTCTATACCATCCCATATCAACATTTTATTGAATACGGTAAATTTTTTGCATGTCTTTTCTACAGGACGGACATGTAAATGTCCTCTAATTTCATGCCACAACAAAGAAATACTTTTCCTGCACAGTGCTGCACCCATCACTCATCACAGTGTGATTGCTCTCCCATGTGTTTCATTTGGCATGTTTTCCTGGGAGATTTGTGTTGATTGAAATATTGCCTTTAATGTAGACTACAAGAATGATTTCAGAGCTGCATACGCATGATTAGTTTGTCCTTTGTGTTTATTCAAAAACAAGGTCAGAGGTGCGCATGAGTTACATACTTCCCACCTCCATCAAGGCTCCACAATCATTTAAATATGTCATTTTGAATGTAGAAAAGTTTTTGAAAAATGTTAATCTGCATCTAGATGCAAAATGCACATGTAGTTTGAAGACAGTTTGAAAATGGGAAGGTGAACTGCCCACATGGGATATTGACATATCCTGCAATAGTAGCATTAACAAATATAATGGACTGAAAATACAACAACCTAGGCATGGGTTAGAGCAATAAATGAATAAATCTAAACTCCTATGAGTGAATCAAAAGTCCCTTTTGGACAAATGAAGACACTTCCTGAGGTTTTTAGATTTTTTGTAAAAAAAAAAACCTAATGATTATACTATTGTAACAGAATAAACATTATCAAATATATGATGAATTTTCTTTTTTTCTATTTAGAGTTGAATAAACCCATCTTCAGCTGTCAATCATTTTTAATCTTGATGCACAACATGTACATGGCATTGCTAATGGAGAATGAAGGGAGGAAGCTTGTATGGCTTTTATTTTTTCTTTTCTTCTCCACAATGTGACGGAGAAAAATAAAATATAAAATGAGCAAGAGAGTTTGCAGTTTGCTTGAAATTAAAAAAAAAAAAGGTCGTAATAACCTGCTTGCACAGATGACGGATAACATTTTCCGATCTTTGATGTTCATGTATCTTAAATTAATAATAGTGGATATATCTGCTTATTTTGGAGGTAAGAAAAAGAACATGGCAAGACATTTGATTGAGAAAGAGTGGGCGTTCAGTGTGATGGTCAATGTTTATCGTGAGCCCAGCTGTCAGCAGCAAGGTTGCTGGCCCTTTACAGTTGGCACGATTGTTATTCTGAGTCGTATGCCTTTAATTTGGACCCCCCTGTGTCGTGTAATATCTTCGCTTGCATTATTTTTCTAACTTGGTGGGTGTTTTTGTTTTGTCCCATCAAGGGAGCGGACCTTTACAGGAATTGTACAGAAGTTCGTAAGACTTTTCTTCACTTCTGTGACTTTTCACCCAAATGCTTTAACACTGTATTGCATGGCATTTAGCTTTGCCTGATGTTTTTCAAGCTATTCAGTGAACGAGCAGATTGAAGTCACAGTTACTGAACACAACCTACTTATGGGCTTTGTATTTCTTAGGATTATTGAGTGAACTTAAGTAGCCCTGTTGCCTACTCTGAGATCTTTTATAGATCATGCAGGACCTCTGCTCTCTCTTTTGCCCTTTGAATGACCTTAAGGAACTATTTTGTTGAGTTTTGTTTAGATTTGTTTAGTTTTAACTAGAATCGTATTAGCCATACTTCTATACTTTTAAACACTGCTTTCCTCCTAGAGAACTGATCGGTAGTTATAGATGAGCGGTTCCTTGGTGCTCAAAGCTCCACGTGCGTACAGCTGTGGAAATGTGATGATAATCTGAAAAAGGGCAAGCTGAGGCAGTCAAAAAGTGAGGTTCCTCAGGATAGTGGTGTAAAAGGACTAGGCGGTTGTGCCTCATCCATTAATCACACGGTCGGTGGTTACAGCCCTTGTTCCACCTGTCTACATTTCTCAAGTGTCCTTGAGCAAGACACTGAATCCCAAGAAAGCATAAAACTGCTCTATAAATGTAGTCTTTTTAGTCCATAATATTGCCTCTGGGAAACAGCAGGGTCCCTAGCAGTGGTAGAAGAAGTATCCAGACATAAGTAGAAGTGCCAATGCACTGCAACAGTTTAAAAAATACTCCACTATGAGTTAAAATTAAAAAAACTGAAGTAAAAACTTGTAACAATTGTCAGGAACATTTTTACACTATCAAAAGTAAAAGTACTCATTCTGCAGTCCCGGTTTTTATTATTGAGATCACAAAATCTTTATTTTCTGTGCAATATAGCAGCATTAGAGCATTTCAAGAAGCACACATGCAAACATTAAAGGCACAAAAACAAATCATACAGCATCAACTCACATAATCATATGTCTAGAAGACACACAGGAGGAGAATAATCTAGCTAAGGAACCAATTTAATTCACTACGTGTTTGCCCTAATTGGCATTTATCTGCAAATATATCTGCAAATTGTTCCAGATTGCAGGGGCAGAGATCATACAGCAAAAGCCTGTTTTCCCATGTCAGTGTGAACTTGTTGGACGGACAGCAACAGGGTGTCATTGGAGCACAAACAATAGTTAACAGTTTTAATTGAGATATGCCCACAAAGATAAGGGGGGAGCAGGATGGATTTCTAAATAAATGTGTACCTGTGAGTGACCCTACGCAAGGCCAACGAAGGCCACTGAGCTCTAGCATACAGGGTATAATGGTGAGTGAGAACTTTGCAGGTTATGACAGAGAACATGCCCCACCCCATGGAGGACACTCTCGCAGCACTGAGCAGCTCCCTCAGTGACGGGCTGCCTCACCCGCGGTGCTGCTGTCAGACTTCACAATCAGCCCTGCTTCCAGTAGACGACACACACCCAAACGTACTCATGTTCAGTGCACACTAAACTGCAATATCAGTACCAGCCATTGCCTTGTTTTACTCATTACATTGTTTACTTATTTACCTGCTTTGCTGTTTTTACTGATGCTTCTTACGATTACACTATCCCCACTGCTGCTGTAACACTGCAAATTTCTCCACTGTGGGATTAATAAAGGATTATCTTGTCTCATCTCTTATAGTACTGCTGCATTAATGTGTGTGCTGCATCTTACTGCAGTAGATGTTCAAGTTTGAGCTAATTTTGACTGCATGATATACTGTTAGGTAGTTTATGACTCACATTCTATAAGATCTGCTTGTGTTTGTTGCGTCACTGTCCTCTGAGAACCACCAAACCAGCCGTGTTTCCAGCTTTGTGGCAATACATTTTCCAGCTAATCCAAGAGGGTTTTGAAATAGTTTATTCGTCTTAAGAAGGAGGAGAATTTTCCCAACCCATAGAGGAACAATAATCCTTTAAAGTCTGAAAACGTCCACTGCAGGACTGTGACACCAGAATCCAGCAGACTCCGTCCGTCCGTCCAGACTCTGGTTAAATTTAGGCAACAAAATATGAAATGTAGACATGCGTTCAGGATTAGCATTACTACAAATTGCCAGGTACCTTAATCAGCAACATTTTCTCATTATTACAATCGAAAACACGATTCAGTCGCCATTTCATTTCCTTAAAAATGAATTTGCTGTTGCTAATTACTTGTGCATGAAAATTATTTCAAGAAGACAGGGCTCTAAGTGCAATTATACATAAACACAGAGTAAAACTTCAAAACCTAAACTTACAAAAGCAGCTTTGTGCTGGTTTATGAAACCCTCCAACTATCTACTTTTCCATCAACCTAACTGCCAGTCTATACTTCATCCTGCCATCAACATAAGCAAACATCCACCACTCTCCTTGCCCACCTACCCATCCATTCCTCAGTGTAATCTCCGTCCACTCAACCACACATCCATCCATCAGTCACTCCTTTATCTGTTCAAGTTACTATACTGGAGCCGGCCAGGGGAGTGCTTTTTTTTTTTTCAGTTTGACAGCCTAAAAGACAAAGTGCTCTCGAGGCTGACAGCAAGCCGGTCAGATAGGAGCAGGTAAGTGGCACCTTCTGTTCATCACTGCCGGCAGAGAGTGAGCAGCCCCCCCGCAGCACCTGTGATCCTCTGGCAGGATCGCTCCGCGGTGGCAATCGGAGAGAGTGATTTCAGCCAGAAGACTCCCCGCTGTTCAGCCTCTTTCCTGGCTCTCATCAGGCTTCGACCCCCCTCCTGACTCCAACACAGTCTCATTAAATTCTGTGAAAATGAACACATGCTCTAACTTGTCGATTAGTCACTCCCTGCACTTCAGCTGTCGTACTTCAAAAAGCACAGGTCCTGTCATTTCAGCAGAAGGCATAACTGAAAGGTAGTTTATGCACTTTTTTTTGCCACTTTTGACAAACTGTTTTGAGGTATTACGGCAACTGCAGGTATTTCTTCGTGGACAGTGGCCAGACGCTGTGATGTCTTCAATTTGGCTTCACTTTGAGGTTACGAGGGAAGTCGCTGCACCTGCAACTGTTTGCCAAGAAATAGCTACAGCATGGAAGTCTCATTAAAACCAGAACCTGTTGTTCTTGTGCACAGAGTAACATGTAGATTAATGAGCTTCAGAGGTGTTTGCACGTGTATTTTTGGACTTTGGAGACAGCCTGGCCAGCTGCTTCACCCTGCCTCTAGTCTTTATGCTAAGTTAAGCTAATCACTTCATTGCTCCAGCTCTATTATTCATGCGCAGACACGAGTGATATTTACTTTGTTATCAAACTCTAGACAAGAACAACAAGCTTTTTCCCCAAATTTCAAGCTTTTGCTTCGCTGTAAGTGTAGACCGTGATGAAACTAATAATCAACACCATGTTTGCTGTTTGAAGAACGTCTCTTGCTTGCAGTAGGATGTAGTAGGACTACAACAAGTAACTGGTTTTAGTATTCCTTTAAGACCAGTCCTATTTTTCTCAACAGGAATAAACATAATGCTTTTTTTTTTTTTTTTTGTAAAAATTATATGTGAGGTTGCCATAAAAGCACACAATTCCTCATGGGCTCCACACTTTAATGTATTATTTATATAAGCGGTAAGTGATGGGGGCTGTGGTAAAAAACCTGCCCCCATGTGCCAAGCAAATTTCTATTCACTTAATGAGAAGCACCAAACATTCAGTTCATCACTCATACATATATTATTGATTGCATTCAGAAGGAGAAATATCTTAAGCGTGCAGCAATTCACTTCAGTTATCAGGGTTCAGCGCCGCAGTTCACTCTTGACCGTTGAAACAGCTCGAATAATCTCAGCTCGAGGTCCTGTTTGTTCTGGAGATTTTGACTGTAGAAGCAGCAGATGGATGCTGCTCAGTCGTCACACATTGGTAGATGTTCAAACCTTTCATTTTTACACTGTCAGGCATCTTCAATTAACCTGAGATGATTCACACGTTGAGTAAATTTAACCCTAAAGACAACCAGGCCCTCTTCTCAAAAACACATTTCCTAATTATATGAGAATCGCGTATGAACGTAAGTTTCAGAACTGTGCTACAGAAAATGAAGCATTCACAATTTGGTCTCTTTGTATTTCTGCTGTTTGAGTTTTAAAACAGCTCATTAGAGGTCTGATCTCTCTGGGCTCTGGAAGTGTCACATTGTAGGATAACATACTGTTTGTACTGTCTTTGCCAAAAAGGTAGTCACAGACAAACAAAAGGAAAATATTTCTCTATGCACATTATGCATTTTAACAACGCTTTGTGGTCGTTTTGTCACAATGGAAGGTGGAACATTAGCGCTGCCACTGGATTTAACACATCCAGCAGTGGGGTCAGTGCAAACAACAAAGAAGCAAAGCAAATGTCTAAAATAGAATAAAACTGTCTTCAACATTTAAGTGATAAGGAGTTAAACTGCACAGGATACGTGTGATATGTTCTAACTGACCTAACTTAATTTGCTGGTTTGTTTTTAAAGTTCCAGTAAAATTGCTGATTGAAAAGTCTTTTTTTTTGTGATAACCGGTCCAGGTGTGTGGGTGAAGTATGTCACACTGGTGGCATATGAGAGCCAAGATCAGTCGTCTTCAGCCATCACTTGCTGGCAGAGACACCAGTGAGTATGTGGCATTAAATTTCACGTCTCAGCCACCATTTTCTCCCAAAACTCCCACAGCAACACCCCTCTCTCTCTGCTGATCACAGCCGGCCCATTCGGCCTTCCTCTCATTTTCCTCTTATTTCCTCCCCACTGCTGCCTTAATGCCTTCATCAGCCTCCAAACAGCTGAATGGCTTCAGCAGATGGTGCGGCTGTCTGAGGATGTTCAATCTCAATCTCAGGTGGCTCGCTGAGGTGAACTGCGTTACTGACTCGTCATCACGTCGGTTGAGCTTCGGCTTTCGGCATTGTTCTCTCCCGCTGTTCAGCAGGAATATTGACCCGCTGCTCTTTGAAACACTGTTCAAGTCATTGATGTATCAGGACTTTAAGTTTGCACAGATCTCTTCAGGCCCTTTACATCCCATCACAGCATCTCGGCGGCTTTGAGGTTTAAACATTGCTTTGGCCAGTTCGAACCTGTAATTAATTTTCTTTCCCAGAAAAAAAGTGAAGTTGCTCCAGTGCTTGAGATCTTTGCAGTCATTGTTCAGTGATGAAATTTATAATATCATTGTGATTATTCAGAATTTTATTTTGATACTTCAGATTTTCTGATTATTTATGTGGTTTCTTTTTTCCAGTTCCAAAATTTACAAAGTGCTTTTGAAGATAAGAGTCACAACACTCAGCAGCTTTGGCTCCAAATGCTGCAAAACAGGCCGAGAATTCTGCACTACTGCTACTTCTTCCTATCTATTCCTAATTGTTATCCGCACGGTTGATGGTTTTTGAAGTTTCTGTGGAGACATTCTGTCAATTTCAGACATTTTCAGACTTTATTCAGATACAATAACATAGGCCATGTAGCCATCTTATATTCAGGATCTTTTCAGGACCTCCATTCACAGCCATGTTTCTGTCAGTGTGCACACATGAATGTGGTTTCCTCCTCCAGGTGTGCCAACATACAATCTGGACTGTACCAAGTGGAACTAGAGCTGTGAGGAGGCAATGGGTTATATTCTTTGTATTTTGTTATCTTTGCAAGTCTAGTAATATGAACAGCACCCTGACTGTGATGTTGTTGTATTAAAATTACCTTTTTTTTTTAAAGAAACGTGCAGGTGATTTTTAGCTGGGTTTGGATTTGTAAAGCCATAAAATTAAAACAAATTGCAAGTTTCTAGTTTTTCAAATTTTTTTACACTTAGGTCATGATGTTTCATATAAACATGACTCAGGGATTTTCATTACCAAACCACACAAACTGCTTAATTTGCAGCAACTATAAAACAGAAGGGGGAAAAGTAAACTAGCATCTGATTTATAATTCCCTCTGATCTGAGTAGATTTTAACTTTCTGGCAGGAAAGAGTGCACAACACAAACTTTTACCATATTTATGCCATGGCTTGGGTGTGCGCAAACAGCATGAAAGGAGTTACAAAGTGATAAAAATTGCATTGGAGACAAACCTCAAATTAAGTGTCTTTGAGCTTTTGGAGATCTAGAGCAGAGGTGAATGCTGCGCCAACAGATCTTCATTTGAGCAATTAAAAATGTTATTTTATGCGTTGTGTTTATGACTAAATGTGCCTTTGATACTAGATAGAGAAAAAAGTAAAAGGCTCTGCCCATCTGCAGATGGATCACTTCAGTAACTCCAGCAACTCAAATTCTCACTGCTCGTATTTGTGCTTGATATGTTGTATTTTAGGGTCGTCAGAAAAAGTCCAGATTAAATTGTAAATGTTTAGGTATATGTTGGGTTCAAATCAAAGTGTGTTGCAGCGTAAGTTGAGCCAGATATAACTTGTGTACCTGACCTCCGTGGCAGCAAACACACGGTGTCAATGCAGTGGTTTCATTGAAATGAATGAGGTTCTTGGAAACAATGCTAATGTTGGAGCGTGACCTGAGATATCTGAAAGTGTACTGGTCCATGTTTTTTTAAAGTCTACATGAAAGATCTATACAATAAGGCACAATATGTAGATTTTAAAGGCGTTGTTCCAGCTCAGATTGTCATGAAATTTACCAAACACACTCATGCTCCCCAGAAGATAAACCCCTCCCTAATTAGGATACTTGGTGAGCTTTGCCCTTGCAACACTTTTAGCTTGGTGCACAATTTCTCAAATAAAATTAATGGTGCACATTCATGTTTGGGGACGCTATTTATTTCTCCGTGTGATTGTTTTCCAGATACACAGTAACTGACCGTTTTTCAGCCAGCTGGGTGCTGTCAAATTTGTGAATGGCTAGAAAGTGGATTAAAAAAAAAATGTATGCATGAACTCCCCCCTGCAACACGAGTTAAACTCTTACTTCTCATCTCTCATGCTCTTTTCTATTTGTGCTGAGGCAGGGAATTTGAGTTTTCCCTCTGAGACATTTCCTCAGGCTATCAGACTATGAAAACATCAGTCTGAGGTGATTAATTATGCCGGGCAGAAGGAGATAGTGCGAGAGAGCAGAAGGGAATGAAAAAAAAAGAAGAGGAAGATCATATAGATTAGACTCTTGAGTCTCCTTGACCTGGCTCTCCTGTGGTACCTGCTGCTCTTTACAATGGAAAAAGATATAAATATTTCAAGTCAAATAGACAGCAGTATAAACTGAGCTTTCATATTTTATTCATCAAAGCCAAGGGATGTAGATACACATCCACCAGTCATGATGCCTGCAGGGCAAAATGCTCTGACAGTATATACGTTTCTGCATTTGTGTGTGTGTGTGCGTGTGTCTGTGGAAAACTTTGCATGCAGAAGAAATCTTCATCCACACAAAGCCAGTTGATAAAAGATCACCTGAAGCATTTTGTCCAATCTTCCCTCTTTATTTCCTCAGTGCTGGCATCTTTTCAGATGTCTGCAGTGGCGACATTATATATGCTGCCGCATACAGCGAGAAGCCGTGTTCTTTTACTGAATTTTTTATATGTGGCTTCTCTTCACATACAAAAAATATGTTAAGAATTATAAAGATGCTGTGCTAGTAGAAGTCTAACTCTGTACAGCAAGATTCTCTAAAGGACAAGGCTTGTGTTATGCAACAATGTGTTTGTCCCTCTCTCAGAACTTGTGATTTCTGTACTCTGTCGTGGCACCAAAGCCCATTGGTTCAATCTCTAAAAACTGATCACAAATATTGACCGTATGGGTTTCAGCAACACAATGAATCAATGTTCTGTCTCATGTAAGTAGACACTGTGATCACATTGTGCCTGCGTTTTGTCACAACCGAACTAGGACTTGAACCCAAATGCACGACTCAGGAGACAAAGTTCAAATAAACAAGGTATCACATTAAAGTCACTCTTACAGAGGAAAATACAAGCTGCTCTAATAAACAAGGATCGCTCTCAAGGAGGAAAAAACTTCAACCAAAATCACTCTTTCAAGGAAGACAACTGGGACAAGGAAAAAGGTAAGGCAAAGTATCAAAACAAAACCTCAATTCACAACATGGCATGGACTGGCGTAGGTTCAGACTTCACGAGACAAGACGAACAGGCACAGGACAAAGGGAAACACAGACTATATATACACATGAGGTAACAAGGAACAGGTGGAAACAATCAGGGCAGGGTAGACAATCAGACAGGCGGGAAGTACACCAGGAAGTCAAGGGCCTGAAACGAGAGGAGAGTTTCACAATAAAACAGGAAGCCACAAGACAGCATAGACACAGGATAAAAAACTAAACATAACCTAACAAGAGCATTAATGACTGCCACAGCTGGAAGAAACTGAGAGATTGTAACATAGCGGTGCAAAGCCTCAGGATCAGCGGGTCACATTGCTGTTATAATAGTCTCTGTAATAGAGTCCGGTCGGTGTCGGTATTTCTGTTTCCATTTCTACACCTGTTAGAGAGAGCTCCTTTTCACACCATCTCACAAGTGTCAAAGTCCAACATCCAACAAGTATAACAAGCTAATTATTCAGAATCATAGCGTAAATGAAATACTGTATATATTCAATGTTACATAGATGGTGAAAATCAGTTTAATGATTGTTTGTGACTGATGCAAATAATATTTATAACTTAACTTGCTGAAATTCTGAGTATGACGCAGGTGACATTTGTGAAATTGGAAAGACATACATTAACCTCATTGCTAATTCATATAGAAAAAAAAATGTAGATTATAAATTCAACACTAAATAAAGGAATAATTAATTCAGATGATTAAGGGATCTTCTTTTTTCTAACCTTACTTTAACTCAGCAATCGACTCACTGAAATATTTGGACGTGTAAAACCTCACTCTGCTCATTTCCTGCTGTGAAACTGCAGGATGTTCAGTGGGATGCAGTCATAGAAACCAAACCGTTCCATAGCACTTCAGTACATCCCCAGAGTCTGGCCTGCACTCTTCTGCCACGATAAAAGGCCAGCAGGCAACTAATGGTATCACTAACCGTCCTGCAAATAAAATCCCATGAGCTGCTCCACTGCTTTAAACCGCCTTCATGTGATCTGAACCACTAGACAAAAAGAAATATGCATAAAATTAATTCATGAATACGTCTTTTTTTTTTTTTTTTTTTTTTTTTTTTTCAGGGCATAGTGAAAGTTGAGTAAATTGGCTTTTTTCCGACTGGTCTGATATTCACCTGTAATCGCTGAAACTGCAGAAGTGAAACTCGAATGTGATTTTTCACATTTAGAAGAGAATTAACAAATACAATTTTGAGGCATTGACACAGTGTTGGCAATCTATTTTTAGCTTAAATGAACAATATATCACTATTTTCTGTTTACACAATTATATTATGTAACCCCCATAACCAATATATATTTCCCCAAACCTTTTGTAATTCAAAATAATGATAATAAAAAGTGACAAAACCTGTGACCAAAATTGGCTATTTATGACATTTTATGTGAGTGGGAACCAGTGAAGCCGACTGACCTGCTGCCACAGTTTTATGTTACACACACCACAGACGGGTGAGCATCTTATTGATGACATCTAGCAGGATTTTAATCCTGATACGAGGTGACATGAGCATCAAAGAATAACTAAAGCATCAAATCAGAGGTATGGAAGGAGCAAGGCTACAGAATACTCCTTCAGATGAAAGAAGGCAGAATTGGATATTGATCCTGTGAGGGGTTGCAACGAGAAATAGAAATGAAATACAAAAGATGATTCCTGTCTTCAGAACAGCGATACAAGGGTCAACAGACAAGAGAAAGACAAGGAGAATAGACGAGAGCGAGGGAGAGACATGAGAGTTTAACAGAGAGACACAATATCTACTCACTGAATGCAGATAATGACTCTATCAAATGTCTAAATTCTCTCCAGAGACCGCTCTGATAATACAACAATATGCATGCTGAATATGCTTTGTGCTTCACACTTCATGGATGATTACAACAAATTGATGTGATTTTGTGTTTGCTCATAATTTCAATGAATTCGGCTGCAGCATCTGTGAGTTTACTGAGATGACTGAAGATTTTAATGCATTGCTTTGCCACACAAGAATTGATTTTACCGAAGAAGGGCTCTAAAACTGTGTTCCCTGCAGTCATACAATTCAAGAATTACTTGACGGTCAGTATGAGCACGAGGAAAGATTGTAAGAGTTGCATTAAGACTGGCTTGAAACTTCTCCTTTAATGTGTGTTCACAACTTCAGACTTCACTGTGCTTTGTTTCCCGTTTCCAGTCGATAGTTTAAGCATGACCATGACTTAATGCAGCGGTTCTCAAACTTTTTCTGGCGTGCTTCCCTTCAGCAAATGAAAAAAAGTTCAGGCCACCCACAGCACAATTGTATCAATCGTTAACAATGATAGGTGAAGAAACTAAGAAAAAAAATCAATTTTAGTGGAATAAAGGTCAGCATGATAGCATCAGCAAAGTCTTCCTAGTTTGTTTTTCTTACATAAATCAACTTTGCTCCATATTTTTCTCCTGGTCATCCACGCCGTCTCACTTTGAAAGCCACTGCATTAACACATGGTCAATATTCCTTAGCCCTTAACCAAAGACATGATCGTGGAACAATGGATTTTGTTGTTTAATTTGGAGGACTTGTGAAAACAGATGCTGATTCTCTCCTGGTAGAGCGAATAAAGCCAAAGATGTAGCAAACGAGGATACAGGATAACATGGAGGATGTGAGTACAGTCATCGTGGCTATTCACCACTCCACAGAATAATGGCCACTACATGCACACACAGTTTGTGCATGTTGAAAAAAATGACTTATACATGCCATCTGAATGCACCTTTCATCACCTGAAACTACTCAAAGCCATAACTGCCTGTGAAGTTAGAAATTTATCTATAAAATGATGGCATGCTTGATATGAAAATTATGTAAAATAAAGGATGGGCCTGTAATGGGCTAAAACATGCAAGAGCAACTACAGGTCCAACCTGTAGTCAATATCCGGCCGGTCAGACAGAGAGCGGGAAGGAGAGGCAGTGCATATCTCCAGGGTTTAGTTGAGTCAGACTGCACAGTGGAAAATACCAGCCTCCCCATTATTACCTTCTGTCTGCTGCTCTGAAAGCTTCTCCACCATTGGCTGGGTGAGTGTTCAAGAGCTCTAAACAGCAGCAGTACACAGAGTACCTGAATCCTGTCTCAGAAACGAAGGTATGTTGGGGTTTAATCTCTTAGAATTGTATTAGAATACTAATCCTCCAGTCCATCTGCAATCTGCTTTAGCCTCTGACCACCTCGCTATTGTAACATTCCACATTCATTGGATTGCAATGTGCAGTGCAAGATATGAAAAACAATAAAAAAAAATATGAACAGAAATGATTATACTGAAAATGTTTTTTTTTTATCTTTTTAGAAGATGATTGATTATATGTGCATAAAGAAATATTACATGGAGAGTAAATAAACAACAAGCACCCGAATGGTGAATGTCTAATAGGAGTACACGTCTCCTCTTCTTTCTGGTTTTGCTCAAGTACAGTATCTGCGCCCCCCACCCTCTCTACCTTCAGGCAGAGAATCAGAAAATACAAACAAACCCAGGTTTTAACCTCTCCTGCAAACACTCGGCATGTTTCTCTCAGTGTTGTCAGGCAGAGGGTGAGAGTGGGGTTAATGATATACAAATGAGGAGAGGCTGTTGAATATGTATAGATGTCGGGCAGCGCGTGAATGTGCCGGTGCGGCAGCAGTAGGGCCTGTCAGCCGCTCTTCCTCATTAGCGGTGACTAAAACAGACATGCTAGCGCTGCGCGGTGTAGCAGTCAGCCTCAGTCCATCCACCCCCAGCAGTGCGAGCGAGCCAGCAGGCAGCACTCAGCGCATAAAACTCCCATTCTGATCGCACCTTTTTGCTCCCTAAACTTTCAACTTCTGACTGTTGTTGACTCTTGTTAGCAAAATCCCACAATGAAACTTTGCCTCTCCTGTGGGAAAGTTTGTGCAGAAGTTAACGGTGTTGTCTGTATTCGACATTTTAACAGACAGAGAAAACTCTGCAGTTTCAGGTTGATGTGGGAGGAAGCGCGCCAAGCTTTTAGTCGTCCTCTGTCAGCATTTTCCGCTTGAAACCGAGCAGCAATGCGTGGGTTCAATGACTTATCTGCACACAGGAATGTGGAATCTCAATGACACAAATATCACAGCTTTCTACTGAAAGACGCTCGCCATGCAGAGGGAGGAAAGTTTTTAAACTTTCGACAGCTTTCCCGCACTGTTCTCTAACCACACGCTGCCAGTGTTGAACGTTGATTGGCATGTTTGGAAGAAGTAAACAAAGGTTGTTGCGTTGGAATCAAGAAAAATAGGCTTGATCTTAGAAGATACGTGTAGCGCTTAGATTTTTATTCAAAGTGTTTGAAATATGCTTTTAACATTTATTCATGTGTTCAAAGAAAATACTATTTCAGTTGACAGCTTCTTTTCCTCATGTTTGCCTGTACGCAAGGGGTTCCACAAAGCTCTGTGTCGGGACATGTATTATTTACCACTTGCTTTATAAATGTAGGGAGAAATTTCCATAATGTCAACGTTAATATTTATGCTAATGATGCATTTATTTACTGTTGCACTTTCGATATGATTACATTGGACTGAAAGAGACATGAGCACCCAAGAAAGCCTCATTTGAGAAATTTAGAGATCTAAAATACTATAATTTTTGTGTTAAATATTCCTTTTCACCACAGTTTTCTTAGATTTCATCTCTTAACCTACACTGTGTGCCACTTTCTTAATACCCCACCACATTCTCTTCAATGATGCTAACACCTCGACCTCCCCAGACAAGCAATATCATTTTCTGGGAGAGCAGGGGAGACTGAAAGCAACTTGCAGAGCAATGACTCTGCAGTGTTTGAGTAAGGAACGTGAATGAAAAGTTTGGTACACACAAAATTCAGAACTATCTTTCACTTGAAACGCACAATGGCTGCAAAGACATTTGTCAGCTGCTCATGGTACGACGATCTGGTAATTTGGTGCTCCATCAAAATTTGAGATGGTGCAGAGGTGGCAAATGTCCCCCTTCATGCACGTATGCTGCATTGGTAATAGAGACAAATATTTGTCTCTTAAAAATCACAAATCTCATAAAATGGGACTTCTAACAACTTCAGAGAGGAAAGAAACCCTAGAATTACATGTTTGTAGTATTTTGCATATGCACTGTGTGTCCGAACAGGACAGGCTGCTCGGTGCCAAATGATTTGCAGCATTCTGCACTTGTACAATTAGCATGTATGTTTGGCTAATTGTGTTTTGCTCATTCTGTATAATTAAGCTTCTTGTTAATTTAACGTAAAATTGATATTTTTGTTAACTTTACATCTTCATTATGTCTTCATTACTTGTCACATCTACCTAATGAGGCTGCTCATTATGTTATTTTATGTAATGTCCTTCAGCAGCTCTCAGAGAGGGAGCACTCGCAGGTGTGCTCAACCAAAATCAGATCTGCTTCTCTGCTGGAGCTTTCTCTCCTACCTCAGTCTGTCTGCCTGTCTATCTGCCTGTCTGTCTCTCTGTGTGATGAACACAACAGAACCCGGGCTTATTTTTAAAAAACATCATTTCACACATATTAACGACTGCACCGTTTAGGAAGTGATTAAAACCGTCCTGCTGCGACTTCATTAATCAACTTCATTAAAATCTCATTTCGCGAGGCTTTAATTTGCACAGCGTTTTAGTGTCCTCCCAGAAAAATATAAACACAACGTGTCCACAAGGTAAAAGCATCACATACGCAGAGCAAAGATCAATAGTACAGCAGTGAATCCATACCCACGGTGTTCAGCCTGCACTCTCATATGTACGTGCACTGCAGTGTGTTGACCACATTAAGTGCGTTTGGGTTAAAGGAAATCTTGCAGATTCTATAGCATTGCCCTGAGGGGAACAAATCAAACTCAGGGTGGAGGGGACGTGGTGTGCCACTGATGACTGACAGAGCTTTTCCTGGGCGTAGCTGTGTTGTAAAGGTCAGTTAGTGGCTTCTGTTGGCGGCCTACGATCTTCCCTGATGTCTGATGCCTGCTCAGTCAGGTGCCCATACCAGACAGAGACATTAAAAAAAAGGACGCTTTTTTTCCAAAACATCAAGACTGACCCCAAACCCCTACAGTTTCCAAATTAAAACAGTCTCTGATGATCTTTCTTACACGTAAAAACAACATTGTCTGTGAAGCTCAGCTTGTAATCATGTTCCCAGGCGCTTAAAACAGTTGACAGTATCCACAGCTTGGTCACACAGGTTCAGGGATGAGAGGGGATCCGCTTGGCTTAGAACGAGTTCCTTTGTTTTTGCAGCATTAATTAACAATGAGCTGGACTTAAACCACTGCTCCAGCTTGGAAATTGGAGCAAAATAATCAGAGACATCCATAGAAAGACCCTCTAAAGCCATGTCATCAGCATATTTAAATAGCTTGAAATTGCTGTTGTGCAGTGCAATTTCATTGTGCACAGAGGTAATAGAATAGGCCTGCGGGGGCCGTGTGTTTACAACAACCTCATCAGAGAGTGATTCTTTAATATGGACTCTTTGTGGGCAGTCTGTAAAAAAATCCTTGACCCAGTGTGCAAGGCCCCCAATCACCCCTAAGTCCAGAAGCCTTTGCATGAGTTTGCATGAATTTGCATCGTGTTAAAAGCCGGACTAAAGTCCACGAATAAGCTTCCTCGCCTTAGCTGGTTCTGGTCCCAGGTTGCTTTGACTGCAGGTTTGTCTGAGCTCTGATTAATTGAATTCCTGTTACAAACCACTCAAAGAGACGTCTTGGTGACTTAGAAGAAACACATGAAGCATAAACCCCTTTTAACAGGAAAATCTTTGTCAAACTTCAGATAAAGCAAGTAAGTGGACCTCCAGTTTTCAGCCGCATCTCACAACAACATATTTAATGCAGGTGGGACAAAGAGATGCACTCATAGTTTTGGAAAAAAATCTAGTGAGTGGGTCGTGTGCTACAATTTTCTTCTTGTTTCAGGAATGAACACACACCCTCGATAATGTGTTTCTCTTTCGTGAAACTTTAATAATACGATCATTGCTGTGACAGCGATTTCAATTTCCTGAGCAGATTTTTTTTTTCACACCTAGTAAACATTAATTAAAACCATCCATCCAACCATGTGTCCAGCACATGCTTGCAGGCTTCATATTATTATAGCAAGCATCTTATTTAATATAGCGTTAGAGACACTTTAGAGAACTCTGACTTCCTTCTTCTGGTCTCTGTTACTGTTGTCTGATATGGTTACAAAAATATGAGCCATAAAGGGCTGATAAGGTGCAGTTTACAAAATTTTGCTTTCAAAAATTAGAGGACAGACGAAAACAAATAAAAACTTTTTACGCAGCTGAAAATCACTGCTGAAATAATGTTTAGCTGAAATGTAAGTTTGGATAATAATGTAGTGACTTGTACAGAGCTGCTAATCATCAGTATGACATAGAGTGTGTTTCATTTGAATTGTGTTATTTTCTTGTAAGGTTTCTGTCATGGCTTCGACACAATTATGGAAAAATTAAAAGCCCAAATCAACAATCATTTGTACAGCTGTCATTTCCTATCGCAGGGACCGCAGGTTTGCTGCAGGGTCTCGCAGGGCTCGTCGGTGGGCACGTGGGCCGCTGCCGTCCTCTGGCTGTCTTCTCGAATGAGTTGAATGTGAAATGATTCCTTAAGCGATGCTGACTGTTGCACCTCGCTCATATCTTATCCATGCAAACAGATGCTCGTTAGCCACAGGGGGAATTCCGCTCCTACAAAAACAACATGTGACGCGAGGTGCGAGCGGGAAGAATCATACCGCCTTAAAAAAACCCAGTAGGAGCCTTCGCAGAATCGGACACAAAACCCATAACAAAACACTCTTTGTTGGAGGTTCAGTATTCCAAGTGCTTTACAGCAGTGTCATTACACTGTATGCATTTTTTAACACGGATGTAGCCAGTGGGCTTTAACCTTGATGCGAGATGAGGGAGCTTTTCAGAATACCTACACAGCCCCCTGATGTGTAACATGAAGCATGTAGGACAGAGACAGAGTAGCACATTCAGAAAGCACAGAACATTTTCGTGATGCCTTTTCCTTTCTTTAGCTCCGTGTAATACGGAGCTTTTCACATTTTCAGTGCATCTCAGCGGACAAGCGAACCGTTTGGGAATCCATGATGCGTAATCCCTTTAACAGCGTGCACAGGTAAAACTGGAACGATTCCTTTTGGCACATCCTCACTGGGAGTTTTACAAAATGAGCATGTTTTTTTTTTCTTTCCTTTATTTTAAATCGTTAAGTCAGGGACATGTGGAGACCTTCAATACAAGCATATAATTTGCTATATAGGTAAGCTGCACAAAGATTATAACCCTGATTGGACCACAAAAGCTGATTTTTATTCAACATAGAAGCTTGTTGTGAACAGACAGCACATGCGCCCTTGTAGTTCTCAAGTATTTACAAGTTAAACCTTAATTCAATTCATATAAAGCAGGTTAACAATTAGCATTAATTTGTGTTTTTACTGATTATCCAGACACAGATCACATCACATGGGTGTAAGTAACATCAAAGTATTGAAGTACTGATACTTAACCAATCTTGTTTTGAGTAAAGCTAAGTGCTTACACATTTAAACTTAGTGAATTCACATTATAGTGACATAAAGAGTGAAAACAATGTACTAAAGACTATTCAAAGTAGTCATGAAAGGGGCTGAATGAAGCTTTAGTGAAGAAATATGACCACATACGCTGTACAAACAAACAAATTTTCCATGAAAATCAATAGGATTCATTGTTCTGTTCAGCTCAATAAGACATGTGGCTCTGACTCATCTCACGACTGCGACAACAGTTAAACAGGACGGACGCCCGACAACCAAATCAAACAAGCCAAATGGATTTCTGCGGCTGAACTTTCACAGAGAGGAAAACACAAGGATGAGCCCCCCCACACAGTCCAGGCTTTCTTCAGTTCGTGCAGTTCACAGTTTTTATCGACAGTAAGAAGAACAAGTCGTTTGCTTCTTTAATCTGTTTTTGAACAGGAAAATAAAAGCATGCTGTGAAACAGATGAGTATTGGCTCTTAGTCTGGCTGATGATGAAGACAAATGAAGGCCTTCCTCATATTATAAATCAACCCCCTCTTTCTTCTTTTATTTCTAAGGTTGCCACTGTGCTCTGACCAGCTGGTGCATTATCCTAAATATCTACGTCCATGTTTAAAGAAGAGAGGGTTTGTCTTAATAGTTTTCGAAAGAGCTAATGAAACCATGCATTGCTGAGTGAGACCCTCTCTTCTTTATACAGGCAGCTCTGGTTGTAGTTTGCAGTGGAAGTAAGGTAAAAAAAAAATATATATATTTTGTGGAAAAGTCATCAGAACACATCTGGACAACAACAGCTGGGTCGTATCCCCGGCGTCAACCGGCTGAAACCATTTGTCCTGTTGTGGCTGTTCCACTGATCCACAGACAGCACAGACACTCTCCTTACCACATTATTAGCACCAGGCTGTCCGTCAGCAATGGCAGACATTATTTCTGTCTTTATTGTCCTGCAAAGAGCTTTTTGGGCTTTGTTAGCACTTTAAGTTAAGCCTCTGCTGCATTTGGCTTCTTCATCAGGTCAGTAAACAGAGACTGATGTCTTTTGGATTTTGTTTTCAGCTCTTTTACATCTTCTGTATATAGATTATTACTAATGCAGATTGAAACTAAACTACAGAAAACTACCTGCTCCAGCATGGCATGATGGGAAATGTGGGCTGTGGCTAATGCTCCAGCTTTCAGTAAATTTGGTGCAAAAAGGTGTGTATGTGTGTGTGTGTGTGTGTGTGTGTGGCTGGCTCTGTCCAGAGAGCAGCACACTCTGCTTCGCTTAGGCTGCAAAATGTAGATTACTAAATATATTTATTGAGTGCTTTTTTATAGTAGACTTGAGGTATAAATAAAAGGAATGCAAGCCTGCACAGACTAAAATGAGAGCGCATCTGTACAAATGTAATGTACAAATAGGAAAAACAGGTCTGATAAAGCTTGTTAGCAAAATTCCTGAAAAAAAGACAACCTTACCATAGAGACCAGGTTAAGCTGAGGCTACAGTGGCAGTATCATTATTTTTAAGAACCACAACATAACTGTAATATATAATGCTATTTGATGAAAGTAAATAGGATGAACAGTAGACAGAAATATGAGCTTGAAAGGAAGCACTTTAGCTTGACTGCTATGCTGCACCAGAGACCTTATCAATTCTGAATAAAGTCTCGGCTTCATGGACGGGAAAACAAGCAACATGCTTCTCCTGCATGGAATGAAAGTAGACTGAAGGAAGTGTAAGGATGAGTGCAGGCGATGTCTGAGACATGGTTGAGAAGAATGTTTTTTGAAAACTCTAAGATTTCTTGCAAAATAGCTTTATAATCCCTTAATTTTCTGAATCATTTAGATATTTGTTAAACTATTTTTTTTAATTCCATGAATATTCAAGACAGGTCAAAATCTATTTTTGAAGCCACTTAAAAATAAACATGAAGTGAAAAAATTGAGCCATTTGATGGAGACATATTCTGAGATGATGCAAGCTCAGTATGATAAGTCAAACATTATTCTGCTGCGCCTTCATTTATTAGATGTCTGTCCTCCAACACAAAATGCATAAACGTAGCCATCGTCATGTGAAGCCCATAGTTCAACGAGTTGATAACTGTCCTTTTTTTAGATAAAACCGACCATTTTTAAAGTGGCCTTTTATTGTGACCAGCCCAAGGCACACCTGTGATACAGTCATGCTGTTTAATCAGCATCTTGATATGCCACACCTGTCAGGTGTATCTTGGCAAAGGAGAAGTGCTCACGAACATGGAAATCAACAAATTTGTGCTCAAAATTTGAAAGAAGTAAGCCTTTTATGTGCAGTCTTAGATTTTACTTACAAGGTATTGCATTTATGTTTGTGTGTGTGTATAAAAACACATCTTGATCAGCTTGAAAGAGTTTATATAAACATATATATTAATATATAATGAACTGTTTTAAGCAGATGAAGATGTTTTTTGGCCTAGTTTTGTCTTGTATAGTATTCTTGATAAAACCACTGTACTGCATAAGCACAACGAAGACAATCATCCTTCTGCAGGCTTACCTCTCAACAAAAAAACTGCAAAATAATGAAGTTGTAAGATGAGAGATCTAAGAAATCGATTCGGCTGGTTCACTCATTGCATAACTTTAACCACGGTGCAACAACAAAGAGTGGGACTACTGCTTACCAAGCATCAAAATACACAACCAAACACAGACCTTCTTAAATCTAAGGGCATACCCAAAAATGATCAATTTTAGATAACTCAACCCCCATATATAACAAACCTTGGTCAGAAGCCAGAAACATTGGTTGGACGGGAGCACAAGGAATAAGAGAACACACAAACACAGTATACAGGTAGTAACACAACACTAGACCATATTCAGTTGAAAGAAGAATTTGAATCTATATTCCATCCAGCTCCATTTTTCATTAAAACACACTTTCTGAACCCTTTGTGTGGACACCAGACAAGACAAGAAGAAAAGCATAAATATGAATTTTAACATGGGGAGCAATGGGAAATTGTGGTATCACTGATTTCAGTATTTTTCAATACTTTCCACCACTTGGATTTCTTAGGACTTTTGATATGTTATAAATGAAATATTTATGACCGTAGAGCAGTTGTAAGAGTTTCTGTTGCAATTAGTGTGGGGTCATGTTGAATAATGCCTGTACGACCAGTCTGCTGCCTCAGTTACACGCCTGTGTGCGTTGGGAGTTTACCAGATAATTCATTATCTGTTTATTGATCAGCGATGACAGTGCAGCGTGCTCCCAGACCCTGGACAATCTGCGCAACACCTTGATAAATCCAATTAAAATTTTTAGCAACACTGATAAAATGTGCTTCATTATTTTCCATCCTTAAGATTTTCATCACGGCGAACCTTTTATCTGCTCCGCCCATTAATTGTACATGCATCTGTTTCTTCTCTATACAGCAGTCTGTATAGCAGCTTTATGATATTCAATAAATCCTAACAATCATAAATAAAGCCTCTTTTGCTGCCTCCAAGTGTCCAAAAAATAATTAATGTCTCTTTAAGAATCACATGTTCTCGTATATATCCTTATATAAAATAATTACAAAGGCGTACATAGATTTCTAATGTGGGGAAAAGCAAGCACTGCCTTTGAATTGGTATCAGCCAATACAAGCTGGCTCAGATGAGGATGCTCATGGCTAAACAGGAGACTTTGGCTCTACTAAGTAGGTCCCAGGTGTAAGCGTAGCTATGTCAAGCTGGCAAATAGAATGCACAATACCTGTGCTGGGTAGATAAAGGTTAAAAGTACTGTATAGCTGGCAGCTGCTGGCCAGTGGATCTTGAACATGTCCAACGTGCCCGGAGCTAATAGAACAAGCTCTCAGGATTCTCCAGACTGTGAAATTACCATCAGTGAACGTGGCTTAGCTATTTATTTTGTCATCTCCACTCAGTCAAGAAAAAGTATCTGCTTTCTGCAATATTACTGACCTTCTTTACGCCCAGATTGGAAGCATATGTTCCTCCAGCTCCAGATTTCAGTCCAGTGTCACACTTTTCATCACAGCAGAAAAACCCGGAAAGCACTGAATAGCTACCACGTCCATTCTGTGAAAAGAAAATACTCTCGCCCGTGCAGATAAGAAAAAAATAAGTATAATTTAAGTCTTAAACGTGCTGCAAATCACAAAGCTAAATGTAATCAACACTAGACTCCTACACTGAAAACCAATCCGGCATTGAAACTCAGGGAAACAACCCTGACCTCGTTCTGTAAAATCTTAAGTTATGTTCACATCTATGTTTAACAAATATGCTGAAAGCATTTCCTTCTTTAGAAAACATTTGTAAAGATAATTTTGTGAATATTTTAAAACCCTGCATTGTTCACGTCCTTGTCGGCTATCTAGTCCTCTCCTGCTTTTTGTTTCAGTACTGTTTCAGTGTTTCTTGGCACTTTATCGCCTCCTACTGTTAATCAGTGGAATAGCATAAAACTGTCACAGGAACGTGTTTGAGATGCAAAAAAAGGTCGAATCAGATTACAACAAAAATGACGTACATTGTCGAAGGTACCATTTATTACAGTGATAGCTGGATGTTTAGTTTGTGAATGATTACCGACCTTAATAATAAATGTGCAGCAGGTTTTCAAACTTTGAAACAAGGATTTACATCAGTGCGTCCTCAAAACCTAACCACTGAATCTCCAAAAACAACATTTTGTATTTGAGCATTCCTAAAACAACATATCTGACCCATGATAGGTGGACTTGACCTCCGTCATCATGCGGCCCAAGCATAGCCAAAACTACTTGGTTAGGTTTAGGAAAAGATCATGTTTTAGGGTTAAAAACATTACTGCTATATAGGTTATGTGACTGAAGTACATTATAAGTTAAAATAAGTCAGGACTGGTCTCCTCGGTCAAAGTCCTGTTTGTTTGACCTCATCCATATGCAGATTTTCTTGCTCTTTATACTGCTACAAACCTTTTTTTCATTTACATTTTCCACAGCATGAGTTATGTCAGTGTTTCCCTACCGATTGTGACCCCTTCATACTATAGTTTCCATCTAAATTCAGAGCAAACATCTAGAAGATCAGCAAAAGAAAATGCAAATTATTGCACATTTCCACCCACTACTGTTGTGCTAATATTAGAAGTTGGTGTATCAACACAAACAGTTGGTGACCACAGTCAGGTGCTGTTAAACCGCTGGCAGCAAGGAGATAATACAATGAAATGACCTTAAACACTGTAGAAAACATGCTGGTAATATGACATTTCCTTTAGTTTCATACCAGAAAGGAAAAAGAAAATGTCATCAAAGGTTACTTTCCATTAAACGACGCACAAAGACAGTTTTTGGTCATCAAGGACTTGGAGAAGCAGCCCTGAGTTTGAGAGAATAAAATGAATTATTTTCAATCAGTGTTAAGCACTGAGCCAGCTGAAACAGATGGGAGAATTAACATCTGTGTTTGTTTAATGACTGCGTGCACGATGTCAAGAGAGGGTCAAGAGGATGCAGGTTGTCATTTCACTCAATCAGGCACTCGCAAAATTCCACTAATTAGATTCAGCTCTCTGGAAGAAGTTACACTAATCAGTGACAGCAACTTGTTTGTGTTAGTTCGGAGGGAAAAGCTGCACACCTGAGATAGCACATTTTATCAAATTAGCCTTTAGTTTTATCCAAAACGTAGTTGCTACTTTACATGCAAAACATATTTTGTGCAAATTACTGCACACCTCTAGTTGAATTACAGCTCAGCAGCAGCTGTGATTCGCTTTCTGTCTGTCCTTTAATCAAAGTTTTAAAGGTACAGACTCCGGGGCTGCATCCACGTTAATACATTTTCGTTTTAAAAAAGCAGTTAAAAACGAAAACGTTTTAGCACCAGATCAGAAATACTCTTCATCCAGACATGAAAATGCATATCACATAACCAATCATGTATATGGGCCTGCATGTAGTATGTAGTAGTAGTAGCATGATAAAATGCAGAATTCAACTGCCCAACAGCTGCAAGCACAGACAGCAAGGCCAGCAACACCTTTAATTTGTTATCTATGTTGAATTAACTGCTGGTAGTCAAGGCTGATGCTGGTGGATTTATCCTGGAAAAGAGTCATGTGATAGGGGCTGAATCAAGGAAGGACACTCTGTGTCTGAGAAAGACTCAATCAGGAAGCAAATGCAGGTGACGTTTCCAAAACCTATTCACATTACAACACAATCCCAGAGTTTTCAAACCAAAAAGGGATCAGCAGCGTTTCCAAAAGTCTCCGTTTTAGGGGTTTTCAAATGCCAGAGCAGTGTATGAGCCAGGTGTAATCATAGCAAAAGTCACGCATTTTAAATGAAAATGAATTAGTGTGGATGTAGCCTGGAGGGTCATGAAATACAGGGACCCCTTTAGCTATAATGAGGTTTGTGAGTTATTCAAAGGTGCCTGTTTAGAGGCCTGACCTCTGGCAACGTGGGATGATACGTCAGTTTGCCACACTGCACCCTGCCTGACATCTCCAAAATAGATATCTGTAGCTTCCAGCCTGGAATGAAATTAACTAAAACCAGAGACCTACAGGCATGAGTGTCACTTCAATTCACCCACAGCTTGGAAAGCATTGAGAAAGATGTGGGCTGCAGCTTATTGTATCTCTGACAACCTAAAGCTGTTTGGGAGGAAAAATACTCCAACTGTCCGACAGTCATTTTAAAGTTGCGGGGCTGAAGCTCTTAGGAGCTTAGAATGTGGGCCACAACTAATTATTATTGTCATTATGTGATTTTTGGTCAATCTGTTCATGGTATACTGCAAAAAGTTGCAAAAATATGCTGTCACATTTTCTAAAGACCAAACGTTCCATCTTCAAAATGCTTTTTTTGACCAAAACCCAAAAAATTCAATCCAATCCAGAGTAGCACAGATGTGATCTGGTTCATTATTTCTGTACTTCTGTGCCGTGTGGCTGTTAAAGATCAGGTTTAGGCAGTGGACACTGGGAAGCGGTTTGTATCGTTTTGTTTGATGTTCTGTTTGCTCTTGTCTTGTGTTTAAAGTAGCTGCATGTTAAGCACTCCTGTACCTGTTGGAGACTGAGACTATTGCGGGCTTTGTTTGTGTTGTATTAAGCCAAAAGCCTTGAAAGGTAAAACAAAAACTTTAGCAGAGCGCCTTTTTAGTTTTTAATGACAGTTTGCTTGGTCTCATTTACTAAGGCAACGGTAATTTGCAAAATGATATGATACAATTGAAAGTTTATAGATAATGCTTTTTAATTATCATGCAGTGTTGCAGATGCATGCAGACACTGATGAAAGAATTATAATTCATCCTCTGGGGACTGTGGAGACAAATACTAAAAGAGATGGAATCCGTCTGGACCACAGTCTGAGACCAAGTTGTCATAGTGGAGGCAACAAACAAAACCTTTTCTTTACTGGACTGTCTGGACACAATAGAAAACCCGTAGTTCTTCACTAGAAAACATTTCCCAATTGTAGAATAAGTGGCTCCCTAAAATAGATTTCCCAGCATACATCACTGCCTGCACTGCAATGGAACAGAAAACATCTCCACCTTCATTTCGTGTGGAAATTAAACATTCTAGTCGGCAAGAAACATCTGTTTACTTCAGTGCACCGTTCATGTTCAGCACACAGGAAGTCTGAAGAAGTTCCTCTTTTTTTATTAGGTACCTTGTAATAATCTCAGAAGACTCGAGTGAAACTCTGTTCAGAGCACTCCCGGTGTTAAAACTGTTTTCTAGGGATTTCCTTTTTTTCTGGAGGTACTGGGGATCTACAAAGAAGCAGACAATGCAGAAGGAATTTAATTTGATCAACCGGAGCCTGAAGCTGCAGCAAGAGATGATGGATTTCCCTGCGGTACATCAGCCCTGTCCTATAACAGGAATATTAAATTATATTCCCCAACACATGTTCCACTGGGTCTTAATATACATATGATCTGTGTGTGTGTGAGATGTTGCAGATGAGCGGGTTCATTTGGAGCGAGCTCAGGTGAAGAATCTCTGGAGACGCTCACGAGGTCTTTGAAGACGCATCCATTCATTCACCCTGCATCACTTATGGGAGCGTGTTTGCACTCGCTATGCATGAATCAATAGTCAAGGAAGCTAGTAATGAAGGGTAATGCTGGCATGTGTGTTGATACAGCCCACAGTGAAACCATAATAAATGCAGCTTTAAATCATATCTGTTCTCGAGGATTGCACTGTGTTAGCATCGGACAGCTCCGGAATTAAAAGGCCATCCCCTGACCACTTTCATATTCAAGTCGTTCTCCATGGAGCATGTGTACATTGCTGATGCAGTTTCACCTGAATTTAACACCTACATGTGCTGAGAAATCACGTCCTACCGCAAGAAACCACAGTTTACAGTTAACAAGGTTCTGTGATGCTAACTGTCCAAAGCTCTGATCCCACAGACAGAATTTACGATGGCCTACCGAGGGCTTCCCGGAGGAACATTCGTGCGGCACTTGGAAGATTCAGGTACACTTTTCGATCTGCTTATCTATCATTACTGTGTTTTTTAATAGCCTGACCATAGCTGCTGTTGATAATCTGTGTTTCTCACTCATACACAAGTGACTGGCATATGTGCTGCATTGCCTAGCAACAACAAGATGCTGCTCATGGCAAAGAATGAAGCAAAAATGATTGGGATCACAGGCATCATGGTAAACTGTACTTTATATACATCCTGTGTGACCACCGATAAAAGGATTAAATTACAGGGTTTCTGCTGCAAATAGTATTTTGTAAATGCAGTTTTTGCCCAGATTATGTTTGTTTAATCACTTTTCGCCCAAATATTCCCAGAAGCTAAAATTCCTGCTTTAATACACTGTATATAGTATGTCTATTTCTCCTGGCAGTTAAAAACAGCTATTTTCAATTTAAATCGAACAATCTTGAGCCCAATAAGCAGAAGTCATCATCACCATCTCTCCGATTTCAGGCTTCTGCTTTTTCCTGGCGGTTTTTAATTGAGTGAAAGTCTCTCCAGAAGTTTTGATGGAGAGCTGCAGCCTGTGGTGGGGTAATTACGTTACAGAGGGGATGTTTGGATCTGGACAAGTACCGGGCTTACCCCTGCTGTGGGCCAAACTGCCTGTCAAACACAAAAAGCTGGAGTGTTTCCATCAAAACGCTGCAGTATTTAGATTTGCTTTTGGCAGTAAAAGACTGTAAAAATGTACATCTTACAAATGGGTGAGAAAAAGCTCAAAAGGGAAGGACATTGGCAGTTTCCTCACAATAGCATATTTAAATATTAGTAATGTTTCAGCAGAGGTAGAGAAAGCTCCAGGGAGCCATCAAGTTTCTCTTATTATTGTGCTTAGAAAATTTTGCTGAATTCTGCTTACATTGTGTAACTCTGCCATACACCTTCCACTTTCATTAAATGTTAAATGTTAATGCTCAGTATTAAAAGTGTGTGGCTTGCCGGACATGATAATTGACAACATTTTGTCATTTTGTAAAAAGTGTTATGGTCTCCTGTGCTCCCCCCTCCCTAAACAATCTAAAAATAATATTATATATGCATATAGTTGTTTTTACGTTTTAGCTGCTACTAGTTTTGTCGAGCAGCTCAGCTTAGAGCTGAAATGTCCCTTTATTTCCTGGAAAAACAACAGCACTGGTGGTTCTCACAGCTCTGCAGTGTGTTCAGATCGCCGTCAGCGAGGCTCCTGCTCTCTCCGCCTCGACTTCCTGCTGCGATGCTCTGAGTCACCGTGAAATCCGACAGTGAGTTCTGCAGCTGTCTGGGAAAGGAGGACCCATTCAGAGAAAGTTTGCTGAGCATGCTGTTCTCCCTGCAGCCTCCTCTGTCACATCGATCCAGTCACAACGTTACTAGTTGTTAGTGATGGGAATTCTAGCTGTTTTCGAGCTGGCTCTTTTGGCTCCCATCTGGCTCTTCATTTAGGTTCACTTGTGGCTTTTATAAGTCAGACAAATTTTGTAATGGTTTGACCTATGATTGTTGTGTGTGTGTGTGCTCACAAATCAGATAAAATTTTGAATATAATTACATTAAGTTCCACAATACCAAATGTTGCAAATGTTTTGAACATTTTATTTGTATTGAACTATGTTTTGTTTTGCTTGCCTAAATGTGTTATAGGATCATCCAAATCATCAAGTTCAATCTCAATGTATAAATAGAGAAAAGACAGAAAACAGATAACCACAGTTCACGAACAGGAGCCGTAGTTAGGCCATCTACATTCAAAGTTAGAGTATTTATACTTATATTTAGACCATATATCTTTATATTAAGGTAATTTACTATATTTTCTCACTTCAAACTGTATAATATCCCTATTTGCAGCACATCCCCGTTTTCAGAATTGCATTGGCTATATGAAGCACCAGTCATCTGCATGATTGGTTGCAATTAGCTTTACTCGAAAGAAGAAAACAAGGAACTTCTGTTCAACGCCGACTCTCATTGGCTATTGTCATCGGTGGACACAACATGAAAGACCTGATTGGTCAATAAGGTGTCGATCAAAAGGGATGAGCGCAGCGGCTATTTAGAGACCAACATGTCACCTACGCATACATGCTCACTGGAGTTGTAACAGAGAAAATGTGGAAGATTTGCAGGTGTGCTGGCTGATTTGAAGTGATAAAACAGCTTTCTATGGATTGTTATGGTGTTTTGGACTAAATATTTTACTGGATTCGAACATGTGGACCTAATTTAATGTGCATTAATTATTTGTGCTTATTGATTTATTCGCACAGGAAATTATGAAGCCTTCATGTGTGGTTGTGATTGCTATGTTCTTGAGATGATTTTTTTTCTTCTTCTATGTTTAGGTCTGTGAAAATTACTTCCTGCTTCTTACATTTGTGAAAAGCAAACAATACAACCATTAGTTCCATTTGAACACATGAAATTGTTGTGTTCATCAAAATCCCAAAGAAATCTACGATCACAAACCCACCAGCAGCAACACAAAACTCTTGTTTCTGAGTTTTTGTTTGCACTTCTAAGTTTGGCCTCTATTGGACGATTGTGGAACTGTGGTGATTCTGCTGCCTTTGAACCGGTCAGATGCTTTTCATTAAACAGTTGTGAAAACTTAAGGCCAAAGACCCTCTGGGAAGTAGGTTAGGATGTCTCCAGAGCACTCACACTAGTTATGATGTTTATTTTGAGCTAAAATTAGCTAAAAAGGTGCTGACCATTATCAGCCACAAGCAAGTTAGCTTGCTAACTTGTGGCTCGGTGATTTTTATGTATCAACAGATAGCCTGAGAAATCTGTAGAATATAGAGTATGTAAGTGGCTCTCTGTTGCTCTCTGTGTCTCACTGTTTGCCTTGTGAGCTATAAATTATTAATGCTAATTTGATACCAACAATTCTTCCTCTTCTCCATGCCGATGGACAGATGGACCCACAGATTTATATACTTAGAGCCAGACTGTGTGTGTGTGTGTGTGTGTGAGAGAGAGAGAGAGAGAGAGATGGGGAAAGACAATGACTGATACAGATGACAAACTGGGACAGAAGCAGTTATTGTCAGATCATAATCTTCCTGTCAGATCAGTCCAAAGTCACACTCAAGAAATCCAAAGGAAGGAAAACTGTTCAAGTGGACGTCTGTCGGTCCGCTTGCACCTCAAAGCACTGCAACTTTCCCCACTGTTCCTCACTATAATAGTCTACGAAAGTCTTGTGTCATGTGTTTGTATAGAAAAAAAAACAACAGAAATCACACCTAATTCAAGAATCCAAATATGTGTATTTTAATTACGCTTAGAGTGAAGCAACTGGCTCTAAAGTAGATGCACTTTCCTTGGATTGTAATAACAAATAGCATGTTTGAACACTTGGTAGTGTGGGAGTGAAAGGTCAAATGAGAAGTGACTCCGTATCTACTTCATCAGACCCAAGTCTCTGTTTCCTCAACACTACTATGGAGCCGATCACCATCTGGCCAAGAGACAGAACAGTTGCTTAACTTGTCACCCTCTCACAGCCAAGTAACAGAACAAAAGTTTTTGAATATCCACAAAATTTGTGGATACAACTGTACATAAAGGAACTAGTTTGTTCTCATGCTTTAGCTAATTAGGTAGGTTTAGTCAAGTCGTCGGTATGTCATGCTGTTGAGACAGGCCTTCCTGCTTGACAGAGGGACGTAGCAACCCAAGACCTCAGAAGAAACTCAAGCTACTTCTCCTCTGCAGTCAGAGGAACCAGGTACCTAGTCAGGCTGACTCATTGGTGCTTGCACTGGACCCACATACTGGGAGCTGATGTAAAGGTAAAATGTAGAATAAACTACATCTATATGCACTTAGGAAATTAAGATGAACGAGAGCCCGTTTTGGGCGAGACCTAATTAGGTTCAGGGCTGAGAACCAAAGCTTTAACCGTAGAGGGCATCAAGCTGACTGTGAGGAAACCCTGAAATAGATCCAAGCACAGCGGAGATTTTTTATTTCCCAGCAGACCTGAGAGCATCCAGAGATCTTCCAGGAGGAGCTACAGTAAGGGAAGGGACTGGTGGAGAAGTCAACAAGTGAGCTCCTCCTGCCATCAGAACTATGAGTCTGATATTTAATAAATGGATGAACTGATGGATGAAAAGATTTTTCTATGCACTGTTGAACTGGTTAGTTGGAATTTGAGGTTAACAAATGCCGCATTCACACACCCTTCATTCAGATTCATGCTGAAAGGGAGGCTGAATGAGGAGGACCTGTGTGAGGAGACGAGAGGGGCTGAGGGCGGAGGGCTTCGTAGATCTAGGTCCTGCTGTTTGATTAATGTGGCCCTTCATTTCAGATTGGGTATTCACTAAGAATTCTGATGAGACAATCAGATTTCCACTGTAACATTATTCCTACAGCAGAATGAATGAATGCACTTTTTATAGGGCCCATTGTTTTAATGATGGATTGCACGCTGCATCTTGAGAAAACTGAATACATTAGAGATCAAGTTTTAACAAGATCACAGAAGTTTTGCAAGCTCTGCTCTTCTACAAACGAGAAAAAAGCTGAAGAACACAGCGCTAGCCTTGTATTCTTAAGTTCCGATGTGTCTTCAAACCTGAAGTGGTGTTTCAGAGGCCCAGCAGTACTGAGCAAAGTGTCTGAATGTGAAAGGGTCACACACCAGTTGCTGAACACACTAAGAATAAACAGCTTGCTCTGGCATTTAGAGTTGGGCTTGTCTGAGCTTGTACTGCAGGTTTGGAGACTGAGGAAGTGAAACATCTGGCTGCTAAAGAACAAGACTTTTTTGCCATTAATTGGTGGAAACTTAACCAGAAGTAAAAGAAGAGCCAGTGATGAAATTTTAAGCTGACACAACACATTCTCATCCCATGTCATCACATAACAACCCTCCTCAGCAAAAAAAAAAGCCTTTCTGATACATGGTTCTAGTTGTGAAACTGTCACAGTTTGATAAGGCTTACGTACCAAATTGGTAAGTTTTAGGACAAGATTATTGACTTTTCACACAGGACAGGAACCCTGGTCTCCTGGGTGAAGGTCCTGATCTGGTCTCCTGGGTGAAGACCCCATGTATGACCCACCTCTGTACCCCAACCTCCACCCCTCTAAGGACTTTGTTGCGCTTTCTACTATGTTGGATGGAGCAGTTGCCATGACTGTCTAATATTACCACAGATGGGTTTGCATTGTTAATCAGTTGAAGGCCTGGTGCATCTCATACGGCTGCTAAAGAGTACCTTCGGGTGTCTTTATGAGATGCTGAGGGGCCTGACAAAATGTCAGTATTTGATGACCTGGGAATGAGACTCGTAAATATGTCTGATTCGAATGTTGTACTTCAAAGTTGTTCTGGCCTCTGTTGTATGGATTCAAAACACAAGAAATCTGGACCACAAGCAGTATCCCAATGGGGCTTCCTTACATGACACCTCTGACCTTCCATCCATCATACATACAAAATGTCACATGTCATTTCTGTAAATTGTTGATAGTGACACCAAATACCACAGTAGGAATTCTGGTCAACTGGTAAGATCTCAGTCTGAATCGTACAAAAGGAAGGAAATCTATGTTTGCTAAGAGAAACAAACAGCAAAAACGTGCAGATAGAAAATGAGTAGCACTGTGTCTTTTTTTGGTGGGGGGTGGTTATCAGCGTAGGCAGCTGTGTCCCTGCTGTGAATCACTGCCAGCCCAGGGAGCAGCAGCTGGCAGGGTAAAAGTCTTCAGCTAGTGATTTCACTGATAAGCACACCTTTAATCACTGAGGGACAACTAATCAGTGAAATCACCTGTGCGGTGATTGGTTTGCATGCAACCCTGCAGACTCTCAGCTCTCCATGTGCTCTACAAAAACAAATTGATTTCACAGAAAAAAAAGCTCTTTGATGAGCTTCGTTCACATCAAAATTGATATATACCAAACTGAATCGCATTTACAAACTGATGGTCAACAACTGTCAGGCATGTAAAAAAGTTACAGTGACACTTCCTTTGGTTTGCCTCTGTTCTCCAGCACATTGGATATGAAGTGAAACAATTACTATGAGGTTAAAGTGCAAACTTTCAGCTTTAATTTGAGGTGGGTTACATCCATTTTGGGTCAACAGTGGAGGACTCGTAGCCCTTTTGATACATAGTCAACCGACAACAATACAGAAAAGAGAAGTATTTAACACCAAATAGTAAAGATGACTTCATGTACAATCATTACCAACAATTAAGTTTATTATCATTAACATTTTGGTGCCCTAAATTACGGTGAAAACATTTGGCCAATAATTCTACAATGTTCATCTTATGTGGATGTAAACACCCTAAAATGATGGAAACCCTCGCGGTTCTCTGCAGCTAAGCCACTTCAACATTTTGTAAATTTGCAAACCAAGAAGCCATTTTGCACACCACTCACTTTTATTGACAGACTAAATGACGAGAGATTTCTGCTGCTTTCATGTGTTTCATTTTCTGCAACATTCTCAAATGTGGGCTGCTAAACCCCAGGAAGAACTGAGGTTTCCACAAGGCTGGAGGCTCGCACATGTGGTATTTTTTATCATCGCCACAAGTACAGTGTGCCTCATCCATTACTGTCACATGAAACAAAAACTGGAACCAGAAAACGGCTTTATTAAAACTTTTGTATGGTGAGGTGTCGGCCTTGCACCACTTTTGTAAAGCTCAGCAGCTTTAAAAGCGAGTGAGAGGAAATCAATCAGCAGAGGAGCTTCTGACTTAATGTTGAGCTGACAATTTGATTAATTAAATGCCAATTTCAGTTGCTTTATGACTGATAAGGCTTATTTTGTGGCCGCTGCTGAATAGCACCTGTGATGCAGGACTTGAATTTCAAACTTGTGTCTGGTGTACATCATAATTTAGTCAGCGCCCAATTTAATTTCTCCCTGCCTTTTTTTTTTCAATTAACCGAAGTTAATTGATCAAGTTTAATATATATAAAAAAGAAAGTTCTGTGTACACCTGGGGGAAACGCTTGTAAATGGCTCCTACTTTTTGAAACACAGCAAATAGGTGTTGAGAGTGGAACTACTTTCAATTCCCCATCCACTCAATCAAAACTTGTGAAATGAGGCAGGCTAATGGAACGGCTGAGATACCATGACAGGCTGCCTCTCGCATTAGAGCGGAAGCGCCATCTCATCGTGTTCTCAATTAAATTTTGCCTCGTGGGAAAATATCTGTGTTATCTGTGGGAAAGGTTCAAGTTAAAACTTGGTTATAATCCCAGAGGGCTTTGCTTTGTAAGCCAAGAGCAAAGCAGCAGTAGACAGCACAAAGGACAGTACGAACTGGGAAAAAGACTGGGTTGTAATCTGCGGTAAAGTGCATCACAGTACAGCATCACTACAGTACACTACATCTATTTAACAAGCTAATAGCTGCTGGAACAAATGAGTGCTTGTGTCTATTTGTTTTAATCTGTGGTACCTTGAAACGGCACCTGAGGGGAGAATCTGGAACTCTGAGGGTGGTGGGTGATCACCACCAAGTAAGACTGCATGAGCTTTCTGCAGGGCTTGTTTCTTGAATAATTCGTGCAAACCAGCTGATTCCTATAAACATGTTGCAGTGCTTCACGAGCTAAGAGCATTTTAACTGTTTGTACGAATGCATTTTTGGACTTATTTTATCATTATTAATATTTTGAATTGAGCAAAACCAGAAACTGTCATTGCATTTTTCATAATTAAATGATGAGAAGTAATTTTTTTAGCACCAGATCCTGGAAATTACATTTATATGCTACTAAAGTGCTTCAGCAAAACCTTCTGTGGAGAAATGTAATGTCAACAAAATGCTTTGAATGACTATCTGCCAAGCTGCGAAGTCCTCATACTGAATGGATTAGCAAAACAAAAGTTGGATGAACAAACAAAAATCAAACACAAAGAATAATGTGAAATGCAATAATCATGCAACAAGTCCACACATTGTGGTTTAAAGGGAAGTGAAACCTCGGCCTAAAATCCCCTACACAATAACAATAACATACACTAATTTCAACAAAGTGACAAATGTAATTGATAACTTGTACATTTTCACAGGATGTTGTATAAAGAAATGATGAGACTCATTATTATTGAGGCCATAAGATCATATCCTGTGTTACTGCATACACAATAGACAAGATCCAGCTGTGCTTTTACCTTTGGGAAGTGATCCAAAATCACATATGCCACATATTTCTCTGAGCTTGATTTCTTTGAGTGTTTAGTCTAGAAGGTGTCAGGCTGCCATTTTGACACACATACCTGTATAAACTCCGTGATTGTGCCCAGCAGAAGGACACCAACTGCCCTCTCCTGCTGCTCCGTGACCTTACGTCAGGACTCTCCCAGTTGTCCAGCTCTAATGGAGTCAACACAGCGGCCATCTGTCAGACAGCCTGTGAGCTGTGATGTTGTGTGGGTGGAGAGCTGGGTTGGTGTAATGAGCCAGAAAAGCAGCGACGGAGGAGAAGCCACGCGGAGGAATCTTGCATCCATCTCTGTCTTCAACAGGTCACCCGTTGACCTTCACGGGCCGAACCCTGAAATTTCATGCGTTGAAAGTCTTTCCAAAACAACGAGCTCGGGATGAGTTTGTGTCTTCATGTTTACCTGTGAACAAGGTAGTCAGGGTGCTGCCAGGAATAGATCAAATTCAGTGTTTCCGAGTGTCCTTCAAGCCTGCAGTAACACAACGCTGACCGCGGTACATGTGCAACAGATGAAGTGTGGGATGCACTCGCCATTATTCACTATATGAGACATCTGTCACAGTGGATGCTGATGGAAAAGCGAGTCATCGTATGTTATGTGCTGTTTAGCTGCAAACGTATAAATTCATGAAATTCATTTTGAAAGTTCATTCTTGACATTGTAAACAGTAATATGACACAATAGCTTCAGCTGAAATTCCACTTACTAGCTTTTCCTGCGGCTTTCAAGCAAATCTCACCGCCTTAATCAGTTTGCTCAATTATGTCGTGACCTGAGCATGAGCTTTTATTACATAATAAGAGAAGCTTATATGTGGGGAATCCTTGCCTCTATTCAGAGATTTAATTTATTTGACCTTTATGCAATCAGGAAGTATCTCCAGATACATTCTGTATTTTACAAGAGACAAACAGCAGCTTGAAATGATTACACACATCGAGCATTTACTCCAAAAACTTACAAAAAGGACAATAATAAAGGACCTGAGAGGCACAGAGGAGGGAGTGTGAGCATTTAAAATACTTCTGTTCTTCATAAAACATGTAATGGAGACGCTGGTCCGACACACCTTCTCCTTCCACCGGTCAAGTTAGCGAGAATAAATGAATAAACAAAAAAGCTTGGTTAGACTTTCAAAATAAAACTTGCTGAGAAACAGGTGATATTCACATTTTGGTTCGGATTAGGCTCCAACTATGACCTCCACCCCTCAGTGGACTTTGTCATCATTTATACTCCGTTTGCTCTTCGATCCCATCGCCTTAGTGAGGCAGAAATGTGACACACTGTCCTCTAGTGGTTCGCCAGGTCGACTATGAGCCTCAGTGTGAGACTCTTTGATCGAGGACTTTGTGTATAAATGACTCTTGGACTAAGTAATGCGACTGTGATTTTTTTTATTGTTCCCAGTGTTCATATTGTATGTACATATGGTATTTAGTCTAACCATGACCTCAAAGAATACTTGATGCTAATTGGTTGCAGGGCGTTCATACAATTATTATAGTGCTCCATATTTGATGTGTGTACTTGCGTGAAACATCAACTCCTGCTGATGCTCACATGTGACTCATGTGACCACCCTGACCTCTATTTGCATGGCCTTTCCTGGAGGCAGACACACACACACACACACACACACACACACACACACACACACAGAGCATCCATACTACAGTAGGCTGAATTCAGTGCAGAGATATGAGGCTGAGGTAGTTAATTTCCCTTTCGCCCTCTTCTTTATTCAGGAAACCTTTGGCTGTCAAACTAATTTTATATCTCAGCTTCTGTTCTTTCACCAGACCTGTGTCCTTGTTCCATCACATGACTATGATGGTCAGTCGGCATCAAGACATTGAGGACATAGCTAATCACACTATTGAGAAGCTGATCAAATGTGAGCTGTGAACTTATTTGGATATGAGAACACATATAAAAAACTTATAGACTTTACTGTAGGTATGGGAGTGGCTTAAGTGCTTTTCTAAACCCTTTCACACTTACTCTGCTGCATTTCTGAACTGAAAACTGAAAACACCCTGAATTATCTGTAACTAAAAGTTCATATTCTTCTCTAAAGTACTGATTGATCCATTTGTAAAATTACATAGAGGGCTGTTTTCAGGAACTGTGAACTTGACTGACGGGCATCTCAGCCCATCACAACAAGCCAAAGTGTTTGCTCGTCCTGCTTTGTTGCCTTTAAGTTGTGTTTTTCTGCCCCCCGTAACTGATAAGTAATAATATCAACTCTAGACTTGAAAACGCCCCTTTATCAACCTGTGGCTGAAACACTACTTCCATGTCCTGATTCTGTGAAGGTTAAAAATCATAAAAGTATTATTTAAGGTTTCCAGAAAAGTGAGTTTTCAGAAGCGGTCCAGACTTCAGGGGGATTTGCTGGTATTTAATGACAAAGGATGACCGACAGCAGTGTTTGACTCTTAAATGTCACTGATGTACGGCTGCCCTCTTTTCCCGCTCTAAACTGTGATTAAGATAAAGTCAATCACATGATTTTAGGTCAAGAAGGTGTTTGAAGGTGAAAAGTTTGTTGCACAGAAGGAAAAATAGCTTCTTCAACATGTGATATTTTCTCCCATGATGCCCTCCTGTGTGATTCAGTACTGCACATCTTATAACATCATATTTCTGGATCCAGATTCACCGGAATGTGAAGCATCCATATAACTCGAGCTGAAAAACAAGAAGCTTTTCCTCATTCATTATTTAGTCGCTTTCTCCTCGCTCGCAGCTTCTTTTCAAGTTTCGCAAAACTGGCAGGCTGTGTTTACGTTCAGCTCCAGTCTATTATTTATGCAAGGTAATCTGAGTGAGTGAGCGTGAGCGAGTGGGTGGGCTCTCTTGACATTATACAGTATGCAGGTACAGTATCGAGGTGTATAAGAGTCTGAATGCTGATGTTTCTGTTTGGTTGAGATCTGTTATTCAGGTTTGTGTGTGTGTGTGTGTGTGTGTGTGTGTGTGTGTGTGTGAGTGTGTGTACATTACATTCAACAGTCTTGGTCTCAGAATAAGGACACACAACCTCTGTAGAGATATTTGGTGGGAATGTCAAGTCTATTTCCTGGTTTGGAATAAAATAGTTTTTGATATGCTTGAGTTCTTTATTTTACTGTTGTTGATGGTCGAGGTGGAGCGAGTTTTAACTGATGGCTTTATATACAGTTAGCTAGTTTAGTCATGCAATTCCCAACCTAGAGGTGTGTCTATGACTGACAGCAACAGGCGTACTGGACATTCGTCATCATGTACCTAAAGTTTAGTTTGATTTGTTTCGATTTAGGCAGCAAAACAACTTGGTCAGGTTAAGGAAAATACGTTTTTGGGTGTTAAAGACATTACTGTTAAGTACCTGATGTAACTAAAGCGTGTTTTGTAAGTTATAATAAGTAAACGCCGTCTTTTGCTTTTACACAGGACACAAACTGTGGCCTCCTCTCTGAGACTCCTGTGTTTTTTGACCCATCCATCTTCACCATCTTCCTCCATATGCCGACGTTCTTGCTCTTTATACTATATCACCTGACTTCCTAATTGTTCCTGTCATAATTACAATTGCAACTAGAGGTTGCTGCCTAACAATAAACGTAAATATGGGTTGTAGTAACGGACAGAAGACGTATTTCTCTTAATGATGTTGATACAATACTTTGGAAAAATCATCACAAGAGAAAAACTACCAGCCAGTCCCATTTCCCCTTATTTCAGAGCAAGATGTGGATTTATTCGCAGGACTTGATGTTTTTATAGACTGAGTAAGACACCACACTTTCACAACAAAGAAGCCCTTCTATTAAAACCACCATGTCACCTTTAAGGTATTCTTTTTCAAACCAGCTTGAAACTCCTCCTGTGAAGCTTGACAGAACAGAGAAAGTCGACAGACAACTTGATATAACACTGATTCTTGTCAGTAGAGAGGAGAGAGGGAACAGTAGCTTTGAGGTGTAAAATCAGTGTCCGTGTCGGTATGACTGCAGCTCTCCTCCAGAAACCTGAACGAACATCAACCCTAATAGACCCAAAACTCTAAACGATAGATATTTGGTCCTACTCCTCCCTGCTGGACTATGAACTTTGGGCGCAGAGATGTTTACCACTGGTTAGATTAAGTAAGACCACATGTGTTTAGACATGCTTTGCTCCCTTGAGGGACTCAGTTCATTGAAGACTTGACTTGAGAAGAGGCTTGAATGTGATGTGTCTCCAGTCTCAGCTTCCTCATGCATTGCTGAAAATATGTATTCCCTCTTTGGTGCTCTTATTTGGCTTTGACTGATTTGCATTTGATTGTGTTTCCATATATTGTGTTACACCAGTATGTAATTCACTGTCATAAATGCTTTAATTAAAGCTAAAGCATTTCATCACCTTCTTTAAAATTGCCCCAAAGACAGAAAAAAAGCATATTATTTGTAACGTGTTCACACATTTTCCTGTTTTATGAATATCAGTCATTGTAAAATTAAGCCTACCTTCACAAGCCTGATTTTCAGTCCCAAAATTGCCCATGAATGGATGGAGAGATGCACTTAATCAACTTTTTCTATATAAGTATCCTTTTTTGGTTCTACCACTCTTGATACATACATGCCATACATGTACAGCAGCTGATGGAAGCCTAGCCTTTGACATTGTGTGGGACTGTTTCAGTTCATGGATGGAGACATGGAATCCACAGATGGGACTTTTTATGAAACAAGTACATAAGATGTTCCACTGATGATTCAGGTGGCTTTGAGGACCATGAGCCTCTCTGAGGATAAAGAAGAGTAAAAGTTAACAGTCTGCTTCCGGCGCTCAGTCTGTACCATCCTCCGCCCTCAGTGGTCATCCACCAACGCATGTCCTCATAGCTGCTGTGCTGGAGTCAGAGGGATATTAATTAATGCAACAGAGTACACTTCAATGTTACTAAAAGAGTTGCAAATAGTTTTGTGTGAGTTTAAAGAATCGATAAAATAAGGACTTGGAACCTTTGTTTTCTGCAGATCAATACATCACCCCAAGGTAGAATTTATTAGCTGGTGCGAAAACCAAATTTTTCTGTTCAAGGGTGCACAGCAGAGAGGACACCATACATCAGCACAGGTTGATAGAATAATCTACCTCCACATTATTCCCAGCCCAGCCCTTTCCCTTAAAAAGCCCAGTGCACTGCTGCACAATGCTGTGAGAATGCAAATATTGGTGCATGTTGGTGGCGTGGTCTGCAGGTTCATAAAGGCAGACAACGGTAATGAAAAGGTTGTAGTGAAGTGTAGTGAAGCTACTTAAAAATTATGGCACACCTATTTCACCAAAAAAGCCAGTCATCAGGTGTAGCTCCAGCTTGTAGTTTTCTCCTTACACTGCTTTGACTTATGAATCATGAGTTGAGCTCAGCCATTTAGGAGCTAAATTCATTTTGTCAACACCATTTAGACATTAAGCACACAAAGACTTTCTGGTTTACATGCATGGATTCATCCTTCTGAGGCGCAGCATGTGTGCAGTCAGTTCTTCCGATCAGGTTCGACAGACTAAATATCACTGAGATTCTGATGAAGAAGCACACAGTCATGGTCCAGAAAATGATGCGAAATATTTGTTCACATCTAAAGGCCCCAGCACACTATGCTGAGATATCAAAAGTTGAACATTTGTGCACCTAGAAGCCTGCATTTTATTTTGCTTCTCTGCTTACTGAGAGCGGTCTTTTGATTATAAAAGCATGATCAACTACTGAGGATCATCATGTCATCACACAGTGATGTCATTCTGTTTCTAAAGACAACATGCTCCTACTGACAGAGAGAGTGTGTGTTGGACACTTTATACTTAACTCTTGAGATCAGAGTATGTTGAGTGCTTTGACATATGGTACATATCTTGGAGTGGTTTTAAGATGCGCGATGAATACTGGCACAGAGGTTAGAGAGTGTCGGGAAGAAACATCCCGGCACTTATATTTCTACAGTGACAATGAATAATTTCACGGAGTTAGCGGCTTGCTCAAGTGCACTCGAACAGGACACACACATCGACTGAATCTGGTTACAGTAATGATCTCTCACTGGGCCGCCAAGTCCCTTCTTCACTAAACACGCCGACAGCTTTTGGAAAAGGAACGCTGATGTGAGAATCCATCTTAAATTCATGAGGACTAGTGCTAATATTTAATATTTCAGAATGTAAAAAAACAAGACAGCTTGTGCTGCGAGCTGTTTGTATATTTGTAAACACTTACAGTTTATGGAAAGAAAATCCTCGATGTGACGGATTATCAAAAAGCTGTCAGACTGTTATGAGATACGTCTACTCGCACCTATTTGGGCATCGACTTTTCATCCAGAGAGGATCACCAAACACTCCAAAACACCTAGTTTTTTCAATGCATGCAATGCAATGCATCTGATGCATCCTGATACAAGTTCACGTGTTGTTGTGGTTACTCCTGGGAAATTTAACTTTCATCAGTCACACTTTCTCTCCTTCCTGAAATAGATTTCAGGCCATTACTGGAGCAGCTGGAACAAAGGAAATTGCACCAAGTTTTTGCAGAAACTCATTTGGTGTAAATGCATTTATTGAATTCGCAGGACCCCCGTGAGTATTGTCAAGTGGAGCGACCCCGTCGTCCTTCAGAGCCCTCCTTCAGCCAAATTGAACTGATGTCAGTGAGTGGAGACAAATGGTCAGATTCCATTTCTAGCTCTGGTTATGTCGTGCTAATGAACAGAACCAATTTCCACCAAATTAAAATTCATTTGCATGAGGCTTAAGTGCATCTGGTGGGTACATTTCCATAATCCAGACAGGGCTTAGGGGCAGCACTTGAGGCGCTACTGTGCTTGTAATAACTGAATTAAAATTTTATTAGAAGCAGCTAATTTCAAGTGAAGAAAATTACTCTGACAAGTCGGATGGTTTTTGGGACACTGAATGGAGGCGAGGCAGGCACATTAGAGAGGCTCTTCACTCTTCACGCTTCTTCATGTGACAGATTTCTGCTGCCGAACATGGAGCAAGCTTCTGAAGGTTACTCTGTGTGTGTGTGTGTGTGTGTGTGTGTGTGTGTGTGTGTGTATTTCAGTTTTTTACTTAATGTCTGCAATGAAAATGGCTCCATGAAGGATTAATGAAATTTATGGGCTGGGTGAAACTGAACTAAGTAGGTCATGTTTACAATATTAAGTCTGAAGATTAACACTCAGCCAACATTTCCAATGCAGCTCCACATGCACTGGTGATAGGAAAGAATTTGGCTCAATTTGTGAAATTTAAACCTGCACATGTGAATATTTCTGATACTCATCATCAATGAAATGAATCTGCGATATGAAAAGCTTGTAGGGCTGAGATATCATATACTTCTCCCACATTACTGAGCTTCTTAGCCTCAAGTTGGCATGCTGCTGGCAACAAAAGTTAGCAACTAGCTGGTGAGGAAAGTGGAACAGTTCGCGGCAATAAGTTGGATATTGTCCTCAGGAGTTATATGGAGACCAAAACAGATGATGATGAGGTGAACAGAAACATGATTCCAATCAAATCATCCAAAAAGCCTTACCACATTAGTCAAAATAACTTTAGGCTACATGGCGACGCCAAGCCTGTGACAGTTCATGCAGCTTTAATTTCAACTGCTCCATGGAGTAAGGGCTTCCCACCTCAGTTGACCAAACATGGGCACAACACTTTGTTAATGAAGACAATAATTTATGCATTTAAATATCGATGCTTAACATGTTTTTGTTTAATCTACGCGATGTAATTTGTCCATTAAGCCCTGATGAAATTTTTTATGAGAGAATATTGCTTATCTGGAGTCATTTACCCAGTCTTTGACAGATTACTTTAACATTGCACTCCTATAGCACTGACTTGCCTTGGACAGTCTGAAAAAGAGAAGGAACAGAGCCAAATATATCCTCTTTTTTATTCCAAGCATTCTTCTTTTTCGTCCAAGCCTGCAACATTTAGTACTCACAATGCAACTCGACCACCGACAGCCCATCGGAGATCTCTGTGTGTGCTGCAGCTGCTAATGTAGCCTCGAGCCGCTAGCCTCATGTGGAGATGAAGAGCGAGCTACAGAGGTATGGTAAGCCCTCTAACTAATTCTACATCCCAAGCTTTTTTTTTTTCCACTTCATCATCATTTATGTTGTGTGGTTGGTTTCATCACATCCAGGTGGGGTGCTCAGAGTGAATGGTGCGTGTTGGAAGCTTACCTTTACAGACACTTCTCTTGTGAAGATTTCTCTTGGATAAGACCTCGGGGGACGAGTTTTCTGAAAATGCTCTGCTCAGCATCTGCTGTGAATTGGTTTCTGAATAGACCAATGTAGTAAATATGTTTGTCTTTTCCTGCAACTGCATTTAACGAGGAAACAACATAATAAAGCCGTTATGGCAGATGAAACAGTCAGTTCATCCTTGCCAACATCCATTTGAAATTGCAGGATGTGATTGTTTCTCCCGGTCGTTCTTGTTCAGCGGTAACTGGTCCTATGAGACATTCATACTCTATATTTTATCTGCCATCCACTCTGCACAAGGATAATGATTTTGTGTGTGCTTGGCTGGTTTTGCATCATATGTTATAGCTGTCAAACTGTACCTGGATGTTTATGGTGACGGTTCAGTAAGTGTAAGCATACCCAAAATCCACGCAGCTCCAAATCATAAAAAATCAACCCAGATTGCCATGAGATTTAATTTGGATGATCCTTTGACCTTTCATTTAGTGGAACTGTCAGACAAAAAATCAAAATTGATCCAAACTTTGGTTCAAGCTGCGATATCCACACAATTTTCTTTGAATATTCATAGCCACAAGCAGAGAAATGTCAATTTCTTTGACCTTTTCCGCAAGTGAGCAAAAGAATGATGAAAAGTTAATGGTAAGACCTGCCAGACATTTTCATCTAGGGTAGGGTAAAAAAAATACAATTCCTGATTTGCTGTTACGTTAAGAATCATCCAGACTGATCAGGAGGTCTGAGACAAGTGGCCTTACTGTCCCCACATTGTCGAAACAATGCACATGAAAGCAACATTTGGGTTCTAAGAGCCCCGTATCTGCAACAAACTCCGACAAAACCTGAGCTCTGCTTCAACTCTCAGATCCTTTTAATTTAGGTTTAAAACTTTTCTGTTTACCGCTGCCTTTTATTTGATTAAAATTTGGGCTATTCCATCTAAGAGGAAGATTTGCAATTAAATTTACTGAGCAAATTAATGTCCCAAGAAAATGAACCCATTTGATTTTGATGATCCCATGGCTGTAATAATGCATTTTTACTACTGGTATGGCTCTACAAATAATTTAATTTGTTTGTTCTGTTCAACACATAGGGCGTGTTGAACTTTGCAGTATATAATTGAACATTAGTCTTCAGTTTTCTCTCTACAACTAGAACCTCTTTTCCAGATGGCTTGTGCTTAATGTTAATTACATTGCTCTGATTGCCTAAACATTTAGCCTCCAGTGCCCTGTTCAATGTTCCAACTTGAAGTACCTTCATTTGATTAGCAAACTTTCTTTCTTTCTTGTTTCAGTAAAACTCATTCATCGTGTACCAAAAGTGACAGAAAACTAGGACAATATGCTGGTCTCTAAGGGATTTGTCAGACCCTTTCATTATAGATTGTCTATGATGGCCTTTTTTGAAAGAATGAATTACCATATATAACTATATTCTGGATTTTTTGCTACCTGTGATTGATTCCATTGTTGGGGAACTGAGCACCTCTGTGCTTTAAAGACATGATATGAAATGAGTAATTACCTCCACTGGATGAGAAGATGAAAATGAGGCTGTTGGCCAAGCACGAGAAGGGTTTGGAAAGAGGCAGACAGGATCTTAAGGTCAACTGTGGTTTGAGAAAATCTACATGTAGATTCAAAAAATCCACATGTGGATTGAGAGAATGAGAAAGTGCATTGCTCAACATCTGCTTGGGGTTGCCTGTGTTACAGCACATAAAAATGTCACCCAGGAGACTCAGCAGATCAATAAAATATATCAGTCATCTAAAAATATATTCAAAAATAGATTGACTGGAAGCAAAAGGAAGCTAAATCTAAAACGAGCTGTTGCGTTCTTCTTTCTAGAGCTGCCATTTTGCGCCATAGTCCAACCATCATTATAAATCCATTGCAGAAAAAGTCACAGAGAGCATTTTCTGCCATGTATTCTCACTCACAAATCTTCACATGTATACGCTTGGTTAGGAGCCCTTCACGTCACGTTTTAAGGCACTGGGTACCCTGTTAGCATTATTTCTCAGTGTGCTGATAGACATCTATAGATAGCTTTTTTTCACTCCCAATGCATCAAATGCTGTAGTATAAAGAGAAAGAAAAGTCCACCTATGGAGGAGGGTTGTTGGGTCAGATGGGCCAAGCACAGCCCCTCCTCCAGGAGACCAGGGTTTGTGTCCCATGTGAAGCCAAAGGCTGATTTCTTTTGTCTTTTCTCTCCCCCCATCACAACTAATTTCTGTGGCTGCTTGTGTTGCTGAAAGCATTATCATACCAATTGTGTGGAGACTGCTGAAAAGGCACTCTGGGAAATGTGGGAAATTACCAACTCAGGTAGGAGACAAATCAGGTTTGAGTGTAAATGGATACACAGACAGTCAATTACACTACTGATCGCAAAAAAACCTCCTGGAGTGCAGTGAACATCACAAAGCGTTGAAATATACCAAGGTGAGATGGTGGATCGTTCTTTAGCTGTCGTCAGAGAAACCCTTCGAGCATTCAAATAAATGCCTCACATTTAGGATTGAGGACACCGCGTGCCATGAGATGTGACTTTAAACAAGATGAAGTGGAATTAAAATGATAGGCCATCTCAAGGGTGCAGACAGAAATGTTTCCTTTTCAGCTTTCTGGCTTTCAAGTGAGCACTTCTGTGTGATGTTAGAAAGCCGGGCTTCATATCCATCTCAGCTCCACCCTCGCTGTACAAATCTGACAGTTAGGTAAGGAGTGGCGCCGCTTTCATCTGCGTATTGGCCTGATTTTGCAGATGTCATTTCACAATATACTGAGAGGATTCAGAGCTCCCAATCAGAACTGAGAGTCTTAGTCTTTCATGATTTCTACTCTTGAAAGGTTTAACATCTCTTGTGTGATGTCTAAAGGAACAACACAAGATTATACAAACTAAAATAATAGTGTTTGTAAGTATACCAAAACCAGAATAAACATCTAACTAGCAGCTCCAAGAGGCTGCAGTGACCGAAAGAACCACATACTGATGATTGTGGAGGTAAACCAGACAGTTATGTGTTGAGGGTGGTGCTAGCAAATTCGGTTAGGTCACTCAGGGGTAGCATGAATTTAATTTAGATAGATAGACTTTATTTATCCCAATCTGGGAAATTGCAGAATCCTCTAATGGCCAGGAACACCCAAAGCAAGTAGTGTGGAAATTTGGTCATTGCTTTTTAAGAGGCCTAGTCATGGACCAAAGTGAGTTGAGAGTTCCTCTCTGTCTCTCTCTCTCTCTCTCTTTGTGTTGAGCGAGGCATCAGACTGATATTGACCCAGTACCAGTAGGGAGCTTTGACCTGATAATTACGAGCCATCCTCTGGGTATTTTGCATTTCTCTGATTTTTTTTTCTAGGACTAAGATTCACTATCCACAATGACAGCTAATGGATTGGACATACAGACAGAGGGGCCAACAGATGGTAATCGTGAACACACAGGTCCTCCTGTTTTATGATCGTGAAGATGCTCTCTCACTCGCTTCCCCATCCATGACTGTTTGCTCACACAGCTGGAAGTTTCATCCTTTTTCCTGTTTGCTCTCTTGTCTTCACTCAATTTGTGCTGCCCTGCAGAGGAACTGGCAATGGGAACAGGTTTTGATGCTCCACTATCTGGCACATGCTTTACCACTGGATCTTTTCTCCAAGCTCTCTGATTCTTCATGGCAGAGCAATGGTGAGAGGTGCTGATTTTTTTTTTTTTTCTCTACGGCTACTTCTTCATGGAGCACTTTGATAAAATGTCAAACCAGAGATATAACCCACAGCACAGCACAGCAGGAAAAGCTTCCTGCTGCCAAAGATCTTAGGCCTTTGTCTGCTTTCATCACTCATGCGACCTTTGTCATCTTTGTCCTGGGACAATCAGAGATGCAGCATATGCTGAAGAAACTTTGGGAGCAGAGCTCAGGCCCTGATGCCGTTATATATACTATACACGAGGACCTGAGAGAGGCAACTGTACAGTGCACTGAGGCGGAAAAGAAAATCTTCACGGCAGCACTTATACGTGGAAATAAAACCAATAGTGACAGCTCTTAGATGGCTATACCTTTACTAATAAAGCTACAATATTGGCTACAAATGCTACTAATGCATTTGTGTATTAGTGGACCTTGGGCGTATACCCAACGATGTCTGTGAATAAAAACAACAGCACAGCAGCAACAACAGCTTGAGAGATGGGAATGCTCGTATACTAATGCAATGTAGCATCCTTCTAAGCTTTCTGGTTCGAACCTTCCCATCTTGTAATCTGCTGAGAGGAATAAGAAACAGCATTTAATGGATCCATCTTCATAAACACAAACACATTCCATATACAGTGAGGCAAAGCCTATTTTGCAGTGCGCTATTGTGTAGGCCTCAGTTCAACGTTGAAGGTTCAGGTTCACTGTCATACAATACAGGGCTGCACAATGACATGCAGTTGTATCCCCATCCATGCTAGACACACAGAGATGTAAAAGCATATATTTAAATTAGAATAGTACAAAACAATAAAAAAGCAATCAAACTGAACATGGTATATACTTTAACAGTAGCACTAAAAAAAAGAGATGTAAAAATAACCGTAACTGTTTCCTGTTGCTAGGCAAATACAAGTGTGTTTGCACTTAATTTTCACACATAAACTGTGTTTTTTCAGATTAAACTGGCTGAGTTTGGACATAGTCTTAGAATATAATAATATAATATGTATATAATTATAATATAACTTAAATCATATGTGAACTTTCTGAAATATGTGCATCCGAACCTGAGACCTGGTTGTTGCTCTCGAACAGGGGATGATCACTGGGATAGAAGACTGAACTTAAGCAAGCTTCACGTCTATGTGAGTTGATTTTCACACTGTATCGATATAAAGAGAAAACAAAGGCAGTACGGAGGCTGGAAAAACACTCGAAACTACATTTCGACAGCAAATAGATTGTTGTAGTAAATGGACTGAAAATGCAAAAAAAAAAAAAAAAAAAAAACCACCAGTACAGACCTTGTTATGTTACGTAAACTCTAATTTCAGGCTGACATTCTTTATGGCTCTCTGTCAGCTGAAGAGACGGTGAAGAGCAGCTTGGCTCCTGTATGCGAGCTGCTTTTGGATGTGCGCCTGGTGAAGGCAACCTGAACAGAATATATAGCATGCTGTATAAATCTGTTCAAAGACGGAGGTGACAGCAGCATGTGTGTGTCGCCAACAGCCGGCGAGCAACTGACTGCAGCACAATGAGCCGCAGTCTCTGCTTGTTGCCGTCAAAATGCTGCTGCTCTTCTGCAGCTCCGGTCTGCGATTTACTCGCCCGGGCTGAATGGGTTTATGTAAATATAACAACAGGTATTTAATGAAGTCACTGAGCCTCAGACAGACTGCGGGGCGGAAAGAAATCATTCGCTTCACAGCCAGGAGGATGATGGTAAAAAATATGCAGAGTGAGGGACAAGCTGTTATATTGAAGGAGTCAAAACAACAGGAAGGACGAGGTGAAAACTAAGCTTATAAAAACGTATGATTCTGATAATATCACGTCAAACTCCAAGAGGGGAGGAGGGAGCAGTGTGACTCATACAATATAACTTCAAAAGTTGCAACTCACATAACTCACATACTTTACCATTTACCAAGTACACCAATAAGATGTGCCCCTTTGCACATGCTGCGTAACTCAAAAACATGCTCCAAATGAAGTCACAGCATAGCATAACTAAGGAGCAGAACAAGTTAAAGGTTTAGAATTAAATCATCATAATGTTCAGCTCAGGGACAACACTAATAAATAATTACTTTTGTGGAAACTTTGAAAAGTTCAACAAAGGTCATCCCTTTTTACAGTCAAAAATCTTCATCATTGGTTTTGAAATTTAGTGTTAATATTGTCTTTCAAAAGTCGTCGGAGAAAGCCTTCGAGCCAGTGAGTGGGCAGGCTGGTGTCTGTGTTGCAACGAGCGAGAGGCAATGCAAAGACACCTCCGCTGATCAGCATCTCACAAGTTCGGGACAGACTTTTGTAAGGTCACACCATTCAGCATCTGAGCTCACCATTCATCACAGCTGCAGCTACATTTTTAGCAGCTTAAAAAAAACCTAGCTGATCAGCCAATTAGCGAAAATGATGTTAGCAGATGAACCTTGATGATCAGGAGCTCGCTCAGCAAACAGAGATGTGTGTGTCCATGCTTCTACAACGAATGAGGGAAGCATTAGCTAAGAAGCTAACGTAAGCTGCAGTTCGGCGCCTTTTGTGTTGTGTCTCTGTGGCTGTCACTGTCACCTGTTTTATGCAAAATGCATTTTATCTAATGTGCATTTTTGTTTTCTGTCAGTGTTCACAGAAAAAAAATGGTGCAAAATCATTAAACCAAATAATATGAAATCAGAAATTTCTCCTTTTTTGGTGATTTTTTTTCTTACAGCACCTCATTTACAAGCACTTTGATTTCAGCTGAACTTTAAATGGCAGCCAGCGGATGCGCTCCATCACCGAAAAACACCCTTGTAAAACAGCTCCAGTCTGCCTTTTTAAACACGGAGGCATGTTAAAGGATTTGACCCGAATACGTCCACCCGGGTCCCAGGTGACCCGATCCTGCCGCTGCGACACAGCCACAGCAGCAATTTCCCATTAGCATGTGACAGCGTGGCCTTTTATAGCAGCGAAGCCCTGTGGAGAAGCAGGTTGGCTGTAATTATTCAGCTGATAGGTTATGAGCAGAACAGGCCTGTCAAACCTCTCCTGGCTCCCTGGACTGAAGGAATCACAAGCCAGGAGGAGCGTTAGGATATTAGTCAGACTGGCAGCAAGAGTCTCCCTGGGGAGAGGAACTGGAGTCATTTCATGTTTCATTTGAGGACTCCTTCAGTCTTATCTCCAGCATGCAACTAATACTTCTATTAGCCTTGTTAACACACATGCTAATCAGCTGCTTTTCATCCTGACCTATTTCAGGAAATGTATTTTCCAGATATTAAAGATAAAAGTTGACGCTGAAGAGGGCAAATGGCTTTATTTTTCAGCCAGGGCAGGATTTAATTAGCATTCATTTTTTGTCTCAGTTTTTGTCTCCAGCTCACATCTTTTCCATTTCATGCTGCCTGATGTTTGTATCGCACATCATGAAAAGTAGCGGGTGCAATTTGCGAGGTCAAACTATCAAGGAGGTCAGTGTGGAGCTGGATGTGTAAGAGATGGAATTTAAATGACAGTGGGTCTCTGACTCGACACAGTGCATCTCGCATGCAGCTCCGGTCTCTCAGTAATTGTGAAGATTACCCACCATTCACTTCTGATTGTCTCTGCATCTGTTTAGAGCCTGAGATGTCAAAGTTTCAATCACACGTCTCACACAGCACTGACATTGAAGAGCAGACAGTGAATGGAAATTTTAGATTTACTTGAAACGGGCTTGCCTGTCACTTCAGACTGCTTTCACTTAAGAGCAGCACAATGAGCATGTCTGCCATCATTTCTGAATGCTTGAATTAATTGTGTGCGAAAGCGCACTGTTGTAGATTTCAGCGACCATCAAAACACATGCAGCAAGTCAGATTCAAAAAGCAAGAAAAAGAACAAGGGCAAATGACAGTTTCCCTTCATGTTAGCTTAAGTTTTTCATAAAACTCATTTTCAGATATTTATTTTGCTTTGAAAGCAGAGGGGAATCAGATCCCAGACCAGGCAGAAAGGACATTAATTAAACCCCACCCCTTTACCACCACCACCACCAGTGTCTAGACTCCATCGGGGGGATATTCCTGCACAGCTCATGGCATCACTACCTCCTTAAAATAATGACTTCCACTTTCCAATTGTGCACCATGTGAAATAAATTAATTTAATTACTCTTTATGCCTCAGTGTGCCCTGATTGAAATTCCATGTTACACACTCGAACACGTGTTTTGACGGAAATGTGTCAGTATTAGCATGCTGAAGATGTCAGTACACACTTAATGTACCTTTTGAGTGTACTGTTGAATATTGTCCCACAATGCAATGCACAACGAAAACGGAGGAGCTGGTCACAGCTGCAAAGCTTTAAAGCTAATCGCGAACGGTGGTGAAATTGCAGCTCCAGGTAGATCTTTGACAACAAAGGAGTGAATGCATTGATTGCATGCAGGACACTATGAAAATGGGACCCCCCCACCCCACCGTGAAAAAATGTCTATACGTTACTGTGATGTGCTCAAGATCTGATTGAAAAAGGAGGAAATATCTTTAAAATAGAATTCAATATCAAAGTATATATGGCAATAAATACTGCAGTAAATAAATTCACTCAGTTGTGAATTAAAAAAAAAAGTTTAGTTAAGTTGAATTGGATATGGAAGTATGAAATGTAAACTTCTTACACTTGGTCTGTCTCTTTTTACACAGGAAGTCCACTCATACATACATATTGACTTGAGAAAGACAAACACACTCTACACCCTTCAGATAAAACTGCCTTTTCCACAACAGATAGATTCAATCGATCAATGGATCGTTGTCTGGGCAACAGTGAGCATTAGTGCTTTGTAATATAAGCACATTTGTTAGCATTTGGCCAATGTATGGAAGTCTAAAGCTGCACATATGAGGGTTCATGAGTGGCTGTATAAAAGCTAAAACCTTTTCTACATGTTAAGACAAAATATTTGGTGAAATAAAACTATTTTCGGACTAGTAGGGAAAAAATGTTGCTTGACTGCAGTCGCATGCAACAACATAAATGTTAAATGAGCAATTTCTGCATTGGCTCCCACTGTTTGTCCGACCTTGGGTCGGGTATTGGATTTGTCACTCAGGTTGATGAGTCACTCTATCAATAAAAGAAGTGAAAGTGGTAAATGATCTTTGGGCCTCAGCAGCTGCTGTGCTTTATGGGGAAGTGTTAGCTTGCTGTGCAGGTTTCATCCCCAGACTGAGCAGAGATGATGAGTTTGTTTGACCTCGCTTTTATCAGATTTCCAATAAGATGTCTGCACTCATATACTGATGCTGAGTCAAGGACCTCAGTGGCCAATTATACAGTGCTGAAGTGGACACTCTGTGTGTGTGTGTAGCATGTATGATGAGTCAGAAAATATAATAAATCTTTGTTTCATTACCATGTAAATGTTTTCGCTGTGGATGACATTTACCTTCAGCTCTGAGTGACGTGGTTCAATTTCAGTTTCAACTGGACTCTTTCTTTCGTTCTGGACTCTCTTTCTTTTAGCAAGTGTTTGCAACTATGACATTGAACTTTATTTACTTTAACTGTTCGCCAACTTTTTTCATGTGACAAACATGAACATGTCCTAAAACGTGACAGCCTAAAAACTGCAGCAGATATTTGGGTATCTAAGAGGAAATTAGAAAGACTGTGAAGAGAAAAAGACTTAATAATGGAGGCTCAACGTAGACTCATCTTACTCACTGCATTCACTACATTCACTTTCATCTTTACTGTATTTCCTCTACAGCACCTGGTCTGTAGGCCTAATGCTGGGATGTCATCATAAAATATTTTGAGCTACACGTACTGTGAGTCACGTGGATTCTGGAAATTATATTCATGTCAACTTCAGCTACAGCATATTAATCATACTGTAGGTTGCCTCCATCTCTTGGAAGCTATAACTTATGGTGTATGTTAGTTGTATTCAATGAAATGTACTGATATGAGTCAGGATATAGTGCTGCTGCTAATCCACTTATCAGTAGATAGACTGATAGATAGTAGATGTATGTTTGTCTTCACTGTTTTAGCTTCTGTGCTAACAAAACCGGGGCATTTTAGCCTGTACGCTGGTGCAGTAAATCTGCAGTCTGTCTCTCACAGCCTTTGTTCATTATGGTGCACAAAGAACTAAAGACTTTTTGCGAGCCATTCACTGTTGCCATACACTCAAAACTATCAAAATGATAGGGTGTTGAAGTATCCACCAACTCATAGACCTGACTTCAGTCCCCAGCAGTGTCCCCAGCATGGTCACTCCAATAAAAACAACTTGTGGCGATTCACAGAGATTTTGTCAATGTTTGGGCAAATAGGCAGAAATGAGAATTACATGACCTGTCATTTTTTGTAGCTTTATTGCTCAGTAGAAATATATATGTGTATATATGAACTTCAAAGACAAAATTATGTACAAGATTTTGCTCTTTCGATAAAAGGCATATCCTTGCAATGCATCTGCACACTGTGCAGGAATAATTGCTTCAAGAGGTTTGGACTTTTTTCCAGTTTTCATGGAGTCGTAGTTTGCAAAAAAAAAGTCCCACATATGTCACCATATGCTGTTTTGGTTCCTCGGATGAAAGCATGTGGAGCAGGTATTTCCCATTGTTGGAACTGTTAAGGCAACGACTGAAGACGAGGTGAAAAGAGGCAAAAGATCAGACAATCCATTGAATCCAGCAGAGTTTGTCTTTGACAGATTTAAACCGGCAATGAAAGACAGGAGCATCTGTGCACATTTTCCACTCTTGGAAATTCTTGAGGTCCAAGCTTCAGTCTGTGAGAGCTCCACAGGACAATCCGGTTTCACCGGGGTTCTCCCATCTGGGGAAGGACTGAATACAGACAGTTTTAATCAGTATTTTCAAGGAAGTGAACTTCAGTTGACAGTAGATTGACTGTTGGTGGCACTGGTGCTCAGGCAAGCGTGACTTTCTTTTACCTCCTTCCTCATCACAAGCTCACGGTGTATGATTGTGTTCTGGATGTTGTTGTGTGTGGTCCGACCAACCCTTCAGCTCTCAGCCAGCTCACCGGATCGCTGCTGTACCGCAGGGAATGTTTCTGAAGCAGCACCATGTTCACTTGTAGCTTCTTATCTGCACAGCAGTGAAACAGAGGCAAAATTAACATCTTACAGCAGCTCAGACATGGCGTTGTTTAATCAGACATGTTGATTTTAACAAAGTTAAAATGTGGTTCTGTTTTTCTTATTGTCAACAAATCCCACAAAAGAATTAAATAATGTGTTATTTCATTTCTTAATACTTTCCAACCTTCCTACCTTGCCTGAGGCACTCAGCCCCAAGCCCATTAGTTCTTACTGAAGACATAAATCTTTAAAGGTCACAAATAAAGTCTGAAAGTCTCAGTAATAAAACGTGGCACCATAGTTTTAGCGAAATGTTACTCACACAGGAGGGAATAGTGCATTTATTGGGACTTTTTCCAGATGGATTTATACATATAGTGTTTTTGACAATTGTTTGCAACAGAACGGTGTATGTGGGATTCAGTGGACATAAACTGTGAAATGAAGATGTCACCCAGTGCAACAGGGTGGCTAATTGATTGTACTTGATAGTTTCAGGAATGGAGCCCTGTTGCACAGAGGAATAAGACATATCAAGCTGTGGAAGCACACACAATACCTGTTAGTGTGATCAACCCCTTTTGGTTTTTGTCTTTTCATGGAATTAGGTGGCAATAAGAAAGAACTACTTTCTTAGACTTGATCATATTAGCATCCATTAATTGCACTATATAAAGTCAATATTCAATATAGTCTCAACTACATAACCAGATTCTGAAAGAACTTCCAGCTGTTTGACTGAAATGACTTCAAACAAACGATGCAATTGACGACAAATTAAAGTTGCATTTTGTTCCCTGACAAAACAGGCCAAAGCAAAAGTTTGTATTGTATTTTTCACCTGATCAAAGGTGATCATTGCTTTTTGATCTTTTGCTTTGGAAGATGCCCCATCTCACCGTCCAGTGGCCTCAGTTGGTGCCCTGGTTGAAGTGCTCCAGCACGGTGGCGTTGGTTCTCTCGAAGAGCCACTGCTGGCTAAGAGAGGAGGGGTCGCACGTGTTCATGAAGACCCGCCGCTCACTCGGGCTGCTGTCGATGCAGCTGTTACTGACGGGGTGATACAGACTCTTGTCCTGGAGAAAGTGTAAAGGGAACAGTCCCATTCAAATACACATAGTTAGCGTTTTTCAAAGGGTATTTGTTTCCTTCTTGATATGAGTTTGCTGAAAGCGATTAAATAACCTTGCACTGCATTCTTGTAAGTAAATACAACCCATAAAGACAAACCGCTATTCAACACTCATCTCACACTTATTTTTAAAACTGACTGTATCATTTTGAATTTGACAATAATCTGCAGGAGCAATGTCATGAGGTGAAGATTTAGCTTGAATTTTCAATCATGAGTCAAAAATCCATCTAAAAAACATTTAAAAACTAGGATTTAGTTTATTTCAAACATTAACACCCTCGAAAGATCATGTTGCTGACCTAATATTGTGTCATAAAGACAAGCCTTGATAAAGCTGGTGCTACCTGTAGTTAATATATTAGATGGTGATGTGCAGGAGGAGGCCCGTGTTCATGGTGAGATGTGTATTATTGAAACTGACTTGGAGTAATAGAAAGTAACTGCAGGTTCTAGTTACGCAAAAGGCACATGATATCTTGTTTGCTGGTGTACTTCTAAAGCTGCAGGATGTCTAGTAAGTGGCTGTTTTTGTCTAATTTTTTACTTCAAAACTTAATTGTTGACTTTTTGTCTCATCTTTGTGCTAATGTATTGCCTTTCGTCCACACAGTGGACGACGTGGGACCAAAAATCCATTTGTCGGACAGCAGGAAACCTGCTGGAAATTGCAGCGGCAAATGTTTTTCACTGAAACTAAAAGGTAAAATGAAAAAAGAAATTATATCAATATGGTTTTCATGAGTCATGCTACTTGTGGCACACAGAAAGAAACCTTTCTTCTAAGTAATAAGACACAGAAGGACCCATCTTTTATTAAGTGCTGTTTATCATCTTGCAAGGCCCTTCATGTTTAGTTTTGAAATAATAATAATAAACCCTTTGGCCATCATCTGTTTTATTTTGTAAGATTAAAACCACTCTTAATGGGGTCTGTGCTGTCGAATAAAGAAGCACCGTGTATGGCCTTAAGTTCTTTCTTTGGACCCAGATGTGATGAGGGTTGTAATGTCCTTGCATAAACAGAATGGAATTTTTGGGTATTTTTAAAAAAACGATAATGCACCGGCATACTTGGGCATCAAACTATTACAAGCAGAGGTTTTAACCCTGACCTTATTAAAATGTTTTTTTCTGCATTATTTATAATGGTGCTTGGTGCAGCCTTGCTGATAGCTGCAAGTCTCACCACCTCACCTTTGCTCTGAATTTACAAGCTTGTCCAACAATGAACAGAGGCCTCACAGCAGAGTCAAGCAAGCGTCTTCAGATATTTTACTGTGCACAATGCACAATGCTGTTTTACAAGTCAAAACTAGCTCCTGCTGAATTGGGATTTTTAGCCGTTTCTGTTGCTGTCGAAAAATACACTTGTCGTTGCCTTAATTCTTGTTATCTTAAATATGCATTAAGGTTGACATATTATCATCGTATGAAGTTATGTCAAACATATGTTTATTGACACATCCAGCAGACTCAGAGAGCCGTTCTTTTAGAATAATTTTTGTGTTCAATTAATGATTGTAAATCTAATTCACCCTCCTTTTAGCTCTAATTTGATTTGATCTCCACCAACTCCTGAGGGAAACTGCTGGCAGTTTACCATCTGAATATTCCACTTTCTTCCCCAGCTAGTTAAAAACTTTGTCTTTCTGGTGTTTGCTGCTGAGCAGGTTGTGTGCAGTAGGTTTATCAGAGCTTTTTTTCTCTACTTGCAGCTACCTGCCATAAAACCAAAACATTGAGCTGAAACAGATCAAAACTCTCTACAGGGAACAGCAGAGTTTGGTTATTCTCAATCAATCTGTCAACATGAGCAACACTTTTCATATTTACACAGTCATTTGATCCATTTTTAACTGACAAACATTGACTAGAGCAGGTTTAAAGCCACTGAGTGTTTTGAAAACTTCTGATTTTAGCTCCCCTGAAAATATACTGTCGCACTGTATGAGTGGTTGGACTGATGTCTGCAACTTTAAAAAAAAAACAAAAAACAGGAATGGCGCCTTTTTGAACGTAGAACAGATGCCATGAGAAGAAATTGAAAGAAGCTAAAATCTCAGAAAAAAATCTTTAAAGAAATAGGAAGTGGGACTGTAACGTCTGCTGTTTATGCATCCTTCCATTTTCCCTCACGTTCATTTCATTAGATGTTTAACAGATGGTCATCCTTATGCTGAAATGACTCGTGAATTAGCTTAAATGATGCATAACTGACCATAGAAATCACAACACCGGCAGAGTTGGAAGGTTGAAAACAGGATGCAGCAGTAAATACCACCGTTTTCTTTAAGTCATGAACTCCAAGCTCCCAGTCTATTCGCCCATACCTTTCTGTAGCGCCACAGCTGGTTCCCTTTCATGCCGTGACAGTCGTACAGGGTGACGGGGCTGTTATGGGAGACAGCATCGAAGCACACCTTCCTCGTGTGCATGGGGTCGCCCACCCGAATATCCTCCCTCCAACCAAATGTCAACACCTGCGGGGAAGACATATGAACTGTCACACATACTAGACTGTTGGTTTCTATCTTTTCTTTTTTTTTTTCAATTAAAGTGTTTCTTTGTGTTGCCTCACAAAGTGTCAAGGGAGCATTGCTGTTGGTAAGCGCACAGAGTTTGCATGACCTACACATGTGAACATTAATGTTTGGCTGCCCGTATAGTGTTGAGCATGTTAGCTTGTTGGTATGTGTGCATGCTAACATTATGCCCATGAATGTACAAAATTTCAAGGCAACCCATTCAGGCAAGATTTTTCTTTTTTTTTTAAATGCTAGTGCGACGAATACAGTATACCCCCCCCCACCCCAATGCACAGCTGTGAAAAAAAAAACACTTAAGTGTGTTCATGTGTCATGGTCCTTTCAGATGTTATACATGCAGCACAGCATTCTAACCTTACAGCATGAATGGAGTGTTGTACAAAAACCTCCCCGGTCAGGAAATGTGGAGCCCCATAAACCATTTTGCTCAGGGAAGTGCGATGAATGACCCTCACCTGTCCGTGACTCCAGCCCACCTCGCCCCGCCCTTTCACACAGCTCTCCAGGCGGATGGGGCTCCCTGACACAAAGTGTTTGATCTCCATACACATCCCACTGCCCACGCTCCGAATCTACAAATTCCACATGAACGAAAACACAGGGACACGGAATCACAAAAATACATCATCTTATTCCTATTGTTAAAGTAACCCCCTGTGTCCGAACCACCAACAGTGATTTATTACAGATCATGTGTGTTGTGGCCCTGTGTGCTGAACATTTCTCACTGTATTTCATTGCACATTATTACAACCTATAAAATTACATGTGGGTAAGAGTGACTTTGGATGTGCCCAAAATAATCCTATTTCAGTTTCCACTCTTACTCGTGTTGATTTGGCTGCACTTACACCTACGCTCCTGAGGACTATGTGCTGTCGGTTTGCTGTTTGTACCCACAGGAGTCCAGTGTTTTTGGTTTGGCCTCTGGGTGTGCACCCAGGATGCCCTGATGATAGTTGCAGCATGCAGGAGGAGGCAAAAATACTGTTATTGCAAACATGTTTCATCACTGCTTCTTGTCTGTTGTTACCACTGGGAATCACTATCTCCAGCTCGATGCACACCCCTCTGCTTTCAACTCGGAAAACTCCCACTAGTATTTCATTTTTAATAAGCCAAAAATCCGGTGTTGAGTCGAACATGATATGTGCCTTGCCAATGGTCACCTTTGTGTCCGGCGCATTTTACGGCACCGTGCAGTGTTTGTCCTACATACAGATCGCTACACGGCCCAATACAATCTCTGTACACTGGAATAAATGAAATTGAGCTCCAGTATCACGAGCAGAGAAGCTGTTTTCCTGCCTGTGTCCAGCTTTAAGGACATGCCTCCATCCACCTTACCTGGTCCAGCAGACCTGCACAGTTCAGCTCTTGTACGAACGACATAATAAGTTTATCAAAAGATATGCAAAAGGTTAATCTCTGTTTAAGTCAACAAAGGCAGACTAATGTAAAGGTAACTGAACTCCTGCATTCATCCTCTAGATGGATTGGACTGTTTTGTGTTATTTTATGGTTTGAGACAGTTCTCAGGGTGTCACTGTAAATTTATTCTGATAATTATTCTTACTGGCAATTTTATTCACAATTCTGTAATTGTAATGCATAACCCCAACAAGCACACATGCAAATTATAGTATAAAGAAAAGAAAGAGGTCCATAGATTTGTAAATACTGTCCTTCCATGACTTGATTCTGAATATTAATGATAAGATCAAAAATTACCGTCATGCAATGCTAATTTCAATGTGTTTGGTTGCTCTGAGGACTGCAGCTGATGAAGGAGCCTTTAGGCATGAAGAAAAGTTTTCCAGAGAATTTAAGGGGGAGTCGAAACTGCTGACATTCTCAAACAAATGAATGTTGGATTAAAACACTGTTTAAACTTTGGTTTAGCTAAGGAGCAGACTTTTTTATGCTCATGTTGAAACGCTACACCTATGCTGCAATCTGTGAATCTAAGATCTATCTTGGACCTGATTTTCCCACGTTTATCAAAGTGATTTCAGAAACCACTGCTCACCTCTCCCCACGCAGCAGCGGGAGGCTCCACCGGTGGGTAGTGTTTGGGCAGATCCCAGGCCACCTCATTCATGAACCACTTAAAGCTCTTGCAGTTGAGGCGGTTCCTCAGCTCCTTCTGGGCCGTCATGTCTCCTGCTGACAGGTGGCGGTACTCGGGCCGACGCTGGTAGACATATTCGGCGTATTCGTCCATCCACACCTCCGCCACGCGCTTCAGATTCTGAAATCAAATCACAGACAGAGTCAGGCAGATAGATGAGCTGACTCACAGAATGTCTGTGAGCCTCCACAAACAAACACAAAATCCCACAGTCCCTGGCAGCGAGGAGGATCTTGTGGAACCGCATTAGACTGTTTTGTGAACATAAATGTTTACATTGTCTGCTGTAAGTACCATAGATTGGTCTCAGGGCGTCTGCTCCGGCATCCACTCTGCCTCAGAATAACTGCGACATTTTACTACTTGCAGCTGTTAAATCTTTTCACCATCGAAATCCATTTAGAGACTTCATGATTCAAGCTGACCTCATCTGTTGGTAGCACTTCAATACGTATATATATATATAAAACAAGTATGTTTATGTAAATGTTCTCCATCTGCACAGTCAGGTCGATTCAGGACGATCAGCATTCCACTGAGGTCCTGTTTAAAGACTGCTGGTCAGAATACAAAAAATCAAAACAAAGGCCAGTGCCTTTAAGTTGCACACTGATCTAAACCGAGCCAAGTTCCAGGCTGCGGCAGAGGCATACATAATGAATGGTGTTCGGCTACACCCCGGATGATTTAGCGCTTTTAGACAATTTCTTATTCCGTGTAGGTACTTTGAAGAGTACAAGGACCAAAGAAACTTAAGCTCATTCTTCACAGTAACGCCTGCAAGGGCTTTAAGTCGTAGATAGTGGATAGACTGCATACTGCTGCCTCTCGTCCGGTGGTCTTTTGTTAGTGGATGCTGTGCCGACTGTAAAGTGCTCTTGTGCACACAGGAGAAAGAGGAGAGTACTTAGTAGAGGACGTAGGAAACAAAATCGCTGCTATTTGTTTTACAGTACCACTTAAAGGACTAGCTCAAATGATGCTTGAACGTGTGTGTGTGCAGTGTATGTCTTTGCATGCGTGTTGTATGTGTGTATGTTCATGTGTCTGTCAATTTATGTACTTGAGCTTGATTAGGCAACAGTTCATTCACTCCTCGTCGGCTGACGTATTCAATTGCATGTACGTTTAGTTCAATTTCACCAGGCGGTGCAGTTCAAGGACGCAGAATCTGGGATCTGTGTGTGTGTGTGTGTGTTTGTGTGTGTGTGTGTGTGTGTGTGTGTGTGATTCAGGGTCAGTGGTTATGATTAGGATTGGAGTAAATCTCCAGGAAATGATTGTAAGTCTGTAAGTCTGCTAAATGCATCCTGAACTGAAATATGTCTGGTCACATCAAGCACATTAAGCACAGCACAATGTCATATATTGTGTTTTTTTTAACTGTAATTTAAATCCTGAAGAGACCCCTGTTTCAATGTTGTGGAATACTAATAAAGTTAAAATCGGTTTTGCTGATAAGGTGTCGTTTTTTTAATTTTGCCACAGCATAATTGGATTTTGCTCCATTTATTGTTTGTTTAACCAAGAAACCTCACTGATAAGAGCTTTTTAAAGAGACCAGAGGAAAACGAATACACTAAATGGACTATTATAAACATGGGAGATGTATTGTTGCGTGGACGAGCTTTGCAGTCTGTTGCATTTAATAGCTACACAATACCTAACAATGGACTCATAACATTCAAACCTGATGAATGGAACATATTAAAATGAAGCAGCCCTCCAGCTTGAAAAGAACATTTTTATGCATACATACAAAGGAAAGACAGACTACAGGGAAGTTTAGTTAACAACTGTATCTTCTCATACTCAATCCAGCGTAATATTCACATAAAACAGTGGCACTAAACACACATATCTTAAAATTAATTACACATATTGCATAATTCCTTATCAATCAGTCACTGTCTAAGAAAAATGACAATACCGAGTTGTATTATTGGAAGTGTAAGATCCATTGTTTTTGAAGCTTGACCAATACAAGGCAATAAAAAATCAAAATATCTTGACCTCTGTGGTATTTGTTTAGCTCATTCTTTTTGTTTGTATTTTTAATCTGTCAGTTTTTAGCCCTGCTACCTTATGAAAGTGCAACATGAAGCGCTAGGATATGGTATGCCATGCAAGATTCAGAAAGTATATATCAAAATATAGCCTACATTTGCAGTGTTTATTGGTTTCCTGTTACATTTTGTATAGCATCACATAGTGTCAGTGTGTGGACCTTTGAAGAGTCGGGTTTGGCCTCCGTGATGACGAGAAAATGTTGCCAAAAAAGAAGCAAAGGGACTATTTGTTTGTCTTATTAACCCAATTTGACACTGCTTTTGTCGCTTGCGGGATATCATTTATTCAGACTATTGGCTGCTGTTCACCTGTTTGTTCTAATCTGCGGTTCACTCACTTCCATCCTGTTCATTACAAATCCTGTCAGTTCCACTGATCTGGTGGAGATCAAAGGAGTGGCGGACAGCAGGTGTGCCCTTTGTTTTACGCCACCTGAGCTCGCATGATTATAGAACATATGATCTGAATGCATCGGCCTTTGAACAGGAAACGCAGATCCATTACGCTTTGAGTGGCCCCGCTGTCAATCTTACAGATTAGCTTTGTTTACAATATAATAGAATCTGTGTTGTGTTGTGACAGAGGTTATGCGACAGTATTTCACTGATACTGAACCCTTGTATCAGGCTGTTATAGCATACAGAGAATCTGTGAGCGATCTGCTGTATTGTATTTCGTCATGAACCATGGAGGCGCGCAGTGTGAAGAATTACCTTTGCCAAGCTGATCCCACCAGGGACCTTGTAAGGGACGTACTTCCTATAGATGTGTCCTACCCTGGAGCAAGGGATGTCCTCCATCCTACCACCGCACATCCACACCTACGGACACACACAGAAAGAGATAAAGCTCCTTCATCACATGAATCTATAGCATTTAAGAGCTTCGTCCGCCTTAACATTCAAAGAGAGAAAGTTGTGCGTAGGTGAAGTAAGGAGATGATCAAGGAGATGAGACTCATGGCTAAAAAGAAAAAGGCATGAAGTACAGTGGTTCTAACAGGCTTATAAATCCTGGGAGACTAAGAGGAGAGAGGGGTGATTTCAGAGAGCGAGGCAATAAAGATGAAGTGGCAGGATAGTGGAGGAAGAGGAGTAGACACCAAAACCATATAGTGATATGATGGTGACCTGAGTTCACCTAAGCAGCATGGTGAGATTAGAGAGAGGCTGAGCTGCTGGGTTGAGTCATTGGTACAGTATATTATGACAGTGTTTCAACTCCAAATGCTTTTCAGGCAAACAAGGTGTCTCTTTGAAATATTGCAATTATACAATGAGATTTTAATACGTTCTGAGAACCCTAATGAGCGTCTCGTGAAGAAACACAAACCTTCCCTTATAGCAATTTCATCTTTTCCTTCCCCTTGTCTATCTCACGTAGCTCAGGCATCCAGCAGAAGCTCCTCATTTTAATCCTCCAACTATAATGAAGACAACAGTGATGATTCTCTTTCTTGGCTTGCCATGTCGAAAATAAACCTTGAGAAAGAAAGGGAGGCTATGAAGAGGGTGTGGAAGAAAGGACGACTTAGAGACAGCAGGCGAGACGGTGAAGAAAAGGGGTTTGTTTTGAAGACAATAGCAAAATTAAAAGTGGAGAAATGAAAAGCTGGATTTAAACATGGAAACAAACAAGTACAGGAAGAAAGAGGTGTAGGGCTTCCAAAGTGTTTCTGCAGAGTAAAGTGCTTTAATATGTAAATCAGACGTTTGCTGTTTGAAGGTTAGAGGCTGGATAAAGCTGCTGGAAGATCAAGAACATGGGCGTGAAAAATGGAACATGAAATCTACACATCTTACATTTATGACTTCAAGGTGTTAACACGTCCAACGCAGAGTTCAACAGGGGTGTAAGGGGAGTTCAACCTTTTCTCTTCCTACCATGACCTGACTTTAAGTCGACAGTATGAACAGATGGTCCTACACACTGTGTTCCTACAGTACATTTAAAGTCAAGGAGCCTAAAACTGCTAAAAATCAAGGGTCCATCTTTATAATGCAGACAAGAACAAAGCTGATATGAAAGGACGGTGAAATTTCACCGTGTATGCTTGAGAGGAGAGGTGAATGCAAAGGCTGGATCATGTCTGGACTCAAGAGAAAATACCTGGAAGACAAAAAAATGACCTGTACAAGCTGTCCAAGATGAACTCAACCTGGGATGTGGCTCAAGAGCGATAGAGGGAGCTGATTTAGGCAAGTATTTGTGACCTGTTTTCAGAAGGAACCAATTGGATCGAGAGATCACAGGCTGGAAAGGGAAGTGAAAAAGTATGAAGAGACAGAAATGTCGAGAATGTACAAACCCAAGAGAGCTGCATCGCTTTATTATGCAGATTAGCCACAAATAATGTGAGCTGCCAACAGCCAATCCAGTCTGCGCATGGATCAAAAACATCTCACCACATGGGAATAATTTCAAGCACCTGCTGACATCAGACTATGTATTAAAGCACCAAGACATAACCAACAAGTCCTCACGACCCTGTACTGACATCAGTGTCACTGCAGCATAACCACAGTCGCTCTGGTCTGTTGTCCCACCATCAGCGAACCAACGCGGATCACATGCGTGTACACGGCTCAGCTGATGGAGAGCAACTATAAGAACAACAGAATTCACTCCAACGGCATGAATAAAACATCGCCGCAAGATAAAATCCAGCATTGACTAAAATTGCAACTAAAACTCGAGTTGTCTCCATTGGTGCCTTTGAATAAATAAAACACAAATGCACACGGCTCGGTGTAAACTGTATTTCAGCTGCTCCGGTCATGTGTTTGCTTCCACTACATGAATAATAATGACAGAACCAACGCCTGGCAGCAATATATGTAAGGTCCGGATAAAAGAGGAATTTAATGCTTCAGGTTCGTGCTGGCTCTCACATCAATGTGAAGGGGCTGACCCGGTTTTTTAAACAACGGATGATTTACATGTTCAGTTTTGTGTGCAGGCTGGTTTGACACCTGGATCAGAGGCGAAAAGCCTGGACAAAAGCTTGTTATGAGCAGGATGCCAAAAAAGTCCACGTCATTTACCATAAAGCTAGCATAGTCTATTTGATGGTGTTGTCATGGAAACGCACAGCCAGTGCAATTCTACAGTCATGAATAAAAAAAAATCATGTATTTTTTTTTTTTTTTTTAATGTATGCTTTCAGAAAAGTTTTGCTCTGCCAACTGTTTGCCAGTTAGCTAACTTTTACCCTGAATAACTGCTTTTTTTGGCTCCATCCACGGAGGTTTAATTATTTCTGCCTCCAGAGCTGCTCTGTGTCTGAGCGATGTTTGCTAACTGAAACCCCAATCTGCCGGAGCGATATAAAAAAATCTGCCGTCAGTTCTTGCACGATTCCCTCGCTCGGCACGTGAGGTCATATTGCCTCTGTGCCGTGTGAGCTTGATATTATTTCACTGTGTGAGCTGGAAAAACCTGATGTTCCCATACCAGTGTGACCAGAATGGAGCTCTAGATTAACTGTACCAGTGCATGAAGTGATTGTGTTCCACATGCAAGCAGGGCCTGGCAGTCTGTGGGAGCAGCAGTTTGGTTGTATGGATTAGTGTGAGAGCCTGTTAATCTTCTCACCTCAGGAGACTGGCTGTCTGAGCTGTATCAGCTAATGGGGATCTTAATAAAAAGGAAACCAAATTGAATATCTGAGGTCATAAAGTAGACTTAAGAGGCACAGCAAGCCATGTGCTAATAGCAAAATTTAGTAGCATGGTAATCTTGGCCAAAATAATAACCTTGGTATGGGATATTATCTTAGTAATTACTTAAATAAGATGAAAAGCTCCAAAACAGTATTAAAACATAAGAGGGTTTTAGCCTGGGTCAGTCGAGGCCTGTTTCACACTCACAGCTTTAAATAGAGAGAGAAATCTTCACCTTTTGCCCAAGCGCAGGGTTATAATTTACTTTGGGGTTAAGGTGGAATTACACGTCTGCATCACACTGTACGGTGGTCCAGCCATGCAGGAAGTGATTTATACTTGAGTGTCAGATTTCAGCTGTTGAAACCTCCATCACAGCAGCAGGCGGACGTGTCATGCATTATGAATACTCTAATTACTGTATAAAACCTGAGGAAATTGTGTCGGAAATGAGTTGTGAAATATGTCGAGTCACCTGACTTGATGTCGTCTGTACCATCAAGAGTCACAACCGGAAACAGACCAGTTGTTAAAAACATAATCACACGCTGCCGGAGGGGTTTGGGGATGATTTCCCCCTCCATGCTTTGCTGTGGTCATTCATTATTTATCCCCAGAGAGGACACGTGTTATGTTATGTTATGTTATATTATTCCCTTTGCCCACCAGTAGATGGTTCAAGTTGATAAGCCATACCAGCTATTTTAAAAAAATGTTGTGGCTCAACATTGTGAAATAGTCATAGTTGCAGTTTGGTTAAGCTTAGGCACCAAAACTACTTAAAATAAGTATATTAGATACGTCTTCATTTTTACCTTAAAGGAGATCTCGTACTGTTCTCCTCCCCAAATCTCCAGACCGATGTCATATCCTCCCAGCTCCCAGAACCACTTCCTGTCCACAGCAAACAGTCCACCTGCCATCACTGGCGACCTGCAGGACACACAAAACACAACACACTCACTACTTGCAGTACCCAGAACCATTACATTTACACACAGAGCTGCAGCATCGCTTCCCACTTCTCACCTGGCAAAGAAAGCATCTAAATAAATGAAAGATTTACTCACGTATTCTCTTTCAGCTCATCGCTTTGTCAGAGTCAAAGAATAAAGATAGAACTAGATAGACAGAAACTAAAGAGACAATTAGAAATCGTCACCTCTAACAGCTGAAATTTCAAAATGTCTACCACAGGAATTTTTCCGATCGGGGGGGAGATATTGAAGGAGACGTAAGCAGATGACAGATATATTGATTTGTGTAACAGAAAAAAAAAAAAAAAAAACTTCCTACAGTATATGTGTTGCTTTGCTACAGGAGAGGCTAAAAGCTAAATATGACAAATGTGCAAATGAGGTTTGGAATAAACCAAAGCTGCATACCTACTGTGTCATTACAAAGGATTATTGTAGAGGAAATTACACTCCTAACAACTGGACAAAAAGAAAAGGGTCTATTTGTGCTCAATTATTGTTATTTGCAGTGATACAAGTGAGCAAGCTGCTCTGGGAGAAGAAAGTCAAATGCGCCAGTGCAATTTCAAGGTGAAGCAAATGATCATTTTGTTGTTGTTTTTTTTTTTGTTTTTTTTGTTTGGTCCCTTGTATTGGTCTTCTTCGGGATAAATATTAAAGGAAAGACAGATTCGAATTTTTCCCAGTAAATGAAATCTAATACCAAACTCAACCAGCAAACTTTTGTATTCATTTTATGTTTTGTGTCAAACATGTTTTTGTCAAATCACTCCTGCAGCAAAATCTATTTCTATGATTTCCTGTATTTACATGGCTTAACAACGTAGCATATTTAGCAATATATTGGCAAAGTGACAGCTGTTTGAAACAAGCTGAACATGCCGTATAAATACGATGGATGGCAGAGAAGTGGATTAAGCTGCAGAGGTTTTTTATGCATCATGTTCTTTACTCTTTACTCTGACTCTGGGTCGCTGACTGCTCTTGCTGTCCAACATGAGGCAGCAAATGACTTTTCAGAGCCACCTTTTGAAGCCTACAGGTCTTAAAACTGAAATGTCAAAAAAAAAAAAAAAAAAAACAAGTCAGAATAAAGGCAAGAAAACTATACACTGAGACGCAGACAATAAGTCAGAGTTCATGAAATATGGCGGCACTATTTCTCACCAGATAATGAAGATGCTCTGAACAATGCAGAACCAATTAACCCACAATAGAGCACTGTGGCTTCTGTGTGCTGAGTGCAGGGCTTGTTAGCTGTTGTATCGCTGCTGTGCTCAATTGTAACTGCAGCACACCTGAGGCAGACAAATTGGGGCAGCAGGTGCGGACAAATTTGTGTTTGATTTCTTGTAGGTTTCTCCACCACATGCCTCACTCAAACCCAATTAATGCAACACTGATCCCAGCCATCAATCAAAACGCAATTGGATTTTTCTCATCTTTTTAGCACCCAAAAGGAATGCGGTGACTTTCAGTGCAGAAATACCACAGTACGCGCTCGCAGGTTGTCATAGTTACGAGCTTTTCATCAGGCAGGCAGCCAGCAGGTAGTCTGCTCTTGCCAAAGTCGTCCCTGAGGAGGATCAATTAAAGGCAAACAGGGCAGCTACTGTACAGTCAGCAGTGAGAAACACTCTGGGGCTTCCCACGCCTCATGAGCAGTGAGCACAGATACGAGTCCCGTGGTGAGAGCAGCCAGGTCTCTGCAGTTTTCCTTCTCCAAGGGTGAAAAGGATGAAATGAAACCAGCAGTGATTACAAAAGCCTCTGTACTCCTCTCCAACACTTTTCTTTTTGACTTGAACATGAAAACATTTGTTTGCCGATGCCCTCTGTGAGTCGTGCTATCTGATCGGTCGCCAAATTACCACGACAGCTGTGCAATATGCATTTGTGATAAATGAATGCCTTTGTTTGCTGTGTAATGGATTTACATAATTTTCAATTTACTTTCTCGATGACACTAATGTTCTATATTCAACATTGGCTAATTAAAGAAAAATGTACACTACATGGACGAAAGTACGTGTATAACGGAGCATTGCACTCATATTGCACCAAAACCATGGGAGTTAATCTGCTGCTATAACAGCCTCCGCTCCTCTGGGGAGACTTACTGCCAGACTTCGGAACTTGGCTGCAGGAATTTGCTCACATCAAGCCACAAGAACATTAGTGAGTTTGGCCACTGATGATGGGCGATAAGGCCTGGCTCACAGTCCAGATTCCAAACACCCAAAGGTGTTGGATGGGTTTGAGGTCACGAGTCTGAGCAGGCCGGTTGAGTTCTTCCACACCAAACTGGGAGAACGTTTCTCTGTGGATCTGACTGCACAGGGGGCATTGTGGATGTAGAAACAGGAGAGAGCCTTCATCAAATTGCCACAACAAATTTAGAAGCAAATATCCTTGACTATTGACCATATTGTCTACATTTTGAAAGCGCTCATAGCCCAATGTGCATTAATGTTATATATGTGCATTGGAAGAAAACAAAGACTAAAAAGATGCTTTGTGTCACAGTGACATGTGTGAAACATGAGTAGGTATTCAACAGGTGTAGACATTTGTCTTAATTAAAACTGAGGCAAATCTTGCATGATGTGGACTGGGTGCTTCATCCCCACTGGCTTTTTTCCGGGAAGCACCTGCAGTCAAATGATGCGAAAGTGTTTAATTTTGCCTGGAATGACAACCAATTGCTCTAAAAATTGGTTAAAATCTATATTAGTATAAATTTGAGCACAAGGTTCAGTTTGAAACAATGCAGGGGAATGGAGTTAATTACATGAGACAAAGAGAAGCATTGAAGTCATTTAGAAGAATTTCAGCTTTTGAGGAATGTGTTGAAATGGAAAGCTCATATTGCACAAAAAAACCCTAGTTACCACCAAAAATTCTATTATAGTCCATTATGCATGGAGAAAATTAAATTTCACACTTTAACTGGTAATATTTTGTATTCCAGAGTGCTACACAAACATCTGCTTATCTTCCTTCCTCCCTTTCCACACTGCCACAGCGGACAGGAAGCAACGAGGGACAGATGGAGGACGTTTCATTCACTTTCTGCAACATAGAAATGGTCTTCTGTTGTGGAGAAAGTGACGCAAGCCTACAGTATGCAGAGTATACATATTGATAAAGGAAAAACAAAATCACAAGTGGACATTTGGCACCTGTTTCTAAGTGTTACAGTGTGGCTGTAAGTCGGGAGAACCACCGAGCACAATGTTTAATTCATGTGTTGACACAGTCTCTACATTAGAAGTGCGCTGCAGTGCACCATGAAGTGGCTGCTCAGGGGCGGTTTGACTTCCACTGGACTGCCTGGTGGACGAACACATGGACTTTTCTCCTGCAGGGCTCTCGGTGGAAAAGTTAAAAAGTAATGCCCGGAACTATGCTACAGATATCCATTTTGTCCGAATGATAAAAGCTGATGGCTTCAGTGATCTGTTGGCTTTTCCTCAAGCATCAACCAGCTGGTCAAAGATTTCACTTGTTTTCTGAAAATGTGATCAACAACATTTATACTGACATTCATGGTTTTCAGACAATGAATCCCAATGAAGCTTAGCAATGAGGACGACTATACATCTTCATTCTTTCTCTACTGTACACTATGTCAAATAATTACTATCACTAGCATGGCTTTCGACCCTTCGTTTGTGTTTAATTTCTCATTTTGCACAGTGTGATCACAGTCACCTCAGATAGTTTAAAGGGCATCAGAGTAGGAAAAAAAAAGTGTTGTACACTCTGGCTCTGTATGCATTTCAATTTTAATAGGCTGACTTTTCAGCTTTGCGGCTGTTTTCAAGATCAACAATCAGCTTAAAGGGCAACACCACATCTGCAGATATTACAAGTGTCAGAACACCTGCGACCATTTTGTCGACGTCGACATATGCTGACATGCACCAACGTGTCAAAGTGCATCCTCGCCCAATTTTCCAGTGTCAACATGCCTCAGCTCACTGGGAAAGCAGCAGTTTTATTGCACCTTGACTTCTTCTTCTGTCGGTGGGGCACACGCAATGGCTGCTCCAGATATCAGTTGACATGCATCAAATGATGCAACACTATGTGGTCGCACCAACTTGCACAACCTCCACCAAAAGTCAGGCCAGGGCAGTTATCGTGACTTTGGTCAGCTGAGCATTTTAGCAAGGAAAACAACCACACAAACATCAAGACAAAGTACAATGTGTGGCTTTATGAGACAGAAGCTTTTAATGGATCAGTGGGGCTGAAGGGGAGCTGATGCTAAATTAAGGCCTGCTGGAGGAGGCTGAAAGTAAAGAAACTGTCATCAAACTCAGCTGGGCTTCAGGAGCTGTCATTCTGTTCCATCCACCACAAAAACGCTGCTGTTATGACAATGAGTTGCATGTATCTCAGCTTAAGAAAAACCTTTTAGAAAGTAAAGTTGACATCGGAAAGAAACAGGATGAATGGTAATCTTCTCTTCATGGAAAAAAAAATGTCTGTAAACTCTCCAAAGTGTAGATTCCATCTTTGTTTAAGTTTGATGCAACAGCAACACTGATGCCATTATGATTTAATCTCAGTAAAGTGTTGTCACTTACTCAAAGGGGTCACTGGGGTCATCCCCCTGCAGCTCCGGAGGGATGGGTATGCGCTTGTAGTACATCTCCCAGTCGAACGCCCCCCGCATGGCGTCTCCCGCCTGAGTGTCATAACCGAAGTTGTCGTGGTCGATCACGTCGATCATCGGGCACACGATGGTCTTCCTGTTCTGGGCGATTCGGTCTGGGAGGAACAAAGGCAGGCAGACGGTTGATGGCTCAGATGAAGAAGAAACGCAAACAAGCTTTTAATGTTTCCGAGTTGTGTTCGTTTGTGTATTTGTGTGTAAGCGTGTCCCTCTGCTGCAGAGGTAAAGCAGGAAGTGAGTGGGTGTCCAGGAAGAAGTGTTTGTGCACTCTTCCCCGTCACTGAAGACGGGTTGCCAGTGTGTTGACAGAGATAACTCAGGGGGAAAAAAAGGGTTTGACGAGCAGCTGATGTAACCGCTCCGCTCCACTGCTCGTGCTCAAAAACATTTCCCCTGTAGTTTTCCAGGAGGGCTTGGAAATAGTTTTTGAGAACCCTGGAGTTGTTTAATATGATTTTTAATAAAATGTCAGAATCAAGATGTTTTGGCCATATAGTCATCCTTCATTTTAGCTTTTAGAATGTGGCTTTTTGTGATCCTGCGCCTCCACTCTCAATATATATTTATTGAAAAGTACTGCTTCATATCATTTCTTACAGCAAGGCTAGCCCGTTTTCCAAACTCATCTGTAACACAAAGTATAAGTTTCAGGGTAACTTGTGAGTGAGGGTGAGGCGTTCCTGTTCAGTTTCTGTGACTTTCTAAAAAAGCTTGGACGCTGTGTAAAAAAAAAGGGAAATAAAACCAGAATCCATTCATTTGCAAACAAATGCGTTTTTACGAAGCGCTCCCGAGCCCATGTCGTCATGTCCTTTATATAATCATGTGCTGACACATGATGCAAACATGTCGGTCAAATGTAATCTCGCTCATCATTCTGCCACAGTCTCCGGCCCCTCTCTCCACTCTGAATATTCCCAGTGTCCCAGCGTGCTGTAATGAACACGACTGCCTGTTTATGCTTTGCACTGGCAGACGCGTTCCATTTCCAAGCGCCGTGCGAACAGCTTGACACGGAGGTAACGTGGGTCATAATGTTTGCTGTGAAATGGTTCAGTGTGGGGTGGCGCCATGCTGGCAGACAGAGCTGAACATGGGCCCGTAATGGAAAAAGGGTAATTGAGAAAGTGAGAGTGTTTGTGAGAAAGTCCATCAGCTAGAAGATGAGGTGCTCAGCCTCACAGTAGGGGTGGCGTGAGAGTGTGTGTGTGTGTGAGTGAGTGTTTGGATGTGTAATACGCACATTGTTGGTTTACACAGTCAAATTGTGGGGACTCACCTTCCTTAGGGGACAAAACACAAGTCCCCACAATGTAGCCCATAAAACTTTGGGGATGAAGGCTTGGGTTGAGGTTATGCTAAGGGTGTGTGTGTGTGTGTATGTGTGCATGCATGTGTGTGTGTGTGTGTGTGTGTGTGTGTGTGTGTGCTCTGTTATGCCAATCTTTGAGGGGACCTTGAGAGTGAGGACATTTTGCAAGAGAAGTTTGCCGCGGATGGTGAATTCATGCTGGATGTGATATTTAGGACATGCATTCAACAAGTAAGTGTTTTGTTAATCATCACTGAGGTAAATGTGACAGTGGTGATATTGATTTCAGGTGATATCGACCAGTCCAACAGCGTAGCCCAATAATTCATGTTGAAGTAATTACTGTATACAAAGTATTTGGCCCTGTGCTAATTAATGATTTATGTTTTCCAGTTGACAGAGTCCTGGAGACCTGTGAGGATTTCAGCCAAACTGAAGCAGCAAAAACGTGCTGATGACCCGTTCAGTCTGTAGTATCAGCTGATATTCCGTGATCCAATTATAACAGTGCTAACCTGAAACTAACCTTCTACTTCCATTTTGGAGTTTTAAGAATACCTTTGCTGAATTAACACTCGTGTTAATTCCAGCTTGTTAGAGCATTATTGTGCACTTGACACTGAAACAGGAACCTGTTCTTATTCAAACCTGCACAGATTTTAAACTTACAGTTTATTTTATCAATGACTGGTGATTTCTTACATCCTTATTTAACTGTCTCATCCTTATTTAACTGTCTCATCCTTGTTTAACTGTCGTACTTAACAAACCTTTCGAACAAAAGAACATCTATTTGGACCTTCTGCAACCTAAATGCATGACAGAACAATAACACAACCGGCCAGTGTGATCTGTGAGTGTTTTGGCGACAGGAAGTGTAGACGTCTGACAGCCTCTTATCTTTCTGACTTCATGGGGTTGAGGGTCAACACCTGGCGAAAAAAATACCACCATCCATTGACTTCTTGCATATGGATTATCATTGTGATGGACGTCTTCATCTTGTCCACAGGTTCTTTTGTACATTTGAAAAGTGAGGCCCTTTTTTTTTTGAAAGTGAAGGATTTTTTTAAACATTTTTCTAAAAATGAGGACACTTTGTAAAGTGAAGAAAAATCATGACTTCTCCAAAGTGCTATTTGACAAGTCTTCAGTGTGTGTGTGTGTGTGTGTTTGTTTGTTCCTCACCCAGCAGCGGAGGCAGCCAGTTGATGTTGGCCTCACAGTGGGAGTCCAGGAAAGTGATGACTTCTCCTTTAGCGGAGGCGGCTCCCAGCAGGCGAGTCCTGATCAGCCCCTCCCTCTTCTTGGTCCTCAGGATGCGAACCTTCGGCATCCGCATCATGTACTCCTCCAGCGCCACCTTTAGGTGCTCTGCAGAGAGGGCAGAGGAGGAAGGATAGCGGAAGAGGGTGAGATCAACAGCGAGGTGCGAGGGTTGCTTTCTGAAGTGAGATTTTTCCTGGCGCTTGTTTTCTCTCAGCCTGACACACTTCACATCATTTCTTGGTTTCTCAGCAGGCTCTTAAGCAACCAACACAAAAGGGACTTTCAATGGCAGAGACATAAACATGGCCGGCAAACAAATTCTGATTTCATGAACAATTCACTTCTTTTTTGTCTTTGCATCTTGGTAGTCATGTGTGATTGTGTCTGAGTCTGGAATGATGGAAGGTTTGTTTCCTTTGTTCATTTTTTTAAGGCACAAAAACGCCACTGGCTGCTGGTGACTCCATTCAGTACATGATTTTTTTTGGTATTTTACTGTCATAAAATCACTTGGCTTTGTAGTGTTAAGGAATTTGCGTGGTGTACAGTATGTGCACCCACTGTAACTTGCAAGCTCTTTGATATCATTAAAAAAATACTTTGGAATAAGAGCATGCAGCTATTTCACTGTCTGAGGACAAAAGCCAAATAATATTTTATTTAAAGTACACTGCAAAACTCCTCTTTGATCTCAAGTCTTTTTACTGCTACTACTTTTTATGGCAGTGTGTACATTTATCATCAGGAATGAAAAATAAGAAATGACAGTGCTGATGTGGCATTTAACTGATACGTTAGCCGTGTTAAAATGACTTTTGCTTTAAAGTGTGTTTGTTTAGTTGCATTTACAGCATAGAGGTCGCAGTGCAGTGGTTGCTGCAGTGCCCTGTGATCGACATGTCCAGGGTGTACTTTGCTTCTTGCCCAGTGCATGCTGGCACCTGGGATAGGCTCCAACCCCCTGCAACGCTGCGCAAGATAAACGGTTCGGAAAATGGATGGATGCTTCCTGCAGTGGCGGTGATGAAGAGTAAACTCAGGATGGGGAGCTTTTTTAATAACAGAAGTTGTACATGGCCCTCAATATCTTACAAATTTAGGAATTCACTGATTTTTGTGAATATCTGCTTATTCTGAATCTGAAGCAGCAATGCATTGCAAACAAATTGGGTCAGGAGCAACAAAAGACTGGGAAAGTTCCAAAAACACTTGTTTGGAACATTAGACATTGCGATTGGTGACAGGCGATAGCATCATGATTGGGGGTGAAAGGGGCATCCTGGAAAGGCTCAGTCGTTCTCAAGCGAGGATGGAGCAAGGTTCACCACTTTGTGAAACACATGATTGGATAAAGGAGATTAATACATGGACTCAGAACACTGCATAAAACTGTTGTCGGTTTGCAAATGATTGAATTCTGTTTTTATTTATGTTTTATACAGAGTCGGGGTTGTAGCTCATCAACTATAAATCATTAACTTTGTAATAAACCTCTCTCACACAGGCAAAGGAAAAAATAACTTTAGTTTTCTGTCTCTGGCACTTTCATATTTTTAATGCTCCGTCTGACATTACAGAGTATTAACTTTACATTACAGAACATTAAACCACATGAGCCATGAATCAGACTGACAAACTGCATAAAGGCGTCACTTTATTGACGCATGAAAAAAGTAATCAAATGAAAGCATGAATGTCAGTAATCTTTCATCAGTAAATACTCTAAACAGCTTACAGCTGTGTGTTACTGAGGTGGAATTGCATTGACTTCATGACCGAGAGCAGAAAATTCACTTTGTGTAGAAAAGAGGCAGAAACAAATCAAACAAACCTGAGTCTCCTCTTTGAGGAATAATAATAAGACTATTCTTGAATGCTACATACTTACAGTACATGAACTGGCATTCACTCATACTTGCGAAAAATACCTGCTCTTGCAGAGTAATTCTCGTAGCGGTCTAAAATCATTAAACAAAAGCTGTAGCACATAAAAAACAGGTTTGTCAAAATCCGCAGTCAGTTGGTTGGACATGGATCATGAGCCTCGTGACTGCCACTGCAACCACTTCACATCCATGACTGCATAAAGATCTCTCTGTGCAAAGTTTAGCTGCCATTAGTCATAGAAACAGGTTGGTTTAATGGTCACACTCAAGAGTAAAGGCCATCTTTGTGATGTCATTTAGATTTCGTTGATTCATGTTGATTTAAGGGCTATAAATCTTTGTGCAATGTCTTTCTTTGTTGAATTTTGGTTGAATGATCATAAAAAGACTTCTGAACTTTTTTGTGGCAGATTTTAGGAGACCTTGGTACAAGTTCTCTGCAGATGAAAAGCTTTATGTCAGCAGTTGTTTTATGACAGGCATTGTTTCCACGTTGCGATATGTTTGTTATGCTTATCTTAAAAGCTCTTGTAGGGTTTGACGCCACGGTGCGTATCTAAACTCGACAACCTTGTGAAAATGGTGCGAACCCACCGTGTCTCAATTAAGTAGGATGTGTCAGCCGCCCCTCCTGGTTTTTAGAGGGCATCTGAAAATGGTGTTTTTTAGACTTGAATGTCGTTCCTGAGGATGAGAGTGCCCTGCGTGCTCTCAGTGCTTTGAATAGAAATAATTTCTGAAGCAGTCAAAACATAAAATACAACTGACAGCTTCTTTACAAAAAGCCACAATACTGCCTGTTGGCAGGAGCAGAGGAAGAGAGAGAGGCTGTGAGAAGTTGAAAAGTCGACCTTTTAACTTCATCTGTAGGAAACTATTTACTTTCATGCCACTTGCAGATCTAACCCAGCTGAATTTGACAGTGTCGAAGAGACAGAGAGAGCGCTCTGAAAGGCTACCTTTTGAATACACATGGTGACAACCTACAGCATGGGAAAAATAACTCTTAATTTGCTTTTATTGTCCTGTGAGAAACTCCTGTCTCCTGTCAGAAGCAATCACTGCCTGGATTATGATCACATTCAGCTTTGAGTGAATGAAACACTACATAGGGGAAGATGGTGATTACTTATTAAAATAGACCGTGATCTTTCTCAACAGTGCTGTTGGTGTCTAAATAAAACCATCAAATAAAATAAAAGTGGACAGTGCATTGCAAGATCACCTGTTTTGGTGGAAAACAAATGAAGTGCGTTGCCAGTAAACATACGTTCAGTAGCAACAGTTTTGCAACTTGCCAGGTATGTTAATTAACAACATTTTCTCATTATGTTGCCATAACATGTAATTCAGACGGCATTATGTTTCCCACAAAACATCTTGGGCTGATTGTGAGGAAGGGAGAGAAAGAACAACTGAATAATATTCAAAATTTCAGGGAAGAGACAGTGATGCAAACAGTAAACTGAGGACTGAATATCCTCCAAACTCTACAGGGACAGACCTTCTTGTTTCCATCCTTCCATCCAGCCTATATCCTCCCTCCACTCTGCTCTTTCTGTTTCTTCTATTTTGACCCGCTACGAATTAAACGAGAAGCCTCACACATCTACAAGAGCAGCAGGAAGGATGTGAGGAATCATTCATTCTTCCCTCAGTTTTTCTCTCTGTTTGTCTGCGCCTCAGTATTTTGAGATAGCTGACAAGTAGCACTGGTCTGAACATCTATTTTTCCCCACCAATCATTGCATATGTACATCCTTATAATACCCGCATATTACATGCAGGGCCTCAGGGGGTTGGAGCCCCCTATCACAAGGCTGACGCATATGCATAAACAGTCAGGCCTTCACAGTCATATTCACACCTTTGTGCAATTTGGGGATCCAGTTAACCTAACCTCCATGTCTGTGGATGGTTGGAGTAAACTGAAGCCTGTCGCTGCTAACGCTCCACCCGCTGAGTTTCCATTACCAGGAAATGCCGTCATTGCTCATGTGTGGTACTACACATGTACTAGGATGCTAATGAAAATAATTTGAACGAAATTCTATAAAGGTGTCGTTCAATCAGTGGGTTAGCTCCTGTGCTACTCAACATAGCAGCTCTGCACCATGAAAAGTCAAGTCAAGAGTTCCTGTCTGCAGTGTAAACATGGATACACAGACAGTTCTCAGCTGGATTACTTCTGATGCTAAAGAAGAAGTGAAAGTGACGTCTAACCACATTTATCCCCGACAGACATCAAAGATGCACTGATCAAAGCGTTATTTGTATAACATCTCTGCGCTCTGGTTAGACTGAGAAGAAGAGCTGATTTTTGAGGTAAAGTACACGAGTCGGGTGCTATCAGCTAATGCATGAGTCTATGCGGAGGTGGCTGTTGTACTTCTCTCTCACTATGTTCAGATGCTACACGGCTGCTCTTTGTAGTCACAGTGTCCACTGTGCTGCATGAGGATGCAGGTTTAGTGTTAGACGCCGAAACAAGCATCAGCGATCAGTTCTGCAAATACCCAACTCTCACGTCAGCCTAATCCCTTAAAGCTGAGTGTGACGTCTTCCTCCATATCACCCCAAATCTCATCCTTCCATCTCAGATTTTCAGATTTATGCACCGTCTTTGTCTCGCCTTTCCAGATTCTCTCGGACTACAGCGAAGGTCAGCCATCTTTATTTTCTGTTGCCGTGTTTGTTGTGTTGCACAGCGGCTGACCTACAAGCTGCAAAGTGTGACATTGCAACAAGGGCGTAAAAGCTCTGTGAGGTGAGCGTCGAACTGCGAGGGAAAGGCGGGCTGTCCTCCCTGTGAGCTCCCTCGATTAATCAACGCATTAAAAAGTGACCACTGCGGCCCTGACTCAGGCTCTGTGAAAACGCTCACCCTACAAAATGTGACGCTTGCATCATTCCACTAATGAAAGGAAGCAAGGCAAAATTAATCAATGAACATTCGCCCTGTGTGTGAAGAGAGAGCTTGTATGGGGAGAGGTGGGGGAGAAAGATCAGAGCATTTAATTATGATTGGTTCATTTTCGCTGAATAAATTGGAATACAGCTCAAAGTGTTTACCGAAAGCAAGGAGGCAATTAATCACGCTAATGAGAGCGAGCTGATGTCGGCAAACACATTAGTCTTTATTAGAATGTGAAGCGGAGGAGATTTGAGGTCTGAGGCTTCGTGGATGTCGGGGGTCATTTCACAGCGTGGAGCAGAGCGGCGAATCGCTCATCACACACCAGTGTGGTGAAGAGTGCACAACATTTATTCAGCACAGACTACACTCGACCTGAACTCCCACTATACCATCCGTCTCTCTCTGATTTTCCACTTCCCTGCAGTCCGTCACTCACTCGTTTCTCCTGTGGATGCTGCTGGAGCTGCCCGGCCGTCTTTCATCTGCTCACATGGGGCCGTATTCAAACATGAATTAGCGGTTAGCAGATGAGAGGCACAGCAGTTGGCCACAGGCTCTTGTCAAAGTGTGCATTTAATGTACATGTGTTTGTATCTTATTCTTGTCTCACTTGAACTGGAACCACACATGCTGACTTGAGTGTTTAAGGGGGTCTATTCATATAACACAAGCACCTTCACAGCACAATGTCCGTCTTAGCATGTTGCTTATATTGTGTGAACTTCTCCTTAGTCGACATTTAAAAAAGAAAGTCTGCCAGTGAGTTAATGTGACTTCATTTGTTCCCAACACAGCTTCAGTTCAAAACCGTCTCAAACACAGTGAATCTAAAATCACCACGAGGCAAGCACTTGCTTTAAATTATCAGAACAACAAGAATCGGGTTAACTAGTTCCTACACAAGTGACTACAGGTAGGTGGTCAGGGTCAGGTACCTGGCAGAAAGTGAAAATCTGTAAACATCCCTGCATTAAATAAATGAAGACACAAAAGGGCTTATAAATTCAGCACTTAAATTATTTACGTATCACTTGAAAGGTTTGTACACTGCATTTACTGCATGGATTATGCTTTAGTTGTGATTTTGAGAGGCTACTGACAAGTGAGAAAGGTGATAAGAGAAGGTGATGATGAAAATGGGTTATGAAGATTTGTGTGATGCCCTAAAATCCTTTCAGCGCATTTTACAAAACGGATGACTTTGACCCACGTTGCTCTTCATTAAGCACGGTGAAGCCTCCTCCCCTTTGGTGCGATACTATGCTAACTTTTAAACTTTTTTGGCAGGTACTCCATCCTTCTTCTCCTTCTTCCTTAATTGGCAGGAGCTGTTTAAATGAATGACTGCTCATCACTAGAGGTCGCAGCTAATGTTCCACATACTGCCACCTGCTGAAGGAGAATGTAGCACGTTGATTCGTTGGTTTTACCTCCCATCAGCGTTACAGGAAAATGTTTAAATGGGAGGACAGCCAGAAAGAAGGGTTAAATACGACTGGTCTGCTCAACGAGATTAGAGGGTTAGAGAAAGATCATATTCATGTTTAAATTAAAACGATGCTGATTATTCATAAGAGATGGAGGACAGATGTTGGTGTCAGGGGTCAACGTTACACACACATCCACCTGGACCTCCTGTCGAGCCCTTCCTTTAGTACTCAAGTAAGTCATTATACATATTCATTATAATGTACTTATAGGAATACATAAACGTATATTTATACATTTCAGATGTCTGGCCAAAAATTACAGATCAGGTCTTTAAATTCAATGAATGCTTTCAACCATATTAATTCATGTCAAATGTGATACGAGCTGTTTGGGATTACAAGTCAGCTTCTTGCATGAGATGAACACAGACTCACACAGAATCATGTGCACACGCACATGCACACACACACACACCACAAACACCACCGGCAGCATACTCCCTAATGCATTAAAAAAAATTCAATTAGCGTTAAAACACAGGGGATCCAACACGGCGCGCTGAACTCCGTTTCCGGGGTGGTGGATTAATCCCAAAATGCTCTGGCACGCCACCAAAGACAGGAGCTGCTCGTTTATTCCCTCAGCAAAATATTCCAGCGCCCTCGTGAACTCCATCACATGCTATCAATTTTCTCCCAGCGCCAATTAGAATTTTTGCTCTTAGCATTAAAAAACGGTTTCTCGAGGGAGAGTCCGAGCACGTTGCTGGTCTGTGTTTGCTGCTTGTCTGCTTGTTGTTATGGACAGGTCACACAAGAAGGCTCGGGATGTCAGTGATCCCAAAGTGCTAGCAAGCATGCTAAGTGAGCCTTCGCGTACTTGCATATAAACCGCAGTTTTAATATTATTCATTCGTTCACCGTGACATATCCCTGAGATATTTAAACACCCTCACACGAGGCAGCAACTCATTCCCAACCATAAAGGAAAGAGCCTCTGTATCTGTACACTCAACCCCCCCCCCCAGTGTGTGCTGGAGATTACAGGTTTTAAATGGTAAATCGACTGTATTTATACAGCACTTTTCTAGTCTTAACGACCACTCAAAGCGCTTTTACAACACACATTTACACACTGGTGGCTAGGTGCATGCATATGCACGCTAACACACCAAAGACAGCATTGTGAGAAATGTGGGGTTCAGGATTTTGCCTAAGGACACTCGACATGTAGACTACAGGGGCCAGGAATCGAACCGACTTTCTGAGAAGTGGATGACCACTCTATCACCTCTCCACCCCATGATGTATATTTATATATGAAACCACTACAACCACATCATCAACAAGAGCATGTTCGATCCTGAGGCAAACGAATCTGACCTTCTCACCTTGGTAGCTGTTACAGATTCTGTCCGCGAAAATCACAAATAGAATTATGACAAGGACCAAACTAAGCAAAGTCCAGTTAGTCAGACCTAAATGTTAAAAAGGTGGTTCGTTATTTTCTGCTAAAACTCACTCCATCAAGTGGAATTTCATCCTCCCATGAAATGAAAGAGCGAGCCCCTGAAATAACAGTGAGCTCAGGATGACAATAATATCTCTATATAGACGAGCTGTCACCAGCATCACAAGGAAGCTTGAAAAGCAGCCTGTTTTATATAAAAGAAAAAGTAAATTGAAGAATACTTTCCTTCAAGAACTCAGCAAGTCATTTTCAGCCTTTTGTGAGCCAAGATCTTTGACCAAGTGTTAGCCATCTACAGGAAAAGGTTTACAGTATGTGGCCAAACAGAGTGGGGAAAAGCTGTGGATAAATACAGACACTTTCAACGGCAGGACCCTGGTCATGCATTTGAAACGATGGTGCACAAAGTAGAAGACATTTCTGAAGTCATGTTTTGTGGTCATTGTGACTGAAATCACAACAAGGAGGGTTTGTCGACTGTCGGCTTGTCCTACTGAGAAGAAAAATGCTTTCAAGAGGGAGAGTTCTGATGTTGTAAAGGACAGGAACAGGGAGACTGGGGAGAAGAAAAAGACAAAAAATAAAATATGTCTCAGAGTTCAAATTAATGTGAAGGTCTAAACCAAGGAAGCTGAAAATACAAAAAGTAGATCTTCTCCTTTATGAGTGGATCATTTCTAAACCAGGTTTTATTTTGGACGTTTCAGCAGTTTGACTCCTACATTACACACATATATATATATATATATATACACACACACACACACACACAAGTTCAGCTCTGGTAGGCTTCAGACCCTGATGACCTGTGGGGGCAGAAAGTCAGATTGTGTTCTCCACCTTCTCCACTGAGCTCCTCTGATGTGTGCTGAACAAATGCGTCGTACCACCCACCTGGAACGTGTCAGATATCACACCAAAGGCCGAAAGATGCTGCCTCGAAATATTCCAAAAGTTCGGCTTTATTACAGAGTTTTACTGATTTTTTTACTGATAGATTTTTGAAGTTTCAGTGCACATCACACAGAGTTCAGTCGACATAATTAAATCCCTATTGTTTGTTGATTTTCTAAATATAAGCTCTTATTAAAAATGAATATCAAATAAATATGCATGAGCAAAAAAATGAACAAACAACAAAAACAATGAACTGTGGAGAAAGAAATACGTTTTATATCTAATAAAAACACCTGATAAAAACACCTTTATGAGTTGTCTACTGAGAGCTGTATGCAACATTTGCAAGTGACTCATCGGTCTTACTAATCCTGCATAATACAGCAGCACTAACATCGATGGCTATAGTTTGTCTTTTACAAGATATTTAACACACAAAACGCCACATAAATTCAATTAAATTCTTCATTAAATAGTTATTAAAATATTTTGCAACGTTTTTGCAATGATTTTCCATGGTGGAAAAAAAGAAAAAGTCTAAATTTGTTGCTTAATTCACAATTAACTTATTACTATATATATGTTATCTATGTCAGAGACAATTTGCTTAGTTACTCGTAAACGAAGCTTCAGATTTTTCAGTTTATAACTGAACGCAGAGGCCTTTAAATACTCTGCCAAAGCTACAGTAGACGATCTTTACTTTGTCCTCACACTGTATATGTGACTCATCTGGTCCTCTCCTCTTCAGAAAGATGTTTGGATCGATCGGCTCCCACTGACGGCTCAACGTCTCTAAATGGCAACACTTAATTAGCTCCTTTTGTCCTCTGTCATCTGGCTCCCTCTCAGCCTCCCTCTTCATATCGCTCTCTCCCTCGTCTCTCCGTCACACTTCACCGAGCACCATTACCTCATTATCTCCCTACACCCTCGGTCACATACACAAACAGATACGCGCACACTGGCGTGAATGAATAAACATGCTGAACCGTGTTCAGTCTTTCTGCATTGCTGCCTCTCCCTCCCTTCGTGCTCGTCTCGGTTGCTGCCTGTCCAGAAGATCGTCTCCTATCTCCTCATCGCTTTCTCTCCCCATCTCTCCATCGTGCAGATGGTTGAGCCGCTGGTGTTGATAACGCTGTTCAAAGTAGCTCTGCGCTGCTGACAGCAGCATTGTCAGGCAGCCAAAGCAACTAAATCATTAATAAAACTGTCCTGAAATTAAATCAGTCCATTAAGCACTGATTAGAAACTTGCCGGGTTTATAGAATGTATGTTTATTTTCACGCAGGTTAATGGCCACGGCCAGAGGATAGTGATGTCAGCTGGTCTGTCAGTCAGTCCATCCATCAATCACAAACACTTTGCACCAGAGAAAGATTCTCTTTCTTGACACTGATTGCAGATTTCTATGAAATCGGCCTTGAATGTTCATGATCCACAGAGGATGAGTCCTGATGAAGTGACCCGTAGTTCTCGCCTACCACCACCATCAGGCTGACATTTCTCCTTGATAAAAAATAATATGTCCATGTTCTCGAACCACCACCCTTGCAGAAACCAAATGAAAGGACCAACATCATCAGGATGCATCCTCTGGTGCAATAGTGATGGAGTGAAACTAAAATCAATGAACATGATTTATGAAGGGAAAATAAACAAGAGTTTGCTGATGATGCTATTATGTTGGTCTTATTGTCACAAAAAATTAACTTGGACCCTTTTTCATTTGTTGCTTCTCCTGTCATTGTCAGTGACTGCTAAAACTTGTGGGGTCTTTTTTTTGCTTCTGAGAGGGGCTTGACAGAAAAAGAACCGCCGCTCAAGGCCCACCAGCCAAGACTTCCTATTGTACATCCAAAAAAGAAATTATAATGATCATCCCCAGAGGACGAGCCCTTTCTATTTTAGACAATCCAAATGATCTTTCCTGATATACAACACATATCTCACAACTGAGTTTAGCAGACAGCAACAAGATTCAGATTCAACGATGAACTCTTGGATTTCAATGAGCTTCTGGCCTTTCTTACAGTGCTACCCTGAGAAATATCACAATTCTAGCCAAACTAAGGTTCAGCTAAATAATCACTATGTTGTTAGTTGCTGATGATCCTCTCCACTCTCCAGATGAACTGTCTAGAATTTACGAATTAAAGAAGAAAGAGCAAAAAGCGCTTGTGGAAAAGTAGCTGGAATTGGCAGCACTGTGCATCAGCACTAGCAGGGGATACAATCATCCCCCTTTTGAACATAATGACATATTTCTGCACAATTAGCAGTAGACCTTTGGTGGTAAGCTCTGCGATGGCTCCAGGTTGGAGGCCGTGCTGAGGCCTGCAGGGAGCCGAGCTGTCTGACCGCCAAACCGCCTCTACATCTGACTGGGTATAAATCAAAAGTCACTCTGCATAAGAGCAGCGTACAGGCCACTCCTTATTTGAAATGAAGCATTGCAGCCATTTGTTCAACTGATCCCATCGGGGAGCAGAAAGTAGGAAAGTAATTGGACGATCAATCTGCCAATGGCAGGTTTCCATCACAGAGTAGCTGATAGTGCAGCGTGCCACCGCGGTCCCACTGAGCAAATACAGACTCTGCTAGTGGCTGTGATAACATGACACAAGTCCTTTTTATTCTGAACAAAAATCAATGCCATTGACAAATCCAACAAACGTATTTACACGAGTTCTGAAGAAAATAATGGAGAGTTTCTACCTAAACATTCCACCATGATCAAAGAACCTGGATCGAGCATTTGGCACAAATTTTGCTGTCTTTCCTCTCAAGCAGCTGATCGATCAGCGTATATTACTGTTGCATTAATTATGTGGGAAAAGATGAGCTACCCTGAGTGCAATGATTCAGAACCTCCTAGAAAAAAGCAAGTATCAGTTTCACCAAGATGGCTGCCAATATTATTAGAAAGGGCTTATAAACTACAAAACACAGCAAAGAGTGATAAGAATCTGTGTTCAAAGGGCCGTGGGGCCTCATGCCAGAGCCATCAACTTGTACAACGTATAATATACCATTATCATCGTACTTGTAAAATGTAGTATTCAGTAGTAGCTCTCACTCTGACTGCTAACTTAGGACATCATGCAGGTCTCTGTCCAGTTTTGTCCTTTGTTATGACACATGTCAGTTTCATGCTAATGGTCAAATCAACTCATTCATCAACTCTCCTCAGGATTGGTGGCATTCACCGGCCTGAAATGAACAACTGACAACAAGTTTGGTGACTCCAACTTGCAACAGTCGCATTAGCAAATGCCACAGAAGAATTAAATAAGATGTGGCCTGGTCTTAAATTTAAGTGCATACGTAGAAATAATATAGATGTCTACAAAACACAAAGTAAGACTGTTTTTTAAACAATTTCACTTTAAAGGGGTACATACATAAGTGATTTTCTGATTATTGGCATTTTACATAATTATAAATCTAGGAAAGAAAGAGAAGAAAAAAGAAAGAAATAAAGAGATCCAGCACCCGGCTGGCATTGCAGTGTAAAATCCCTGCTAAATACTGCAAACAAAATTTGAACAAATAGGACAAACCAATCTAAACATTCTGGCGTGAGATTTAGAGAAAGATATCGGTGGCCAGAAGAATGGAGCAAATAGTTTATGGAAGCTGGAAATTCCAACAGAAAGTAACACACCACAGATCAATACCAACTGTCAGCTGTAATCACAGAATAGCCTGCAGCAGACTTCCTAAATCAAGTGCTGTAGTAAAGGGGATAAAGAATGCAAAAGACACCAGTATGATCTCTTAATATTGTCTATAAAATATGCAAAAGTAAGACAAGGAAACAGTGAATCAGTGTTATGTATTCCAGTACTTGGCAGCACTGGTGGGAGGAAAGTTAACACAGAGACTTATTCAATAGGTTTAAGCTCTAAATTGAGAAATGCAATGTGTCTTTCGGACTATGAATGCTGCTCCACAATGTTCAGAAAATAGTCATGACTGGATTAAACGCAAAAATAAACCAGCTGCTTGGCAACTCAGCTCACCCCGTTGAAACCCCACTGTGACACGCCCAAGAGAAATGAATGAATAATACCTTTCCCTGCATCATTAACTCCTGTCAGGCTGCAGAACAAAGCCCCAAACTGCCCCAACGCACGCTCGCTGAGGCGCTGATCGTATTGGCCAGCTCCCAGGTGTCTCGGTGTGCAACTCTCCCCCTGCAGCTATGGCTGTAAAAAATGTTTTTGGTCAACTTGCTTTCATTAAAAAGTCCCAAAGTGAGCATTCGTGCGGTGTCAAAAATCAAAGATGTGATAATGTGGTGGTGACGTGTCTGACAAATAAACAAATTAACAATGCCATCGTGCAACCTTGTCTCCTACAAAGTACATTTACTGCTATTGTGCTATGAAATATGATGTGGAGAAAGCATAATTGCTTTTGTTTAGCACTTTTTTGCAGTCCAGGAAGTGACAATTAATACGAATAGAAGTCGTAGGAAGGAGTCTAGCTTTGATATTTGGGTGTGCAAACAAGGTCTCGCATTCCCCTTCTCTCATGGTTTTACGTGTAGGCTGCTAAAGGCTTTTGGTTATGGTTAATGTATCATGCTTCAAGTCATGTTGGATTTTTAAATGTCACATACAATCATATTGTAGTTGTGTTTAAAAGTCCAGCAGTTGCCTCACTGGATCTTGTTTCAGTGTCACCTGCTGAACATCTCCACAGGCAGAGCTGCAGCCAGCTGCATTCAATAAAGACTAATCGGTCAGTTCAGCTGTGCTGCAGTGTTCTTGTCTGTTCTTGCATTATCTTTGTCATTCAAAGTGTTTCTGTGTGCAGCTAAGTGTACATAATTAGCATTTTGTTCATTTTGTTTTAAGATGATTGGCATTGCATGTCGACCTGCACGAGTCAGTTAGTGTCGGGTTTCAACTTTCAACGTAAACATTTCCTTGTTATGTTGATCAAAAACTGAATTCTGGAAGTACGATATTTCCTTTACAGAGGACGGCAGCTGTCCTCATAGAATTTGAAAGAACACAGAAAATGGATGTTGTGTATTTGGCCCTATAGCTTAAGGCTATATGGGATTTAGCTGGCAAAGCTTTGAAGCTGTGTCAGAGGTAGTGTATTTAGCAGCAAAGCTACTGCACATACAGAAAGAGATGTTTAAGAAGGTTTTTTGGATGTTTTGTTTTTTCTTTCCCTTCAAAATTTGTTGCAACTGAAATCCATTGTGACTAGATCCAAGCTGACGACAGATTTTGGAGTTGTTGTTGATCAGATCCCAGGAAAAGCTGATACGATGGAACATGTGAGGCTACTGTAACGCACACTGCACCACATCACCTCCCTGACGTGGAGAAGAAGGAGGCTTCTTTCTGTTCTTTTCTGTTTATGTACAAGTCGGAGCTACTTTCTCTGCCTCGTCTGGCCATAAATCCGTGAAATGACTTGGGCTCCACCAGCAGAATTCACTGCTCGCGCTCATCCACCAATGGTAAGCTGCCAGACACATGCAACCATTTACCCAGTGTGACCAACTTTTACGCAGCAGATGAGAAGCTATGGGAATCACTCTATTGTTGTAATGTTAAGCAACATTAATATAAAAATGTTAACCTGATTATGTGAGGATATAAAGGTTAAGGTTATTGTAAAGGTTAGCCCATCTTGTGCTGTAAAGAGCTAACAACTCATAGGATATTACTCCAAACAATAAAAAAATAATCAAAATAAGAAGAACACTGGTCTTCTACATGACCAAATCTAACCAAAAAGCTGTCAAATTAGCAGTGTAATAAGTTACTGTATGGACAATTTCAATTGGAAAAGTGTAGAGATTTATCTTCAGCATTGGCAAATCCATTCTGCTGCTTTATGACACACCCAGACAGATCCAGCAAGTTACAGTAGACAGTTTAAATATGAAGCCAATGGGACAGGTTGAATTATAATAAGCCAATTTGCATGTGAGGTGAGGTCTTTTTCCCAGTTTGCAAAGTGGATGACAGCCAGGTTATTTTAATTTTATGTTACCAGCTTGATATACTGACATCAGAGTCATGTCAGCGCCACCATTCATCGGATATTATAAACCATGTTAAGATAGCTTTATGTTCCAGCGGAAGAATGTTTCAAAGAGAAATGAAGTAAGCGGCAGAGTAAATCCAGGCAAGAAGAGTGAGAAAGGTTTGTTTGGCAGCACATTGTGGTCCGAGAACGGCCTATTCGGGAAAATATTTGACATGTGTGGGTTTAAATGTAGATATTTCACCACGTCTGAATTCTCATGCTGTGGGTAGCGGAGAGGCCAAGAAACGAGGGAAGAAAAGAGTCGAAACGAGGAGGTATAAAAGAGCCTGTTGTCAGCTCTGATAGCAACACTTGCTCGCTGTGTGTAGCCCGGCGTCACGCTCGAGCTGCTGGCTGTAAATCAGAGCTGCCTGCTGGTCAGATGAGTGTGAGAGAGGCAGAGCGAGCGATAAACAGAGAGGCAGGGACTGAATGGCGGGGGTCACTCTCCCCTGCCATTGTGAATGTAATTAAAGAAAATATAAAAGAAGAGTGAGAGTGTTGCTTTTAAAAGCCTCTGTGTGCTCAGCTCTGGGGTTTGGAGTTTACTTTCACTCCTGTGTTCCTGTTTGTACGTCCACATATGGGCTTTACCTTGATGCTCGCCGACTGCTTTCAGCCATATTGGAGCTGCGAATTACTTCTAGTGGAGTGAGGGTGAGAAGGGCAGAGAGAGGAGTGAACAGATAGGATGAGACTGAATGGCAGGGATCACTCGACTCTGACATGATGAACTGACCTCAGCTGAAAAATGTAATTACAGAAATATGAGGAAAGTGTAAAAAAGGAAGGACTGAGCTGGTTTTATTATTCACCCAATAAGAAGACTGATGGGCCAAGGCATGTAGGAGGGCGAGGGCAGCCTTAGTTCACAATCTGCAACCTGCCACAGGGTACAAATTAAGAGAATAAGAAGAAAATGAAGATGTTGCCTCCTGATTTTCCACTCTTGTTTGACAGCAGTGAGTAATTTCACGAAACCTTCTTTTTAACAGAGAACATGAGATTTGAAAGGCGGGAGAAGCACAGCTCCAGCTCGGATAGTACCAAATAAGCATAATGAGACGATCTACAGTCCTCATCTAACCAAACAATAAACTGGTTTGAGAATCTAATCACAACCAGGCATGAGAAATGGCACTGAAATGCAAAATGAAGGAGAAATAAAAGATAAACATAGAACTTGACTGCTCATGCTGCTCGATTAAAACACAAAGAAGACTCATCTTAATGAATTTTTTATGTGCTCTGAACTAAATGGACCAGGCACAAGCAAAAAATGCAAAGAGCTCGTAAAAGTCCATTATACTAACCTCAGGTTGGATGCTAAAATTAGATTTGATGCTCTCAAGTTTGTGTTTTAAGTGAGCTACACTTGTAATGTAATATAATGGATAATATTGGACTAGATGTATATCCACACAAACGAGGAGACAAAAAAACAGCTGATACTATGACTACATAAAAAGCAAAAACTCATGTTGGTCTATTTCATTATTTGAAGAATTTTTGATCCCACTAGACTTTTGTGTTGCTAAGCAACATATAGTCTAGCAAACACCTGAAAAGGAAGATGGAGAGATTTTTCACGAGCATAACGGAGCTTAAGCAGACCACAGGAGTCCCTGCGAACAATTTTAAAATTGGATTTCTCTCGCTCTTTTATCAGCTGGCTCATTCATTGAGTGCATGAAATAAACTGGGGTACCCAGCTATAACACTTGTAGCAAAAACTGTTAGGACACCTGCTGGATGGGCACAATTCACAATCATCTGAAGTGTGAGCGCCGCTGCTGACGTGAGAGAAAAAATGAATACGCTTTCATGAAACATGACGTTAAGCTTTGAGTCTGTAGCGTTTTCCGGTCCTTCTGGTCAGCGGGTAAAAAGCAGGCTTTAGCTTCTCTTTGAGTGGTCTTCTTTAATTTACACCAACATGACAACACACACTGCATACTGTACTGTTGCTCCTGGTACTTCTGTTACACTCAAAGCTGTCCCTCCTGAACAATGGCATGTAGGTACTAATATTAACTCTTAGGCAAGAGGACACAAATAAAATAGAATATGATTTGAATAATAAAGTGCCAGAAACGATAATGAAATAATTATTGTGTTTATTGATATTAGTATTTACCACAGTGTAGTGTACAGCTTAATAAGCAACATAAATTAGTGAGCTTAGTAATTAAAATAACCCAGAAATGCAATGTGCACAGTAACTAAGGTTACGCCGCTATAATAAGACAGCAAAGGCTCTTACTTTCTGATTTTATCAGTGAGATGAATCTTATTCACCACGAGTAATTAAATTGATAAAGACATGAGATAAGTAAAAATGAGCTTGATTGAATCCAGCAGGGGAGTGATTGATCGATCGTATCATGCATTCACAGCAGCATCGCCCTAAATAAACAAGTGCCTGAGGGAAAGTGCTGAAAAAACAAAGCTAATAACTGACAGCTGGACTGTACACGGTGACCTCAACCTGAATCTCTGCGCTTTGGAGTTTAGTTCACTCATGTGTTCAGCCTTATTTCACTGTTTACTAATTGCCTCTAGCCTTGTTGCGTTTGTTTGAAGTTAAAACAAACCGGACCTTCCTTGCTGTTGCTGATTCCTGTTAAAAAGCTTTTCCACTAACCGAAGGGATGCTTTCATTGTGAAGAAGCTATAGGAAATCTAATGTGCCTGTCACCAAGTTAGCAGCACTTCATGAGAAGTGCTCAATAAAAACAGGAATAATCGATCACACATGGAGATATCCTGCACTATTTGGTCAGCCAATCTGTTAAAAAAAAAAAAAAAGAGAGAGCCACAGGTGTGAAAAGATAGATGAATGGTTCAATGAATGGAAGGACACGAGGTTACTCCCACAGCCACTTTTCCCACAGTACAGTACCTCCAGGGCTCTTGTTGCTATGACACCTCTCCAACATCACTGCCACCTGACAAATAGCATTTGTCATCTGCAGCTTGCTGTGAAACAGACGGCAGCTAAACCTGAAGTCAGTGACTGAGGAGATTTTCTTTTCTTGGCAGGAATCTGGTAAACAACAGTTTTTAGTAACCTACATCATCAAAAAAAAAAGGTCTCGTTACCATTAGCTCAATCGTTAAAGCAGAAATGGCAGGAAAAATAACAATTTGTTCAGATGCAGCGAGACGGGATCAGCCCAGGTAAAACCAAGAGGCCTGAATCCATCCTCCCGATCCTGAGGGTCGATGTGGGAAGGATGCCGTTTTGCAGACGTGATTCACACCTCTCCACGATCGGACAAAGCGATCCTAAAGATAAGAAAAACATTCTGGTGGAAGCTAACCGAGCCATGGGAGGAGGGTTGCCAAGCCTCAAAACTACAGTTTCTAGTGCAGGACTGCAAAGATGAAGGAAAGCAAGCTTGGCGGTTCCCCGCAGAGGTCGACTGCAGCATCAATATGGCGATCGCTGACACCTCCGAGCATCCCAGAAAGGGAAAGAAAGAAGTAGCTCACAGGATGAGGCATAAAGAGCCTCTTGAGCCTAAACTGGAGGGTGAATTTAGAAACTTTTGCTCCTGGATAAAGCCACTGTTGACTCTACAATCAATGTATGCTATAATTGATTCTCTTTTATACCTACATACAGGTAGTTCAACCTGCATTTTACTCAGCTATTTTGGATTCACCCCCTCCTCAGATCTGTAAAGGGTCTTCTTACCCTCACCCTCACTTATGAAGAGTGACATAAATGGGACTGAGGAGAACAGCTGTTTCACCTCAGCTAACGTATAAACAGCCTCAAACACCCGCAGCAGGTTGATATGGAAGAGAGAAAGGCTGATACGGAAAATGATGCTGACTTTCATCAGCACTGGAGGGATCCTTTAACAGCCACATTAATAAAACTGGAGGTCATTTCTGAAATAACAACATGTGTAATCTTACTCACCTTGAAGGCAAACTTCACGATGTTAAAAAAAAAAAACCTCTGCCTCATCATGAGTAAATTTGCCTCGGGATAACACTTACAAGCAGTTCAGGTGCATAATGAAGTGGTATAAGTATAACAGGGCATTAGTATTACTGCAGGATCTGTAGACGTTAGGCTGAGTGAGGTAACTTAGCGTCATCAGAGCTGACTGGGAGGGTTTCTCACCGTCTGTGCGTGTTATGAAAGGAGAAGAGGCTTTGTCGGGGCGGGCTAATGGCTCACACATTGATTATGTTTGATGAATAAGAATTAGATCACATGCTGTTTTCAAATCATCATCTTTTATTTCAACTCTCGGCAAAGACGGGGTCTCCAGTCAGCATCGTACAACAGTAGCAAAGAGCTGTGCTAAGTATGCAATTGTGTGATTGCATGTCTTCATGTGTTTAAGTTTTATAGATTGTTAGATTAGCGAGCTATATGAGGCTAGCCAAACTGGATGCTTCATGCTTTCATTTTAACACATTCTTTTGCTTTACTTACACCTGCACATAGTTGAACTGTATTTATTCCTCCATGTCAACTTTCCAGCAAGAGAGTTTCAGCTATGTTGGGAGCGTCCTTTGCTCAAATTCAATAAATTGTATAAAAAAAGCGAATGTGCTCATATAATTTGATTATCTTTGGGGATCTGCAGTTTTCTCCTCCTCTTCCCATTGCATATTTGTGTTTCCCTCTCCCTCTGTCTCCCTCTGCCTCTCCCCTGTCTGTTGTCCATGTGTGTGTCTCACTGCAGGGCATGACTGACAGCTTTGGTGCGCACCTGTTCACAATCAAGCAATCAGGACTCACCTGCTTCCACAGCGTATAAGCACGGGTCTTTCCACCCACTATTTGTCGAATCGTCAGTTCGTCCACGCAGCAACAGCTGAGACTTCACAGGAATCACTTTAGTAGTTTTGATATCTTTTGTGCCTCGTACGTTCCCTGGATTTGGACACTCTTCTGGCCTGCTCACTCACAGTCATCTCTCCACTTTTTGTGTGAATCATCTGAATACTTTGAAGCACTTATTAAAAACCATTGACTTTTTACTCGACTTCTGCCTCCCTTGTCTGAGTTTTCGCATTGAGGTCCGTTTGTACAAAAACGTAACAATATCAGTGCTCCTCCTTTAGATCGTGTCGTTCACTTTAACAGAGGATTAATTAGGCAGTTTGCCAGGTAGCGTGTACTGACCCTGGCAATGACTTGATGAGGATTTATAGTGTCATTTAAGGCGGGCTCAGATTTCAGGAGTTTAAAAATCTTGACTGATTTTGAAACCGGGTGAACAAGGAGAAGCTTCACCGATGTTCTTCGTTCTCATCGCAAACATGCACGCACTACAAGATGTGAAAATAATGCGGCATCACGTGAACAAAGTGGAAACTGACGTGGTGCAACATTTGTGCTGCAGCGAGCGAAGCAGAAGGTTAAATGAGAAAATGGTCAGAGAGACGTAAGAGGTGGAGGTGAGACTCTACCCTTCAGTCCTAACTGATAAAGTCCTTTTAAATTTCAAATTTCCTGTCCTATCCATTTATTGAACCAAGCAAGCTTGTGCTAAAGAAAACATACAGTGACGTCAGACGAGCTTGTTCTAGAGAAAAAAAAAACAAACTTGTCAGTCACGGTCAAACATTTCAGCACCAAGGACAGATTGTCCTCAGAGTGTCGCCGTCTTTCCGCTGTGGTGCTGAATGCTGACAGGCCAGGTGTCTGACTACCACGTCCTTAGAATAACATAAACATAAGATAGACACAGCGGTCTACCACACTACACGGCCTATCCAAACACAACGTGCACGGTGTACACCACAGGCAGTGACACAGACAGATTAATGTAACGTTCTGACTGATTTCTTCACACCCAGAATTTAACTTCATAAAGGCAAATTCTGGATTAGCCTGCTCAGCCTGCTGTAGTTTAGTCCATTTGTGTATTTAACCATCTTCCGTAGAACAGACTAATCCGAACAGGTAAACAAACATTGTTTCCTCATGGTGGCAAACCTGCCAAACCACACAGCAAAGTGAGGTTTACCGCACACAACTACTGTTACTATCAGTCATATCTCTATTGTTATTACATACATGTTATTCTTATTATATATGTATACTATCATACATGAATGCATACAATATACATACATTATCAAGTACTATTTTATTATTAGTCATATTTTTATTGCTGTGCTGCTCCCGCTGTTTTTTTTTTTTTTTGCTTATGGCTAGAATATTTACTGTTGCTTGGCAACACCATCAGCTGCTTGTAGACTCGTCTCTCTGATTGGCTATTGTGGTCCCGCTGGGAAGGTCCTGACATAGCCTTTTGTTGATGCTATTTTGTGATTGATGTGTTAGAGTTCTTTTCAGCACATGATTAAGATCCATTTTGATTATTTTTACGGGCTTTGTTCCCACCCTGAAGTCAACAGTCCTTTATATCTAAGGACTGAGTCCTAATCTTTGTTGACCGTCTTTGAAAGCAGGGAAAAAGTGAGAAAGCCACAGCTATACCAAGACACACAATGCAAATACACACAGGACAGGATTTATCCACACCCACGTATTGCCAGCTCATTTTCCTCCTTTTTGCACATTTTTACAGGAAATTGTCTCTCAGCTTGGTAAATTAATGTGTGAACCAGAAATTAAGAACAACACTGTCGGTCTGAAACACACTTTATCATAAATCACTTTTTCTCTCCTCCGCTACGGTGCACTTGCTCCTTAATTTATTACACAGGGGTTCAGTGCACAGCATTGATTTGTGCTGTTCTGCACAGAAACTGTTGTGGATTATTCTCTGTGACTTTGTAACACCAGCTACTCAACCAGAGACCAGAACTGACTGAAGTTCACTTCGTCCTCATGTCTCTTAAGCCTTAATTACAGCGTGACTCATTTCTTATCAAAGGACAGGCAGTGAGAGGGAGTGTTAGAGAAGGCGGCCCACGGAGGTTAAATCCCTTCCCTGCAGCTGGGTAATGTTCTCCCATTCATCGTGACGACAGAGGGCTCAGACCCATCCCAGGTTCCCGGCTAATTTTACACAATGGCGTTGTTCTTTACTTCCCACCCACTGGGACTGTGACATGTGAGGTAGAGGAAGGGATAATTTAGGAAAAGAAGGTTTCCCAATTTCTTTGTCTAAATCCTAATGTAAAAGTTTACTTTTATTTGGTGTTTGTAAGGGATTAATTCTAAGGTATAAGATTAGATATGATGAGATAATCCTTTATTAATCCCACAGCGGAGAAATGTCTGATGTTACTCATTTCTTTCCAGTTGGGATTTGCCTGAGGAGGACGTGTATTTGGTTGAAACATTATAGAAACAGCAAGTTTCATGTGGTAATATATTGTGTAATATATGACAGTATGCTGGTCATGTGTCTTTAGAAACTCAATTCCTTGAGTCAAGTGAACTCAGCAGTACAATTATTCATCACTTCAAGTCAAAAAAACTTAAAGTTGTAAAGCCTGAAAATAAAAAGAAAACATAAATCTTTACTTGACTCTATCTTGAAATTAGTTAAATTTCCATATTGACTGTATGTTAAATCAATGACAAAAGATTAGTTAATTCCACAAAATACCTGCATGATTCCAGTGTAATGTAATTTCATGTGCCTTTTGTAACCAAAATCCATATAAATGTGGTTATTTGTTGACCTGAACATGGAGAGACGCAGTTTTCTGGCTTCTCTTCAGACTATCAGCAGCTCTGGATTTCTAAACTACATTACGACTATGCACTGTGGACAACCGTTGCCACTATTGTAACCACAACCATGTCCATTGTATTATTTATAAGGCATGTTGATTTTGTCTGGTGATGAACGCAGTCTTTCTGCTAAGCTTATCTGAAGACAGGTGTGATTTTTAACAGTTTTGTAATATCTTGTGCATCATCAACAGCTTTATATGCACATGAGCTGTACAAATAGTTGGAAAAAAAACAACTTTTGATTGAGTGTCCTGTAGTTTGATTATAGCACTTCTTTCACCATATTTTGTTTCCACTCCAGTCAGCAGCAGCAGTGGGAGGGTTTGGTCTACAGGCTCTGATGGGTGTTAACCTCTAAATGAGCCTGAGGCAGCGGAACATCTCATTACCGTGGAGACGAGAGGTAAACACATCCTTCAACGAGGGACCGTGACAGAGAGCACTAATTAACAAGGAATTAAACACTTTCTTAAGAGGGCCAGTGAAGGGAGAGTGAGAAAGAAAACAACACACAGACAGGTGCACGCATGCAGACATACGCGCACACACACACACCCCACACACACCCACCCACACACACACACAAAGCTATGCAACAATGAGAATGAGATGTTTGCTGCGAAGTGCTGCAGAGGAGTCTCAGATTCACAAACAAAAACCAAACCCACACATACTGAACAGTGAACCAGAGCAGCACACACTACAGTAGAGACGTCTTTTTGTTTCGTAAGATATGATTATACTTTGATCACTCCCGTCCAAACTGAGCAGCCATCATTAAACACGCTGTTACTGCAGGCCTCGGCACCAAGAGCATCTGCAGACACCTTGACTTGTTCCAGCTAAAATTATTATAATAATATTGGCAAAACATCTGACTGAACACACTTCATCTGCATCTTACTTCCATTTCGAGTTTGTGCTTCTTGCACATGTCTGAGGAGGTGTGTTGACTGTGCAGGTGTGTGTTCTGTGTAGTGAGTGTTTCCTCTCTGTACCTTTGTCGCTGAAGTCGTCGACCAGGATGACCTCTGCTATGAGCTGTGGAGGAGAGCGGTTGAGCACGCTGTGAACGGTCCTCAGCAGCGACGACCAGCCCTCGTTATGGAACGGGATGATGATGCTGGTGTTGGGCAGCTTCTCTGCATACAGCTTCTGCTTACAGCTACACAAAAGCAAAAGAATGCATACAAAAAATAGCACTTAGTAGTTTTGTGGTGGCCTTTTTACAACAAGTACTGGTTTTTCTCCATCCACCTTATTGAGGAAAGGAAGAAAGCATCTCATTCACAACCCCTATCCAGAAAAGCCTACTCGTGGCCGCTCAGTGCAGAATGAATGCAGCTCAGTGCAGCTGAGTGCAGTGATGCCACTGGCATGCTCCTCCTGCATCACAGGCTGCTTAAATTGTATCATTTGCAGCACATACAGCTGTTATTGGCTACTAACATGTGCTCCGATGACGGGTTACAGCGATCACCTTGTACATAATCATCACAGCACAACCCTTGCAGAGGTGCTAATCAAGGGAAGAGCTACGTTCCCTCCCCGATGGAGAGAGGGAGAGAAAGTGTGTAGTGAACTGTGTCAGTCGATCAAATGTTGAACATCAGTCTGCGTGTTGTTCATTCAAATGTGAACGCTGGGAGACAGGCAGGCAGGGCGATGGACAGGCAGTCAGCTGGTGACTATTAACAAATCCTGTCCAATTCCATAGGTGTGTGGAGGTGTTTGTGTGTGTGTGTATGTGTGTGTGTGTGAGCCAGAAGTCCAGGAACAGCAGGTGTCACCTGGCTACATTGAAGAGGAGGAGGGAGAGATGAGGAAGTCATGTGGGCTCGTGGACATGCTTGGTCAGACTTAAAGAGATGCAGGAGGCCCAGCAAAATCATTACCTGCCACAACTGAGGAGGAGGTGAAAAGATACCAGGAGGTCACACCACTGACACTCATAGAGGACCCGCTAAGCTGGTGGAAAGGACATGAGCAAGTCTATCCTTTCATTTCCAACCTGGTGAAAAGATACCTTTGTATCCCAATTCAGCACAAAGAGTCCTCTCGACAGCTCGTCACAGCACAAAGGAGCACTCTGTTGATCGGCTCCTCTTTCTCAGCAAGAATGCTGACATTCCTTCACCGTCTCAATGTTTTAGTGCCAAGGCCAGCAGCAAATGGTGGCACATTTTATTTATTTTAAAAGAAGAGTCAATGTTTTATGTTTTATTTCTCTTCAGTTTCGCAGTAATTTACTTTCAAATTCTCCAGTTGCTGAAGGGGCTGCATAACTTTTTATACAAGTTGCATTGTTCAAAATACCTGTAACCTGTATGTACAGCTTAGTCCACTCACGCTTGCACTTATTAATCGCAATAATATCATATTGTGATTTAATTATCGTGATGATATTGTATTGTTCAATTCCCACCCCTGATTTTAACAGAACTTATTACAGATCAACCAGCCAACCAGGAAACAGCAGGTAACAGGTAACAGAATGTGGGGCTCACCCCTCAAGTCTGCAGGGACCCAACAGAGGGTGGCCACTTTACACACAGCACGCCAATGCTGCCATAAACGAATTATAATACATTCCAATCAATACTGACAAAAATAAATTGGTACAGTTATGTCAAATAATGGAAAGCAATGGCACATAAGTTAGTAATGGCAAGTGGAATCATTAACTGTGCTACACACCCATTACTGCTTATGATGTGAATGAGTAAACCAAACCAGCATCAGATCCTGGACTAGATCATTTCCCCATTGAGTCTACTTTCTCTTTGTGGTCAGTAGTTACCATTAGAATCTAATCATTAGATTCTAATAATAAGCACTTCTTCATCCAGAGAAGGAAACCCATTAAAATCCGGGTGCTTCTTCTCATTTGTATCTCCAATTTGATGTGCAGCCTCAGCAGGAGGAGGGATTGGAGGCCGTGGAACATCACAAGCTGACATGCTGGGAGTTCACGCAGGCTGCTTCCTCATCCAGAGCCAGATGAAGAACAGCCTCAGCAGGTGGAGGGCTTGGAAGTAGTGGAATATCAGCCAGCTGGCTATAGGTCATTTAATTGGGCACTGCATCATCAAGAGAACAAAACCATGTGCGAGACAAATCCGGGTGCTTCTCCTCATGGACGCCTCTCAGGTGACCTGCACCATCAGCAGCTGGTGGGCTTGGAGGAAGTGGAATGTCACAAGCCACTCCGCTGAGAGGCTGGGACGTAAAACAGGCCACTTCATCATCCAGAGAGGGAAACCCTATGTCATTCAAATCACAGCACTTGTTCTCATGGCTGACTCCGACGAGCAGAACAGCCTCAGCAGGAGGAGGGCTTGGAGGCAGTTTCAACTTCCCAGCAAGAAAGAATACAGAGTGGTCATATTGCCTTGCTTTAGGTGGTATGCCCTGAAATCTGCACACTCTGCAAAAATAGTCACAACACTACACTCCATTCTTTTTTGTAATGGCAGAAAATGACATATTGTTGAGTGCTGAGTCCCAATAATACTTCCATGCGTAGTACAACAGAACACTTATATTGTAATTTGGATTTTAGGTTAGATGAAGAAGTCTCTGCACATCAATCAACAAACAAATGCCTATTAATGTGCACTCTCCAGTATAAAGTCCAGGGTCCAATAAATAAATGATGCTCAGACTGGTTGCTTTAGCCAACAGGGCAACTGAGGCAGGATCTGAAAAGACTCGATCTGGAGCACACAGTCGAAGTAAGAGCTTTTAATGATGAGTATGGCACTAACACATTGCATGTTATTGTTGTGACAGTGTTACTAAAATCTTATTAGTGCTGTATAGTAACAGGAATTACTGCTCTTTGAAGGCAGCCACCTCTTTAGGCTCTGTTCTGTTCTGTTCTGAGAGGCTCATCGCTCTTTTTTTTCTTCTTTCTTTTGTTTTAGGGGATGCGGGTTACCTGGCTGATCTGCTTGTCTTGATAGGAAAGATGCTTTTGCTCTTCTCTGGACTGGCTTCGGCAAGAAACCAGCTGGCTACACTCTCCTCGTCATTCGTTCGTCGACCTGATTGGTTTGAGTTAGCCCATGACAGATGAGGATAGACAGATGGTTCATCCAATCACCTGCAAGTGTTTTTTGAAAGTGTCTGCTCTTTTCCTGACAGTTTCTGACAAAGACTTCTCAGATAGTTCGCAGGATTGTAAAAGAGGAGGTGATAGTGGTGGCTGAAACATTATTCAAGGAAAATAAAAGTAAGACAGATATTATGTCTGTCATTGCTGATGGAAAGTCTGGTGCTAATAATGTGGCAAGGAGAGTGTCTGTGCTGTCTGTGGATCAGTGGATCAGCCACAACAGGACAAATGGTTTCAGCCGGTTGACTCTGGGGATACGACCCAGCTGTTGCTGTCCAGATGTTGTTTGATGACTTTTCCACAAAAGGAGTTGTTTTTTCTTTTTTCTTTTTTCTTTTTTTTTTTTATCTTACTTCCACTGCAAACTACAACCAGAGGAGGTGATATTTACAATGCTGTGGAGGACTTCTCTGTTGAAAAGCTGTAATAGTGGCTGTAATAACTGCCAATGAGAGGGCGTCACTCAGGATTTATTGCCCACTGTAAAGCAGATCTGAAAATACAGCCCCAGACCAAGAAACCTCTGTAACAGAATATTTTAGGGCAGACATGACAACGGTGTCAATTCAATTCACCTGCACTAACTGCACCACCCTCAACCACATAATCTGAGGTAAAGCTTGTACTGTCAAAAGTACACAGAGTGTTTTAAAAAATAAGCATTATAAAAATGCTTAATGTCCACATCCAGCAAAGAATAGGCCTACACAAAATACATATTTAGTCTAATATCAGTTATATTACATCCAAATTGTAATTGCAATTATAATATGAAGAATTAGGCAAAGCCTTTGGTGGAGTAGGGGAAGGGGGGCTGCTTGATAAAGAAGAGAGAGTCGCACTCAGCAATGCACGGTTTAATTAGTTCTTTCAAGAATTAGCTCTTTCAAGAACTGTTTAAACAAACCCTCTCTTCTTTATACATGGATGTAGATATTTAGGATAATGCATCAGCTGGTAAGAGCGCAGTGGCAACCTTAGAAATGAAAGTAGGAAGAATGATGGAAATATCACCGGCTCGTCAGTGCCAAGTGACTCAGTTTACAGCAGGAAGAGTAGAGGAGAAATCTCAGAGGGTGGAAAATCTTTTCTTAAAGAGGAAGGAAAGGCAAGAATTTAACTTTAATAATGCTTGAAGCTCCCTGTTGATTTATAATATGAGGAAGGCCACCATTTCTCTTCATCATCAGCCATACTCGTCTGATCCCCTGCATACTTTTATTTTCCTGTTCTTGTAAATAAATCAAAGTTCCATTAAAATACAAAAAACAACATAAACTTTAACGTATTGTTGCACAACATTACTTTATGTCACAGTGTGTCTCAAAAACATTAAAAACGTTCGTTTAACTGTTGATAAAAACTGTGACAAGTGCGAAGAGAGAGACGGCAGCAGATGATGGAGACGTGAACAGCACTCACAGCACACTGCATGAACTGTATCTGAAAGTTGTGCGTGTGTGTGCGCGCACGCGCGTGCTTCAATTAAATCTTGTCAGCGTGCAAAAATCGAATGTGTCAGTTGCTGGTCTGGAACCGGTTGCCTCCGAGGCACAGACAACATGCCAATCACTAAGAGGCAGGCGCTGCACACTGGACAGACAGGGTGAAAGAAGTCGGAGTGGGTGGGTGGAGGGGGGCAGGGGTATAGCCACAGGTCGGCGGGGAGAGCTGGTGTGTCCGTCTGATTGGTCACAGGAGGGTGACAAGTGTCTGGCAGCAACAGGGGCTACATCAGTCCTCAACATCATTCATTCATTTCGCCTATTTACATGCTAATAATTCCGTTACAAGCACACTAAAGCGAGACCATGATTAAAGCAGCTGTCATGTAAACGCTTCATGTTTACATGACAGCTGCCTTTCTGTCCCCCTAAACCTAACCATGCTTTAATATAGCTGTAGCAAATAAACAAGCAGTCACATTCATTTTGTTAGGAAGAACCTAACAAAAGATGCTGTCCGGCCAATGGGCACCAGATCAGAAAATGCTAATGAGTCATTCTGGAAGGCACTGAAAAGGAATACACTGTGTGATCATTTTAGAGGCTTTTTACATCTATCTCAATGTGACACTGGGGGCCACTGAGACCTGGCTGGAAGCAACACACTCAGTAAACTATTGCAGGTGTCTAATTATCCTGCAGCCACCAGTAACACCAGTTTACTGTGAGAATCTGTTCATGTCTGTGATAAACATCAAAATTCTACACATACGGACTTTAAAACGTGGTAATTATCTGTCATCTGCTAGACGAAGGCTTGAGTTGGACTTGGTCGCAGCACAGTGGTGCAGCGCTCAGCACGGCTGAATCCACTGAGCTATTGAGGCCTTTTCAACTATGTTGCCTCGGAATTACATTTTCTGTATATATTTCTAATTTGCAGCAGTAAATAAGTTTTGAAAGCAATGCATTGATGCCCAAATTAAGCTTCTTTTTTAGCATTAAATTAGATTGAAAATATATTTCATTTATGTTTCCAGCAATATCCACTCACACCGATATGATGTTTCACTGTTGCTCGTAACAGGTTGGAGAAAGAAAGATATTAAAATCGTCCCGGTTTTCATTTGGATATCTGAACAGTTTCGGTGTTCTGGACACTTTAAATTACTCAAAGGTGCAATGTGTTACCCCTGTCAGACTAGCCGCCTGTGCCATTGTAAGCCAGGATAAGCGCCGGCTCCTGCAACCTTGCACAGGATAAGTACAGACTGGACCATCAGAAGACTTGATTTGACTTAAGACTTAACAGAAAAACATTCAAGTCTTGACCTGAAACACTTACATCTTGATTCAAAATCACAAAATTTGTCTTTGACTTGCCCAGGTGGTCTTGGGACAGCTCTGTTATTTGCATGTACAAGCGTTCAAAATAAATAGTTGTGAGAAGCGCCACGACTCTAATACAACCAGGATTCACATTTTCACATGCATTTACATCACGCAGCTTTCGAACTAAATTGCAGGCCTGTACAAAAAACTATCTGTAGTTGAATATTTTGAGATGCTGCATGGAGTACCTGTCAGCACAGACAAGTCATGGCAAGAGTTGTGTAAGGTCAAGAAAGGCCTGCTTTTATAAACACTGATAAAAAGAATCAGTCCTCCTGGGGAAACTGGCAGAGAGGAAGCGTTCAAAGCTGCTTTCCACATGAAAGAGAAGGGAAGGTCAAGTGTCAGAGAAATGTTCTTGTCAGGCAAAAGAAAAGCTGTGATTAAAGGCCTTCCACAATACTGTTCTGAAATTGGAAGGGAGCACACGGTTCACAGGAGTCTGGACAGGTTTTGGCCTCTTAGAGAGAAATCCTGAAACTTTGCAAAGATTTTGAAGTTGCTTTTTATTCCGATGCAGCAGCAGTAATCCTTGACAAATGCTGTGCCACACATTCTGTCCATGGCCTGCAGTTCCCACAGGTTTTCAGAGACTTAATAACTTTAGCCTTTCGCTGAATGAAGTCACAATATTTATGTGTGTCTTATGTCATGCATATCTAAACATCTGTATCACACCAGATCAGCTGTAATCACAACCATTATTCTGATTACGATAGAATTAAGACACATCGGCACTACCACTACTTTCAAAACGTTTGCACGTCTGCACGTAGAAATTAAGTTTCTGACTTTGTTTAAGGTGTGTCTTCATACGTTTACCTGGAAGTACAAACACACCAACACTAGCACATGCAGGACTCACTTTGGATGACGGATGTCGGGGAGGGAGCGGTTCAGCGAAATCCGGTTGCTAACGTAAATGTTGAAGCCGTTCTCCCTGTAGGCCTGGTCCACCCGGTCGGTCTCTGTCAGAGGGAACGGCTTCCCCTGTTCACCATTACCTGCCACACACACACACACATGCACACACACACACACACAGGTCAGTGAAAACACTAACTCTTCATCAGTACCTGTGATGCACCCCTGACGCATACTTTTCACTCGTGTGCAGTCGAACGTGACTCCAAATTAATGCTGAATGCTGAATCTCTTCATTGATACACAAAGCTTTGCCCACCCTACAGCTTTTTATATATGAGGTTGAAATTTTTCATGGAGGTCAAATGTGTATGACATTTTTTTCTTAGGGCTACAATGAGCGATTATTCTCCTTATTGGATTAATCTGCTGGTTATTTATTTACTCAATCAATTGATCACCTGGTCTGTAAGATGTCACAAAATAGTAAAAATGCTGACATATTTGAATAGCTTGCTCTTTTCTGATCAACAGTCCAAAATTCAAAGAGATTCAGTTCAACATCATGAAAGAGCAAGAAAACCTGCAAATGTTCAAATATGAGAAGTTGGAATCAAAAATATTCAGTCGATTGATTAATTGATCAATCAGCTAACCCCTTTTGCTCTAGATTCAGACAATGAATAATTAACTACACTGTAGATGAATTCTTCTATGTGTGAATCAGTAAGTAAGCTACACGTGAGGCAGGCTGGAAGATATGCAACACTGACTTGTAGAATTGGTTCCTTGGTATGGAAGAAAAGGCTGACTAGAAAGATATTTATAAGGGATACACAAATTATTGGCTGTTGGTCTAGAAATGTGTGCACATTGGTCTATAACTATGGATTGAGGGCTTTTCTTTTGTTCAGAAAGGCTAAGCATAAAGCGTAATAGCCTGATGATGATGATATGGGCAAGCTAAAACTGTGTACATTCAGACGGGACTGAGAATTATGTTGTATATAATTCATGTAAATAGCAAAGTTCCTTGTGTGCCCAGCTGAGATCTGGTATTTTACCACTTACTGTTGTACCGCATGGTTTTGTCAGTTGCATGTTTCATTAGCCGCTCATCAACGAACTCACACACAAACACACAGTCACAAGCATTAGGCTGATCCATGGTCAGAGGATAGCATCAAATTAAAGTCAGCTGCCTTGTTCCATTAGGTAGAAATGATCCATCCTGAAGGTAATAACTGTGGAAAATAACTTCTCACTTTAATGGCTCATTTCAGAGATAAACTCCTCTACCTCATGTTGTACGTTTCCCTGCACAATAAATGGGTTACATATATCACTTTTTCACTTTTTTCTAGTCCCCCTCATGCAAATCTGAACCCTGGAGACACTTTGCACGATTCTTTTTGACTGAGTGATTTAACGGACATCTGTAATCCCTCGCTGAAAACACTGCTGGAGTTCTCTTAGGTCTGAATGATGCTCTAAAGCAGTGGGGGCTACATGCACTGGGTCTGTTTTCAGAGGTTTGGGTATCGAGGCAGACACTAGATCTCTCTTTCTGTGGTCCTCCCTCTCTCTGTATGCAGCTACGCGTTTCAAACTCTCTGCTGCTCATTCTGCTGAAACATTCAAGCTGTGTCCCAAATTCACATTACATATTCCTCAGCAGGTTCTGAGTAAGAAGTGTGTGTTTTCTGATTGATGTCCGACTTTACATGTGTTGTGTCGTTTCCTGCTAGAGTAACATGAAACACAGCAGTAGGATTGTAAAGCAGGAGGTGCAGTTGGTTCCTGAGGCCCCCCATTTCAGTTTATTCTTTTAATGGTATTGTCAATGTTTCTCAGCATAGAAACACATGAGTCACCTGGATATTTTCACAATACTATTGGTTTATTTTATGGCCACCCTTATTTCGTATTATAACACCAATGAGCCGTAGCCACTGTTGCTATGGAGAAAAAGGCAGTTGAACGTGCAAATGAGAACTGTAGTGAATTCAAAGCACATCCTTAGTGCAGTTGGGAACAAAACTTGGCGCCATTGTTGCAGAATTGACCCAGAAATAAAATCCATTAATGTAATAATTTAAACTGCCAATTGTATTATCAGTTTTCTCACCAGCATTAATCTTCATGTTAACAGATTTTTAAGTTCTGATATTGGATGTTTGTTAGGCCTCACCAAAGGCACCTTGGGAGCTGAGGTTTACTTTTCACTTTACATTTTTATGTGCACGAGCTCGTACTTTCAGCTTTTTCTCAAATACAGTTGATTCCAGTTGTACGATTGTTCATCCGTGGAAGTGCTTAAACTGTGAGTCACCCGTCATTGTCTATAGAGAATGGGATTTTACTTATGCAACCAGGGGAACCTGAAATAGCTCCCCTGTCTCTCTATGCATCCCTCCATGGTGCTTAAAACAAACCCCAAACCATTGTGCACAAAGTTTATGTATGATATTTCAGAGTCTCAACCCCTTTCTTACTCTCTCACAAATCCATCCCATTTGCCACTTTAAAACCACCTAATTCCAAACAAAAGCCAGTTAACTCTGACACATTTGTAATAAAAAAGGCAAAGGTATGTTTCCCACTCAAGGCCTGGGGCCAGATCAATGCTTATTGTCGAGATTAACTGTGTTTAATTATGAACTCAGAACTGTACTTGCAGAATTGATTCACGCTGCTTCTGAGAAAGAGAAATCCACTTGGAAGGAATTAAGGGCCGAAAAAAAAAAGAGTTGAACTGGAATACTGCAGTATGTGTGTGTGTGTGTGTGTGTGTGTGTGTGTGTGTCTGTGTGTGTGTGTGTGTGTGTGTGTGTGTGCGTGCGTGTGTGTGTGTGTGCATGTGTGTGTGGCCTTGCGCTAAAACAGAGCAGATGTTCTCGGCAAATGTGCCCAAACAAAACAGCAGCATCAGCAAAGAGTTTGGACGTACCCGAGCGGGCAGCATCTCTCCTCATCGCCTCATAGTCGTGCCAGTCTGTCCGCCGCACGCCGTCGAGTCCCACCTGGGCGACCTTCCTCACCTGGTTTAACCCCTGCAAGAGCACACAGATAAAAACAAACCCTTAAGACTTTTCTCATGTTGTTTCAGCTGCTTAGACTGTCAGTTTGTGGAAATATACCAACCACAAAACAAAGTATTGTAGGATCACACAAAAGTTCTTCATCTCGATATCTGGAAATTACGAGTGTAGAGCACGGGCACCATTTCTGAAAACCTGATAAACGTCAGTATTGTCATGGCAATAAAGAACATTTTGCTTTTATATCAAAGTTTGGAGATGTTGCTTTGAAGCAGGGTATTGACTTTGATATTAAACATAAAAAATACTGGGTAATATAAAACTCATCCACAGATATAATCTATGTGAAAATTTAATTGGTGCATTGAAATGCCTGATTGAAAGTTCCAGCTCATTTTTTCGACAAACACACTTGTAGAAGAAAAACAGACTTTGTATCTACTTGATGTTCCTCCTGGCTGTCAGTCAAACTCTGCACCAGTTTTACTTTTCTTTCTGAAGTGTGCTGCTGACAGCTGGAGGTTTAGGGGGGAGGGGGAACAGAGGGGGAAAAAAAGTCTGTTTTTTTGTTTTGGTATGACATCTAGAAAATGGCATTCAGTTTCACTGCAGTTACACACATACACACACATACACATGCGACACACCCTCATCACCATGAGCGATTATTCTCTACTCACCATTAAAATGCAAAAGCAGCCATTTATGACATTTTCTCCGCTTTAGAAATTACTTCCAGTGGATCAAGATATTATAGGATCACAGCACAACGGTAAATTAATTAGCTCCATGGGAGGATGCAATTAGTGAAATGTTGTTAATACAAACGACACGTCTGACTGCATGGAATACTATTAACCAGGCTGTTAGCTGATACCACAGTACAGTCAAACAAACCACCATGGCGAGCAATGGGAGTGTGTGTTCATGTGAGTGTAAAGGGCTTGCAGCATCTGCTTCTAGTCTGCTTAACATTTCAGAGACAACAAAGTGGTAGATCCTATACAAACAAGAGTAAAACACAGTGTCAATATTCCATATCACATTTTAGTAGTATACGGTATATTATAGAATTTTACATTCCTGTAGATTCCTGTAAAATTAGCCTAAAACGGCTATTTCAAGCATGCTAAAAGTAAACTGAAAGCTGCTCTTGAAAAGTACTCTGTTTATCCTCAGCAATCAGAATCACTATAAGTGCTACTGGCAGTGAGTAAAAGCAGTGCAAACACACTGAAGCAGAAGGTTTTTGTACTATATTATGATGTATTTTTGAAGCCTTACCCTAATCTAAGTCCAATAGAACCACAGAAAATGAATATTTTGCATTTGTTTTTCTCGTAGTATGTCAGTAGCCAGACATCTGCAGAACAACCAAATTACTATCGTGTTTTGGCCAAAACATTTTACAGGTTTGGATCATTTACTATTCTTTGCCATTCTTAAAGCCATGTCACTAAGAGGATAAAACTGTAAATGTCAGATCTGAGGATCGCGTTACAAGGGTCTTGGATTCACCCCATTCAAAACTCTCTCTCCTCTGTTGATCAGAAACGTTCTCTGCTGATATGTGTGTTTAGGACAAAGTGGATGATTTGGCATCAGGATAGTTTTGGGAAAAAGCTCATGTAATGACAAACATGGACCACAAATGTGCTGCAAATGTCATGGAAATCTGGATCCCAGCAGATCTGGTGTTATTTGTGTACCAGCAGAAGTTTGGGACTGATGATAGTGCTAAATGGTGAGGGGTTGCAAAAATCATGATTCCTCCTCATGGGACTATAAATATCCTCTATATCGACTAACATCACTTCATTTTCACTAATTGATGTTGAACATACCTTTAGTCCTCTGACTTTAAACACAAAGACGTAACTGAAACAGAAAATCTTTGTTGCAAACTGGCATTATGCAGTTTGAAAGCATCTAACAACTGCTTCTCTGGATTTGCATTCTTGGACTTGCAGGATCCAGCCTCTTTGAATCTTAACTTGTACTATTAAAGGTGTTAGGTGAGGTGTTTCTGATGCTTTTCCCACTCAGTTTTGCAAACATAAAATGGGAGGAATATTAGAAACCCCAATCCAAATAACTCACATATAGTTAAATGCATACTTCTGAAAACTGAACATTATTATCTTTGTTCATTCACAATTCATTCCTATAAATGTAAGTGTGGTGATCAGCACTTTATGAAAATGTTCTCAGCAGCAGGGTTGAGAGCCAGCGAGTGGTCGGACAGACAGGTCTGACGCACCAGAGCAGGTAACACCACATCCATTTCAGCTTAATTAACTGTGGAAAATCAGCATCCGATTCTTCTGACTGCCTCAGTGGCTAATTATTCAGATTGGTGGTGTTAGCGATGTGGTCAATTATGAATGATTTGCATGAGGAGGTCATTGAACTGGAGCAGCGGCACTGCTTTCCTGCGAGCATGAAATGAAGGGAAATGAAAAGAAAGGATGGAGAGTATAGCATAAACCTATTCAGCATTGATCTGGGTCTACAAGAAAAGTAGCTTTCCTCTCAAGATTCAGGCTAAGTGTGAGTGTCAGGTTGTCATAATTTTCAGTTTCTGTGGTGTCTTTCTTTCACTAATAAAAATGCCAGCATACTCATCTCACGACTTCACCCTTCCCTTCTGTTTTTGCTTCATAGTTCCTCTCGGTGTGTCACGCCGGACCTGACATGAAGCTCGAGTCCGTCTTTATGTTTCCAGCTAAAAGAAAGTGACTGTGCCAGCAGATGTAGAGGACCTTGCAGAGAACAAACAGCCAGGGGAATTTAACTCCCAGAAAAGCTGTCGTAATCACTCACCACTAATATGCACGAAATGAGACCGGACACCGCATTAACCCAGCATTCTAGTGGAACATCCATTTCCTCCCCACCATAGAGGCACATTCATTTTCATTCAATTCATTTCACTTCAATTGAATTCAGTTCACTTTAGTTTGAGTTTGCTGTCATTCTGAATCACGCTGGCGCACAACTAAAGGGAGCACTTTTTCTCTTGAGGTACAGTGGAAAGCAAACTAGAGCCGATGGCTAACAAGAAAGAAAAAGCAGTGTAGCAAATCAATACAAATAATCGCAATGTAAGAAATAGTATAGTATAGTTTGAACATACTAGAGCAAAGTTGATGCAGTTCATATTCTGTAAAATAATTCAAATAACTAGTTTTTTTCTTTTCCTCCAGAGCTGATGTTTTGCACAGACGTTCAACAATCATACAAGAAAAAATACATTGCAGAAGATTCAAAGATTTCTACACCAACAGTGAAGCCAATAGACAAGAATGTAATTTTTGCCACTTTTAGCTCATTGTTTTTGGTTTTACAGCACATTTACTGTTTTGGTTCACTCTCACTGCCCACCATCAATCCTGTTACCAGCAGCAGGCAGCTGTTTTCTGTTCTGATAAACCCACTGTTTGCTGCCTGCCCTGCAACTAGCTGATAGTGAAAGTGAACATCTTGCAGATGAAGAGCCGGATATTTTACTCAGGAGTTAGAGCTAAAGGTGGATATTTGATTTTAAATATCTACTAATCCAGTAATGTTGCTGCACGTCTAAATCTGGAAATTGTTTGCCAGCATTTTAGCCGTGCTATTTTGTATCTGTCAGCTTGTTTTGATGTTTTTGTGTCCTCTAGTGGCCAATCAGTTGCAGTGCAGCTTTAAATATTAACCCTTCATGTATGTTGTCTGACAGTCATAGTCAAGATTTTTTTCGTAAGTGTTTTTTTTAGTCTTTAGCCTTAAAAAAAAAGTCTAACTTATTTTTTTTTTCAAACAATTTTGGGTGGACAGCATGCGTTTGAGTTTTCAACTGAAGAAATATGTATTTAACACGCCAAGGAAATTTTAACAGTTGTATTACTCCTTAGTTGTTACTTGATGTTATCATTTTTTTTTTTTTACCTGCAAGGGTCTCCAAGAAGGATTGGAAAGGTATTCCTGAGCTGCTCAGCATTCCTGGCCTTCCATCGGCCTTCCTTGGTTTTGAGACATTTGTGTTGCACTTACAATGGCTGGCCAGTGGGTGGCAGTGTGAGGGATGACACACAAGCGTCCACTGTGGTTGTTGACTGTGCAACTATACCATTAAAACCCATGCATTTACAAGAAAACAGCTTTTGAATAGCTGTCCACTATGCGTGAAAGGGTAAATTACATTCAGATACATTCCCTTTATTAATAGAAACATTTCTTCACCAAAGCTGGGCAGCATCTGGCTTCCCTTTAACAAAGACTGGGAGGAAAGTTACAAAACCAGGTGTGATGATGAGTATTGACCAAATCAGATTATGTCACTATATTCTCAATGGGCTGTTAATTATATAGTCGTATAGCACCTGGAATTTCATCCCAAACCTGCAGACATCAGTCATACAACAGTCAGTCAATCTACTGTTGAAACGACAAAAGCAAAACTAACCATTTTTCTTCCGTCTCACAATGCCCTCACTAAACAGAACCCCCAGGTTAGCCTGACCCTTTCTCATCCAGTCAACACTTGAAACAGATACAGTTCATCTGGCAAGGCAGGTGGGGTAGGATGCCAAATAAAGCCGTAATCTACGCTGCTGCAGGCCTGTGTTGTGTAGCATCAACCATCACCAATACCCACCTCATAAAAGCTGGTGTAAGTGGCATTCACGTTGTACATGAAGGGGGAAAGAAACAGTAAACACAGCATCTTTAGTCTACTCTTTGTGTTGCTTACTCTGCCTCCCCGCTGTGCACTCTGCTGCTTCCTTCCTAATGGCCTCATCACAGGGACGAAGCTTCACGCCGCCACAAACAAATTTCTGCTCTGGGCAATTTTTGACTCCATCAATATTCAAGGTGCAGCACAAACTAGCTAATAGGGCATGACAGGAGCTCCACCATGAGTCACACAGCCCATGTTTTATCTCCACCAACTGTTCAATCATTAATTACAAAGCAGCGAGTCAGATAAGTGACAGGACTCAATGGAAATTCATACTTTATCGAGAAAAACAGTCAGTTTGCAGCAGTGAGAGAAAGGGAGAAAGAGACAGAGGGAAACGGCCAATTTCACCTGCATGAGTGATCACTAATTAACTTTCATGTTGCCTTTTAATGGTCTATTCATCTATTCATTGAATGTTTGCTGCTTACAAAGTATCCGTCCCTCGGTGGGGATAAACATTATGAGTTCCACTTTCAAGTTTTTTTTATGGATATGTGTGTGTGTGTATGTACATATTGCCTAAACGCAAACAGCAAGCGTGGGTGTGACTCTTTTGGCACCATGGACAGAGACAGGGCTCCGTTTTTATGGTAGTTAATGGTAAGACGCTAAAATACAACACGTGCTTTTTGTAGCATCCAAATTGATTCCCATGTTGTTTAAGACCTAATGACTTTAAAGCTCATGAACGCATCAAAATCAGAAGAATGACCTCCCTGCTCAGGAAATGAGAACATCTGAGGAGACTGTTAATGCACTATTATTTTCATGTCTTCTACATAGATCATTGTGACTGGAACATGCGGCTTTGGCTTCGTGTCTCAGCTTCGTATCATGTATGCAGTCCTCAGTGGCAAAGGGTCTTCATTTTAAAATGTGTCAGCCTGAAACATTAAAAAGCCGGCTGGAGAAGTTAAAATTAGTTTAATTAGCAAGTTGGCTACACCTGATGAAATCGGCCAGTGACAGTTGCCATTTCAGCAGCTGTTACCTAGAGAAGAGAAGCCTGCTTTAGCGAGCATTACTGCACAATGAAGCACCGATTCTGCAAAACACAAAAATCTTAAATGAGAAGTCTGCCACTGTTTTCACTATAAACTATATATGCAACATTTAAGAAAGGGAAGCTTGACAGTGGCTAAGAGGGGTGGGACTGAGCAAGCATTCAGTCACACACCCAGCTGCATGCTTTTCAACTCCTCTCTGCACTTCTTATTCTTAGCATGTCTGCAAACCATTTTGCGCCATCTCCCACTGGTTTCTGAAAATGTCTTACACGTCGCACCTGACCAGACCTGAAAAGGTCTTGAACAGCTCAAAAACGGATGAAAGCCACAATAAATGGAAATGCCATGCTAACCTCTGAGGCATCACCTTTTCTGAAAAGAGTTACCTCATCGTGCTTTGTGGCGGTGGCTCTATTCTTCAGTGGATATATTATGGCACAAAGGAGAAAGTTTTCTGCTGAGAAATAGGCGACGGCAAAATCAGAACAAAATGCCAGAGACCTCTAAGGTTTCACTCACACCTTCTACATTTTCTACTAAAGCACACTGGGAAACTGTGCAGAGGAAAAGTTAAACCCAGGTAGACCCTGCAGATCTGAATAAATCCCACAGTGCTATTGTTTGAACTGCCCTCTCTGTTATGTATTCCAGGCTGTCATTACTGCAGTGAGAAGAGTATAACCAAACTGCCAAATCAGCAATTTACAGTAAATATTTCAACTAATGATGAGAGTGTTCATGGCAGAAATGAGCATTAAATCACAGCATTGTACAAATTTGTTTTGCCATTGAAAGACCAGATGCGCAGTTTACAGTATGAGCTACTGCTGGCTCTGTCTCCAGAGAATCGGCCATAAAATGCAAGCTTTGCTTTCCTGTCAGCTACTTGACTTTACACAAAGTTTACTTGTATAGGTCAGGCATGGCATTAGTGATGCCTGAGACTGGCTCAACGCCCAGTGGGAAAGCATGCAAAATATATCTACCCGCTGTGCGGTTCTGATAATGAATAATGTATCTATCTGTCAATCAAATCTGTTTTTGAGGTAATTGTACATAACATAACACAGATTCCTTTTGATGAGACCCTGACCATCCTACTTGCACCACAAATCCAGCCATCATCTGCATTAGCTCAAAGGCGACGACGGTGGGACAGAAAAAAAACATCCAAATGCACTGAGCAGACTTTGTGAAGCCAATTTATTGATTTGAAATAACATTTTACTATTTCATTTCCTCGTGATATGCACAAATATCTCAATGTCTTATGTATTGTAGGATCATCTTTAACATTATCGCCACCCTGACCCAAAGTCTCAGGTGTTTTCACTTGTGTTAAAAAAGAAAGACCTCCATGCAATTATCTTAAGGATAAATACATTGATTTTGAATACATTGAACAGCCATAACATTGTTGTTCATGCTTTTTAGAACAATACATAGATGTGTTAATTTTATTCATATAACGCCAAATCACAGCTGAAGTTTTTCTCAGAACACTTTCCATATAGAGCAGGTACAGTCCAAAGTCTTTATCTACAGAGACCCAACAATTCCCTCAGAGGAAACAACTGGCTCTGGGTGGGCGGCCATCTGCCTCGACCGGTTGGCTGGAGACCATCATTTGCGCCCTCCAACGCTGTTGCATTCATTATGTGTCAACACGAAGGTTAAAGTTTGGGTCCGTTTTGTCACAAAAAAGGTTAGGTTTAGGTAGAGATCATGGGCTGTCATCATAGTTAGAGTAGTACACACTTCTCCCCGTTGATCTCCTGTCTTAAAGACATCCAGGATATGGTCAATCCATGCACCCAACAGCTTGCTACTCCCTCACTACGAAAAATGAGCCACCTGTGGGGCAACAAACACAGAATGTTTGCTGTCCTGGCTCCACAATGGCGACATGAGCTCCCTATTGACAAGACAGCTGAAAGACTTTAAATCTGTTCGACTGGCTTTGGCACCAAAAAATAAATAAATAAATGAAAACTCTTTATCGCTTGTAACTTAAATGCAACACTTGTGCAGACATGAGAAATATTTTTGGGCATTTCTTGACAGAACTGATGCTGTTGTTCTTCTTGGGAGGACAATCTCCTTTTCCTTCGGTGCCACCCTCAGGACAAAATATCCGTTTTTTTTTTGTCATCATCTATTGCTTACATCTAGTTCACTTGATTATCGCCTGTTTCCATTCGTCATCCTCTTCATCGTGGAGTTCAGGTCATTCGTTGCTGCTCGTCCTTCAGTGTGAAGCACTGCAGTGACTGTTTCACACAAATTAACAGCAAAAAGTAAACAGCTTGTAAAGCCGCTGAACATTGCTGAGCTTTATGACATCTTTCCATTGCAGCTGATACCACAAAGTCAAGTGCAGTCCTAAAAGTTGCTGCACCTTTGCGAAGGATGTAGCTTTCTTAATTCCAACACCCGCTTTGAACAGACTAGGCTGAGCTTGTTTTTAGCTGCCTTCAGATCTGTTGTGCTGAACAAAGACGAAGGGTGCACAAGGGGAGATAGGGGACTATACTATTGGACTGCCTTTGTTTGGCGTGGAGGAGAAGCTGGTATTACCAGCAGCGCGGTGAGTCTGATAAGAACAGCGCTGCCCATTCATTCTCTGTGGAGGATGAATCAGACCACCTCGGGTCAATACTTCCCTTTTCTGTTTCCTCTCCTCCCGTGGAGTGAGAAAAGGAAGCTTTTTCTGTTTTTCTTTCTTCCCCTTCCTGTTCTGTCAGATCGCAGACAGATCCACCTCAACCCCCCGAGACACAATTACCTGTCTTTTCTGTTCCGTCTCATCCCTCTGCTCCTCCTCCTCCACCTTCAGCCACTTCACAGACAAGTCAATCTGTGCTGGAGGCTCACAAATCCCCGGTTCCCTCCTCTAGGAACGAGAGACTTCGGCGTGCACTAACTGACCTACTCCTGCCTCAGTTCGGTGAGAGGCCTGGCTGGAGACAGATGAAGAAGTTTCAGGGATGTCCATTCAAAAGTCAAAACACTGGCTAAAAATGTTCCATTAAAGCTGCATTCATCTTGTTTTTTTTGTGTGTCAGCCACTAAAGGACAGAAGAACTCCACAAAAAGCTGACAGAGACTCAGCCCTGGCATACTTTCACCCTTTAAAGTCGCTATGGCTAACATGTTAGTTAATTCCCTCCCTCTGCCAGGAGGCAGAGCAAAATTATCATCCCATTTAAGTCATGAAAGATACCATCAAAGAACAGATAAAGTGTGTGTTTTTAACTGCACCTTCAGGGAAGCAGCACATAGAAACACTCTTCCACGCTCAGCAGCCCTGTTGTGATATAGATGCATACGCCTCCGGGCATCTGTTCTATCTGAGCCAGACACGAGCTTGAGGCTGAGGACCTCCGGGCGGGGGCTCCTGTGGCGAGGCACTCCAAACCCCCCTCACAGAGGAGCTCGGTGAGGCCACTGCACAGTCCATTATCTCCCAAAAGGAGTCATTATCCAGGGTCCTGCTGAGAGGGAGAGAGCAGGCAGAGAGGCCAGGACTCGTGGAAGCCTCCGCCTCCTGAGGTCTCATGCTTTCTGCTCAGATATTGATGGATTGTGCTGTGAACGCGGGTCTTAAAAAATGTTTGGGCCACATGCTGCTTCCCTGAAATGGCCAGAGATGAATCTAGATGAAAGCTCTTGCTCCCTTTGAGTTTAACCGTCAAATCAAAGTGAAGATCACGGATAAAGACAGGGACACGAGGACATTGTGGGATTCATGCTACACACGAAGTGTTTTTTGTTGTTGTTGTTGTTGCTTTTTTTCCTTTACTGCACCTTAAGCGATGGAAAACAGCCACAAGGCAAAGTGCAGCTGCAATTTTAAACGGCACCGGGTGCAGCGCCTTTTGGCTTTATGGCAAAGTACAGCAGTTCCTGTGAAACATTTAAATTTCTGGAAAATGTCACATCATTTGGAGACAAAGTGATCATTACAAAAACCGTTTGTAGCTGGCGATGCAAAACTGATACATGATACATACAGTGCTATTAGATTGTTTATGTGGCAGCAGGACAACTCTGCATGGGACACATTGTACTTTTGGTCAGGATGCTACATCATTATAATGATATTTTGGACTAGAGTGCACTTCCAACACGTAGCTTCTCTTTTCAGCTTGCAGAATTCGGATGTGCACAGATTGATGCGTACTTACACACAAACAAACAACAACAACAAAAGAAAACTATCACACACCAAGACAACAGGCACACGGCCAGTTGTATATGTGCACAAATAAAAAGTGGGGACCTCACTAAGAACGGCAAACTGCACAACTGTACACAAACACACCTCCAGCTAAAAGCAGCCCTGCTATCACCTGCTAACAGACGAGCGCAGAGAGCCCACAAACAGCTTAAAGGTTATTAATACAACTTGCTGTCAGATAAAGATAGAAAACATGCAGATTTCTGAATTCGAACTCAAATCACTGCTACTGAACACTTTGATATATATGCACACACTTGTGCTAACAGACAGTTTGTTTGATTTTTAAAAGCTTGTTAAGTACATACTGTAAGGCTGACCTGTCTTCGAAGCTTTAAAGCTCCCTTCCTTGACCGTATGATAGCATTCAAACTCAGTGCTGCAGGAGTTTGTTTTTTTGGTTTACAGGATTCTCATACAGGTACTCAGCAAAGTGTCCGAGATGAAGCCCAGAGTTGTGCAGAGCTCAATCTGTCTGAACCACGTGAGGCTCTCAGTGGTGGTGACAAAGTGATGAAAGTTATTTGAGGCATCATTTTGGAAAGTGGTTGCTAGGCAGCTTTACCATGTCCACATTGTTTGAGCTGTTGCTTGCTGCTGCAGTGTGTGAGAAACTGTCCACGTGAACTATTTTCATCTGGGTTACTTCCTACCAGAGAAATAGGCCCCGTATGAAAACTGCTGAGAGTGAGATCTGCGGATTATTCAGAGTGACCAGGGTGATGTTTTTGTAAATATACATTTAATGTTCCAATATTTTAAAAGGGCACGTACAATTTAAGAAAAATAATGCTAAGCAACCTTGTACAGGATTCTGCCTTTCCAACAAAGGAACGCACAAAAACACATCATGAGCTTTGAGCATGTTGTGATGGACCTGCTGGGGGACTTCAGTGGTAATTCACAGCTGTGTTGGCACTGCTGGGATCACAGCCTCTGCTGGCTCCCATCCAAACCCATCTGAGCTGTTCAAATAAGCTCCTTATTATCATGTCTGAGGGAGATCAAGGAATAACAGCTCAGAAATACTGTATGGTGGCCATTAAGTGCTGAACCGTTGAGCTGCCAACTCAAAGAGGAGCTTCCTGTCCCATCTCAGCTGGAGGCGAAGCCGACAGACAGGCGTTGCTATCAGCCCCCGACGCGCCGTCAGACGCAGGCTGCACAGACCAGCTGCAAACTTCAGTAATCCACCAAGCTTTTAGATGATTAATTTTAACTCTGTGTGCAGAAAACTTGTGTTTTTACCCCCCGTGTAAAAACTGCAGCGCCAGTGCTATGATGCAATTCAATACAAAAACTTAACAAAAAAACTGTATTAAAAATCTGATTATTTCAGCCATATGAGGCAGCCATAAATTCATACCAAGGCCTCCTTCATTATCAACAGTATGCCTGTTAAACTGCTGGTGGTCATTTGCTGGACTTGATTTTATATGTTCACTCCCTACATTGATATATCACATATTTTGCTAAACACACTTTTTTTTACTTTGACACAGTCTGACATTAAATGCTCAAGAAGATCCATTTTGCTGCTCGTTGCTTCTGAGCTGGGCTCCATTCAACATGGGGCTACTGATGGGACAGATGTGGCCTGCACCGACTCACCTAATGCTCCATCTCTCCATACATTTCTCCATCCAAACCAGACGCTGCTCTGCTGGAGTTGTGCTGTGTTGAATTGACCCCATCAGCCAGAGACAGGCTGCTCCCTCCCTCTACTACAGCGACCAATGCTCAGTATGGTTAAGAAGAGCAAATAAATTGGTTTAACACAGAGAGCTGTAAGTGTGCTGCTGAGAGGCATTTAGCCACATCAGAGTGTGCAATGTAGGGCCACCAAGACTATTTTTCTTTAAGCAAGCGTGAGCAAAACCAGCTTTTTGCTTAACCTTTCACCTTGTTTCACAGCAAAATCTAATATTTACAATCTAGTAATGAAATCAACTCAAAGTCAACCCACACAAAGATTCTGTAAAGCGCTGCAGCTCGGATCTGTTTGGGCTGAAACATCAAACATTTTCACACTTCTGCCCACAACTCGATCAGCGCATGGCTTCATTGTGGGGTGCGGCCAGCTCAACAATGATCATTCAGCTAATTATTCTTCCTCACATCCACGCTCCTCCGTCATCCAGCCTGACCTACAAATCAATTGAGGTCCAAAACCTTGAACGCACCTTGGAGGAGACGAGGAATGAGGGGGAGAGAAGGTTTCAGAGGTGTTTGGTGGGAGAAACAGGTGTATCTCACACAGAAGCTTATTTCACCAGACGGCCACACCCATTCAAAGTGAATCTGTTTAGTGATTGGTCAGATCTGATGGGGCAGTAACACTGCTGACTGTTCAAAAACAGTGAAGATATCTACAATCAGTTGCGCTACAGCCATATTGAATGCTTTTTAGACATGAAAGGACAGTAGAGATGCTGCGCTGCATGGTTAATTGCAGTCTCTTCAAAATGACACTAGATTGAGCGAGGATGTCTCGTTCAGTAAATAGATTTCCTCCATACATGCATCTCTCACTGAATCCCCATTTGGAGGAGTTGAAATCAGAGGCAGGGATGCAAATGAGGGAGCAAGGAGCCACGTTAACCACACTGGAAATCACCCATTTTCAACGGATTGAGAAAAATTGCGACGCAAGTACAATTTAGGTATTAAGTCTTGAAAAATGGCATCTGAAAACTTGATCAGCGACTTCCAGAAACTCTTTCTCTGGATAATAAGCAGAGCACATTTTGGTTGCCAGTAACTCCAATGAAAACTACATTTTCAATCTCCTCCAAACAGCTTCGTGTCAGGCAGTCACACTCTCTCCAACCTCAACTGCTGCTGCTATGTTTCCCCAAAGGGAATACTCTGCCAAAAAAATACATCTTTTCACAATAAAATATGAACCCAAGTGTGAAACGTGTGAAGCCTGGTCCTTTGCAAATGACAGCAGCTGTAGATAAACTCCTAAATACTCTACTTTTGGCTGAGCTTCAGAGCTACGAGGAGAGGATGTATTTAATAATGATGGAGAAACTGAGCATGTGGGTCAGTGATGGATTAAGAAGTGGATTAAGCTGTGGTTTTTGAGAAGTTTCAGTGGATGTTTGGATACTTTATGACACTTGTTTGGCATGACTGGGCATTGCACCTCCTGCCGCAGTTCTTCGTGAAGGAGCAGGAAAGAATCAAACAGTAAATTCCTGGAGCTAAAATGCTCCGGGGCAAACAGCAGAAAACTAGTTTGTGGAAAAAGTGCAACCAAATGAAAGCCTCCTCCCCCGCCCTCTCCGGGTAAATAAATCTTTAATAAACAATATGTATGAATGCCGTTCATTTATATTCTACTTTATCTAATACATCAGTGGGAGGGATTGTGTATGAATGAGACTGCAGCTCATTCTGTTTGTTTTTAATCCGCTCTGATCTTTTTCTGATCATTTAAGCACTGTGTCGTCTACAAGTGAAGCAGACAGAAACCAACAAGGGAAACAAAATATCCACTACAAATGTCTCTAACAAGACTTATGTGGGAAAAGGCTGAACGGGATAAGGGTATTGATTTTTATCTACTTCAGTGAAGCCATAACGGCCCACAGGGAGCACTTAAACACAGAACACAAACACACATATTGTTTCTTTCTTTTTCCTCATTTGTCCTTTGTTACATTTGTCTTTTACTATTAAAAGTTCAACAAAAAACAGAAGACAAATGCTTGCAGCCAGTTTCCAGCCATGTAGAAGAGATTCTGTGCTGTATCGAAGCTAGCATAAGATAAAAAATGCTAGCCAGCCAGTGCTAACATTTGACTGTTCAGCCAGTTTCTTAAACTCCAGCACATAAAACACATTAAAACTACCAAGAATGCAAAAGTGCAGGAAAAGGCAAACAAACACAGATGCCTCACATCAGTCAAACCCCCTGTTTCAGGTAATGAAATGCTAAATGAGCAGTGCTTCATGTGCTAATCTGACCATGCACAGCACTGTTTTTTTAACTTTCAAACAACCAACTGTGCCATCTTTAGTTTGAGTATTCTCTTGCAAGCCATACACAGGAGTCGGGGAGGCTTTTTTTCCCCCCAAAACAGTGAAAAATAAATCTGTTTTCATTATCCAATGTAGTTGTGCTATGGTTTGATTAGGTTCAGACACCTAAACCTCTTGGTTACATTCAGGGTAACGTCGGAAAAATCACGTTTTAGAAAAAACATCACTGACTGTCAGGTTTGAAAAGCGAAACGAACAGCTGTCTCCTGTTTTAAACTCCGGTGTTCTGTCGACCTATCCAGCGTGCCTGATGTCATCGCTACATGAACTTTAACAATGCCGCCTGACTTCGTCTTTTCCTCCCATCATTATCTCTGCTAGGCGTACGCATGGAGGGAATCACGTATTTGGTCTTGTGTGTGTGTGTGTGTGTCCACGTGTGCATCTGTGCACAGCTAATCTCACATACTACTGGACCCATCAGCCCAACACTTCTGTGCATGTTTATGACTATGCTCAAGGACCGCTCTTGGTTGCAGCGATTCACAATTGCTGAAAAACCTGTTTTATTGACCTCTCTGTTTTATAACCCCATTTCAGCAGCATTCAGCATTTTATGACATGCTTTACGACATAGCAAAAGGCATGTCGGCAATCGGCTTGGCTAAAAAAAGGCTTACCTAACCTGTTGCAGGCCCCATTTTGGCTTTTGTTGTGGCTCAAAAACTGACATCCATTGGAAAGTTTGCCTTCATCTTGAACCGGAGCATCTGCAGATGAATTCCTGATATGTTATGAGCCAATTAAGTGAGGCACAATATGAGATGAATAAAAATAAAACGAAAATCACTGTTATAAAAACAACAGCTTTTTCTGAAGACTATTGCTGGGATCAGACTACACAAACTCAGCCTCAGACTTAGACTTAGACTCCCCCATGACATCTGAACTTGCGTGTGATTGTGAAATAAGACGTGCCGTGATTGGTCGGGGTCATACATGTAGTCTTGCCAGTCATCCACGACTGGACATGGCAAGAGTTATCGCCAGCTCTGACACGGTGACCATCATTAAAAACAAAAAATCGTGTGTTATCCTGGCAATAGTTGAGACACAAGCTTTTATCCGAAGCACTGTACAATTTGCATCTCATTCACACACTCACACACTGGTGGCGGTGAGCTACCATGCAAGATGCTGGCCTGACCAGTGGGAGTAATTTGGGCCTCAATATCTGGCTCAAGAACACTTCATCATGTGGTGAAGAGGAGCCGAGGATACAGCAGCCAACCCTGCAATTAGCTGACGGCCTGCTCCACCTCCTCCCTACTACCTAACTGACTAACTACAACTTTGTTTAAAGTCCTCCATGTGCAGACATTGTTGCCCTATAACAACACTGGACAGACCAGTATCATGACTTCAAAATACTGCACCTGCCCTGATATGCAACACCCTCCCAAGATGATCAGCACAATTTATTATGTCGCTAAATACCATGAATACAGCCAAATTTATTTATTTATTTTTATTTAATGCTCACTGCAGTCAAAAATAATTGTAGATTCACATTTTTTAAAACTTTTTTTGTTGTCAACAACTTCAGAAATCCTCTAGGAGTCCAGAACCACCACTGGAACAGAATAAATAGAAATATGATCTGACTCTCTCTGAATACTCATATCATGAAACACAAAAGCCAACTCACAAATTAAGAGATTTTCGATAAGAAGCCTTTATGTTCTTGGGATCTTGAGGGACATCAAAGACAATCAAAGCAAAATGTTCTCTCAGGATTACCTCAAATGAAATTTGTTTTACATAACAGAGCACCTGAGAGTTAGTTAACAACAGTAATACATTTACAACATTTAACTCTGTGCCACAAACGCAGCACGCTCATATCGGAAAAAAATGAATAAAAACCATCTGGAAGGCTTGAAGACATCCAGAGTATTATTGATTTTCACAGCGATAGTGATGAATGATTCCTTCTTTACACATGTTATCTGCTTCTCTTTAAAAGTCATCATCAAATGAGCCGTGAGTTTTAAAGTAGTCATATGGAGAATAACAAGACCGACACTTCACCTTTCAGTAAATTAACGGGAGTCAATCAGTCAGTGAGTGAGTCAGTCAGCCAGTAGTCCTTATGATGAAGCCTAATCAATTCCTCTCATCGTCTCTCATCTCACTGTTCCTTCATGCTAAACGACCTGCCTTTAGTAACGGCAGTTTGATCGTAGGCTGTTGAATCTGCGCTCAGTCCCTCAGACAAATTGAAATCACACAACTCTTTATCATTCTGAGCTCATTTAAAGTGGAAAAGTGGCTTTCACACTCTGATGGGGAATCAGTTGTGGAGCGACGGGTGGCATGTCTTCTCACACTCAAGCATAAACAGACACCTTGCTGAGATTATCAATGAACCGTTACAATGTGAGAAGTGTGCAAGAATGATCTGAATCAGAGCATTTTCTGCTGTAGGGAGACATCAAGTGTCCAGCATCTGTCAATCTGATGATCCCTGTTGTTTCACATCCTAAATGATCAGTTGATCCTGTTTGAAGTTCAACGGGGCCGGAAAAGCAAAGCAAAGAAAACCAGCGACTCAAATTACTTAAGTGGAGATGAACGCCTAACCTCTACAGCTGTTATAAGAGTTTCTTAGTCTGCTTGCTTTAGCATCATTTTAGATTTTGTCAGCGTTTTTTTTTCTCTATATATCTCTTTCAGTTTATTTATACTGCCAAGTCTGTTACTATTTCATCCTTTTTTTTTCTCATTTGTGTATCTGCTTGGCTTGCCTTATTGTTTTATGTCCTAAGTTGTCTGTACTTTCTTATTGTAGGCTCATATTGTATTTTTATGGTCAGGATCCCTAAATAAACTTAAACGTAAATGGGCTGCTGGAATCAACATCACTGCTTTAATTGTTGCACAAGCTAAACAAACCAGCAACATCTTAAACTGTGTCTAATAATTGGACGTTTCCATGTTTCATCACTGCGAAACCAGGACGCCTTTCCAGCCTGCTCTCCTCAAGTGTTTGCGCTCTCCGCGGTGCTGAACCCGAGAAGGGCTGGAAGAACCAGGCGCTCTCCGCGGCGCTGAACCCGAGAAGGGTTGGAAGAACCAGGCGCTCTCCGCGGCGCTGAACCGGAGAAACGCTGGAAGAACCAGGCGCTCTCCGCGGTGCTGAACCGGAGAAGCGCTGGAAGAACCAGGCGCTCTCCGCGGCGCAGAACCGGAGCAGCGCTGGAAGAACTAGGCGCTCTCCGCGGTGCTGAACCGGAGAAGCGCTGGAAGAACCAGGCGCTCTCCGCGGTGCTGAACCTGCACCGGCGGAGAGAAGATACGACCGTAGACAGTCTCTGTCGGTCTGAACTGATTTCTGTTTTCATTACCGGCACTTCTGAAGTCGCCTACATGAGTGAGTTCTTTGTCTCAGATTATGGAGTCCTGAACAGAGTTGACTGAACTGAGAAGAAAACGAGGAGAGAATGAAGAAATGTCGCATTTATGCTTTGTCAAGACTCCCTGAAGATCCCAGGACGCCGGTTTGGAAAAGACTTGTTGCAACCGAGCTTTTCTTACCTGTATCAGGGGGATGCCGCCCGGAGCGTCCACTGTGTCGGGCGAGTTGTCGAACACTCGGTCCCGGTACAAAGACCACAGCCCGACGTTGGGGAGGAAGAGCAGAGCCACTATGAGCAGCCCGGCGAACTGCAGAAGCCGCTTCTCTTTCCGCCTCATCTCCCCGGGACAAAAGGTGTGAAGCAGCGGCGGTGGCAGCTAGCGAGTCCGGACTCCGGCTTTACCGAGCGAAGACAACTTTCACTCTGACTGTGGGGACGGACTGCTTTCAAGGTGGTGGAAATACCCTCAGACACGCTACGTCCGGTCATGACTTTCAGAATAAAACCCCTTTGAGTCGTAAGTTACTTTGAATTTTCAATTAGAAAAAAAAGGATAGGAAAAATAAGAAAGGGTGCATTTGCCTTAACAATTCACAACATGCTCATGGAATTACATAGAAATAGTGTATGTATATGTACATGTCAGCGAGTTAGGTTTTTTTTTTTTTTTTTTTGAATTCACAATGTCACATTAAATTTAATTCCACCATTTGAAATCAAAGTATTCTTAGTAGTTTTTTATTGCCCTTATGCAAAGCAAATGATCCTTGTGTTTTCATGGTCCACCAGCATTTATCAAGGTGAAGACAGGCCTTCAATGTGTGGTTTAAATATGAGAAAATGTAAACTAAAAAAAGCAAACTTTACACTTATACACTTTTTTTTTCAAGACAAGGTAGGTGGCAGAAGAATAAAAAAATATGCACAATTTGCAAATATCAATGGATTAAAGTGCAGTATAAACAATGCATAAAAAAATAACCTGACTAGAACTAAAATGTCCCTGGATATCAGATCAATAAGGCAAAAACAAACATCCTCCTAGCAGTATATACATACTGGCAGTGTGCACAGCTGAGCTTTGTTGATAGGCCTAGTCATGTAAATGGTAAAAGTTTCCCCCCTCTCGACAACCACTAACGATAAAATAAAAGAGCACACAATACAGCAGGCAGCTTGAAAGTCTACTGTCTCCAGAATGTCTGTTTAAACCCAGCTGCAGTTATGGCACTTGTGCCTAAATGCTGTGAAATTGGAGCTTAGCTGGTGTCAAAACAATCCACCAAATGAGCGCGCACACACTGCGTGCACCATGTGTAATTAGGCTGTGGGAAGTCACAAATGTCTGGCTTACAGTTTGGAAGGACTCATACTGTTAGTTAAGGTTCTGCACAGCATCCATGCTGTAGCAGTTTCTCACATTCTCGCTCTGCTTTGGGACTGAGACTGCTTAAATACATTCCTCTATGTACATTTAATTAAGTCCTCATACATTTTTCCCAGGTTATACACATTTAGTACATTCTTAGTATTTAACCACTACAGTGTCATTGTTATTTTTTATTATTTTCTAGAATTGATTTTTATGTCATTCTGCACACCCTCTTGCTCCTCCTCTCTAGCAAATGGCAGAATTGATGCTTTTGTTTTGAAGGGTAAATTGCCTGACTTCATGTGGTTTTCTGGTTCTCTTCATCATGCTTCATGCAGTTCATCATTTTGAAACAAGACTTTGAGGAACAACTTTGATCTCTGATTTAAGTGCTTGCTTAAACTAGGTTTCACTTTTGTCCATTTGTGTTAACAGGTAAACATGCTGAGATACCAGTTAGGTGAGGGTATGAAACAAACAGGAAATAAAGTAGGGAAGTTAATATCCAGGATCTAGACTGTTGTTGACTGTGCAAAACATTTCGGAACACAGTTTGGCAACAAAGAATCTGTGAATCCATTTACTGTCGATGCAGCAGCTCTAAACACATTGAGGCTGAAAACATGGAAAAATTAAAGTCTTCTGGTGCCTGAGATGTATTTCTGATTATCTCAACAGACCAGACATGGATTCACAGTCCCCTTCAGTCAGTAATGCTTTCACAATTATTACAGATCCCAGGACACTTTTGTTTTTGTTTTTGTTTTTTCTAAAGCATGGTGTCATTTTCACATCATCCAGCTAGCTAGTAATTCGCATTAATCTCTGGAGAAACATACTTGAATGAGTGACGCAATCCACCTCAGTGAACATCATGTGATGTTTAACGAAACACAACGTTTATCTAAACCGTAAATCAAAAAGGACTGTCAAAAACACAAAGTTAATGATGTAGTAAAAAGCAGAGTCGTTTTAAGCGTGATTTAACAGCAGCTGAAAGTCTTGTTTTTCTCGACCTTGCAAGTCTGCAGCGGTGCACGCCAGGATCCTGTGACATCACTGTTGAGTGTGGTTACAGGTGCACACGCTGGACCACACCCAACACAGGTCAAACAAACTGGATACTTTCAACCAGAGAGGGCAGTAAAAGACTGCTTTCCAGCCTGGAGTTACTCAAAGGAAACGAGAACAGACCGGTCGTGACAGTTCTTCTGTGTCATTTTGTAGCTGCTGCCTTCCAGTGAGTGTCACTGTCCTAATCCCAGAGTCTCTTTGTATTCACTCCTTCCTTTTGTGTCTTAATAGAAAGCTGAATCACTTCTTCAGATATCTGTTCGTGCTTCCATGTGGAGCATTTTGTTAAATGTCTCTCAAACTCTCCTCAACTGCCTCCCTTCCACTTCTCTTATGCAGTGTCTCACACTTCCAGACAGAGCCAGTGATAATTACTCCATTATAAAGTGCATTTTCACCGTGATCCTCACTTCTTACTTAAAACCACCAAGCTTGACTCTACTCTCTGAATTAGGGGTTTTGCCAATTTCATTTATGGTGTCATCAATGCAATTAAGAGGCACTTGAGTCAGGAGCAACCCTAAGTGTTTACGTTAAGTACAGTCTGCACTTATTACAGACTAGCACTTATTTAATTTTTACGTACACCATAGGTCTAATTATGCCGTTGTTTTAGTGGTTATGATAATATTTCCCTCGTTAAGTCAATTGTAGCATGCAGCATAGACCCATCTGTTACCTTACTGGGATCACTTGTATTTGATTTGATAATTTGCACAGCATATACTGTACACAATATGAAGTATATATACTATTTTGCATGATGCCTTCCTAAATTGATTTCCTAATGTGATGTTGTTTTGCTTTCTTTAATGCTGATACTGTTTGCTTTGTTCCCAATTAGTTTTTCTTTATTGTATTGTTTCATAAGTTATTACTTTATATATTTCTAAATGTATTGATATGATTTCTTATTATCATGGTTGAAGTACCCTTTATTATTAATGTTATTATTTGTCTTTCGCATTGGTTCAAATTGTTCTGAGCTGGAATGAGCTAGAGGCATGAAACTCTGTGCACTAACTGGAAATTATGTGCAAGTGCTTCACAAGAATTATGAGCACAATCAGCCAGATGGTAGCGCTATAATTAAGATCTCAAAAATGCTATTACGACCAAACCCCCTCACATCGTAAGCCCGATTGACTTGACATGGGACACATAAGTCCAGCTCAATGTGCTCTACAAAAAAAACCCCATAAGCCTCTTGGACCATAACAGTCAACCATGAAGGATTTTTTGCTAATTAGACCAACATTTGAAAAAAAATATCAGAAATCAACCCAAAAACTTTGCTAGGTGCGGGGCTTAGCAGGAAAATGGCAATATCTCATGAACGATTTGTCCAGTTATTGTAAGTCTGGGTGCATATCGTTAAAACATGTTGGAGAATAGGCCTAATGAAGCATTTTGAGCCCAATCTGAATACCAAAATGTGCACCTCAGACCCAGTGGAAAGAATGGCGATACTTTGAGTGCACTATTGTTGAAGTGCTGCAGGCTTCGTGTGGACGACCCAAGTGTGTGACTACTGTCTCTCCTGGTTTAAACAGAATTAAACTAGCTGAAGTGGCTTTCCTCAGCTTTGAGTAGCCTGAAACCTGCGTGTTGCTGCTCACAGCTTCAATTAGAACGGCTTCCTTCTGTTGAAGCTTGTGGCTATATTCTAATAGTATTTGCTTAAAGTGCACCATTTAGGAGTTCCATTGCAAGACAGCCTTACATTCCTTTATGGTCAAACTCTGTTACATCTGCAGCATTATAAATGTACCTTATGAAACTTATTCTTACACTTATTTTTTCATATGCCCGTGTTTCTGTTATTCCTCTAAAGAGTCTTGATGGAAGCTATCTGTTCATTTGACCTGTAGGAGCAGATTTTACAGCTCAGTTCATTGGGAGAGAATGACGCCTCAGTAATTGCTTATCAGGAAGTCATGGCCCGGCCCTCGCTGAATGAGCTCTGCTAATGGCTTTCAGCACAGAAGAGTGAATCAGTGGTCTGCCATCAGAAGATATTAATACTGGCATTTCCTCTGCTTTGATGCTCTGCGAATTACCTTGATTCTTTTTTCCAGCCTCTTTCAAATCCACACTGAGCCTGTGACACGAGCAGGAGGAGTTATAAAGCTTAAATCCCCACCACATTCAGAGGTTGCGGGGTTCATCCATAATTCATGCAGGATGACGGTGAACAGATTGAATTGTCACAACGCAGGCTGGTACAGATGGAGAGAACGGGAGAGGAATGAGCTGCTCTCTCTCTCCATGAGCGTCCAGAGCAGGAATAGAAAGAGCAGGATTAGCAGAGGGAGAGACTCCAACGCATCCTGGGTTCAAGTCCACTCTTTAACAATGTGGCTAATCTTCAGTTAACCCACACTCATTCTTATGCTGTATATGCATGTCTGTCAAATGCAAGGGTTAGGAGAGATTAGGGAGATGCTTGACTGGTTCAGAAATGAGGATTTGTTCATCGTGTGTCAGAGGTTACAGGGAAAAGGCAAATCGGCTGCCACTTGAAACAATAATGAGTCAAGGGGCAGTCTGAGGTCAGCTTTTTTGTTTTTCCTTTGCTCTATGCACCAGGCAGACTACGCAGCAACACAAATGAAAATGACTTTTACAAAATTTTATTGTAAGTGTCCACCAATCTCCTGGCTCAGAGTTTTTGGCACCTGAAGGGCGATCACATGTTAATACAAAACTAAACACGCAAGTCAAACAGAGTGTAGAAAAACACTTTGGTGTATATTATATGTTGGTATTACAGGAATTATCCTTCAGTTCAAATATCTGCGTATCCCGGACACAAGCCAAAGCCAGAGACAAAGTCTGAAATTGACTGAACTCCAGTTGGGCAGTTATTTTCCACTATAATGGTGCACAACAAAGTAGAGAAATTCCCAAACAAGGTGTTTTCACAAATTATTTATTGTGCATTTGAGCCCTTCTAGCTAGTTGACGGCTACGATCATCCGCTTCTCCTCCCATTCGTTTGAGGGTCTATTAAAGCAGTTGAGTGCAGTAGAAAACAAGTGTGTCCTTCTGTTTCATGAGGGAATGAAAACTTGTTGATTTCAGGCTGTTGGTCCTGCATATCAGAGACCATCTGCACAACGTTAAACTCTTGTGAACTTCCCCATGTTATGCAGCTGGATGAGTTTTGAGTAGTGGAGGGCACCAGCCTGTTTTCAAGGCTCAATTCACAACCACTGGCATCCTGTTACATTGTGAGTATGCAGATCTGCATATGTAAATTGGGGGTTGTAGTATTGTAGTCTTGTGGGATTTGCTGACTACGGAAATGGATACAACGCATGAAACACATCCTTCACAATAAGGCGTAACATCACTTGCTTGATGGTTAGTTTAAAGTGTGTTGCAATTGTCTCTAAATTTAGAAATGTGTCTTGCTCGTTGTCCATTTCTGTAGTATATATACATACATATATATACATATATATGTATATAACATACTACGAGCTCATAAACACTTTTTCTGTAATAGCCATGTGTGTGAGATCATTGTAACCTAATGAATGTTACAGTGTGAAGTTCTGAATATTGTCCATTAACCTGCAACATGCACATACTATTTCTGTTCCTGCTTAACGTGACACTGCTGGTTTTTAATTGAGCTGAACTGCCATTAGCTGAGCATTACTGCTGGCATGGCTTTCCTGGAGACAAAACAGATAAATGTGTGCAATTATTTTTGCTCCAGCGGCTTTAGTCAAACCACCACCTCACCTCCCTGTAAATGAGAAACCCAGATTCTCCCTGTGGAGAATCAAGGATAATTCTGTCTGCCTCCCAGCATAAAATGACCATAACATACACTGTCTGTGGTGATTTGATAAGGGTGTTGATCGATACCAGTGACTCAAAAACTGCTCCAGGTGATGAGTCATCTGCTCTCCAACCTCACTGTTCAGCCTGCAAACACTGTCCTATTGTCAGCTGTTCACAACTAATATATGAGAGTTTATAATACGTCAACCAAATGGTGAAAAATGCACATTACACTTTTCCAAAGCCCAAGGTGACATCTGCAAATGTCCTTTTTTTTTTCTTGTCTTACTAACAGTCTGAAGTCTATAGATACACACCAATCGGCTACAAAGTAAAACCACTTGCCTAATGTGTAGGTCCCCCTTGTGCCATCAAAACAGCTCTGACCTGTCAAGGCATGGACTCCACAAGACCTCTGAAAGTACCCTGTGGTATCTGGCAAGCAGATCATTTAAGTTCTGAAAGCTGCAAGGTGGCGCCCCCATGGATCAGACTTGTTGTTGTTCCAGCACATCACACAGATGCTCAATCGGCTTGAGTTCTGGAGAATTAGTAGGGCCAAGTCAACACCTTGAACCCCGTAAAACCTGCCATTTTGGAAATGCTCTGACCCCGTAGCCTAGCCATCACAAAGTGGCTTTTGTCAAGGTCGCTCAGATCCTTAAGCTTGTGCATTTTTCCTGCTTCCAGCGTATCAGCTTCAAGTACTGACTGTTCACTTGCTGACTAATATCCCACCTTTTGGCAGGTGCTTCTAGTGTCGTGGCTGGTTGGTGCACAATGTAGAATAATAGAAAATAGGGAAAACTAGAAAAGTCTCAATTGGAACCTACAAACGTTTGCATGATAAAGGGCTTGATACAAGAAATCAATTACTTAAACCAATGGTTCCTGAGCTTTTCTGCTTGTGAACCGTAAAGCAAATTGATGTTATGAGCTGTTTTCTACAGGATGTCTACCAGCTCAGCCAAAGAGCCAAAAGCAACTCTGGGTGATGACAAAAGACGAAGGACCTGAAACACTCAACCTCCTTTCTACCTTGAGGACTTGAAAGAGGATAGACTAGACATAGACAAGAGGCAACGCTCAATGACACCGTTCACACAGGGCTGAAAATGAATCAGCAACTAACATTCTGCAATCTTCTATCTTCTGCAATCTTTCTAGGCAATTAAATCAATTTTCAAGAGATAAGATAATATATAACTTTATTGATGCCACACTGGAGAAATGTTACAGACAGAAATAATAGAAAGAATAAAAGCAAGAATAAAGTCTAAAAATAATATTGCCTTGAATATTTGAATTGCTCATTGAAGGTATTGATACTAAAATACAGTGTTTTGTACTTTTGCATGGTCAAAATATGTAACACAGAAAAAGAACAATAATAAAGCACAAAAATATCTATTACAGATGCAATGTATATTTGCAAATTTTGAACATAAATTAGACAGTTAAATCTAGGTTAAATGCTAGTCAAATGCTACGTGAGATGGCAAAGTTGGCAAATTTGTGGCCTTCATGGTTTTATGTGAGAAGGGCTTAATATGCAATAAGGCCCTCTGGGTCAGCTGGTTGTGTTACAGGTTAATATTTACTTGAAGCATGGGCTTTAGGCATATATTTCAGCACACGCTGTTACATTTTAATAAATGTCAGTGTTGCTGTTCCAGTGCTGTATTGCTGTTGGTGGTAAGCATGTTCAAGGCAGAAAAACAACATTTAATCACTAAGCCTGTATGGCAGGAAAAACTCTCCTATAATGAAACTCCCATGCTGCCTTTGCTTTCTTTCTGGTGGTGATAAAGAGGCTGGAGGAACGCTCTATACACAATTTATGTGTGAAAGTGCCCTTTCTTAATGCCGTGAAAGGTCAAGAAGTGGTAATTCACCAGAGAAATTACCGTTGCACATGGCAATACAGAGTGAAATAATATCAGGCATGACTGGTATGCTGAGTGGGAGAGTGGAACTGAAGCAGAATTGTTTTATGGTTCCACTTCACTGTTCTCTCTTCTGATGCTTTCTATATAATTGCTCAGCTTTTCTGGCTAAATCTGAAACAGAGCAGTCTATCATGTGGGCAAGTGTTCAGGAAGGGAAAACATCCCAAAAAGGAAACCGTGAAACCTCCACATGCTCTAAACAGACTCGTCGCTGTGAAACTGGCTGTCGTGTCGATTCAAAACCAGATGAAGTTGACACACAGCCAAAAACAATGCTTTTAAGATTAACCTCCATTACATCTGGACTCAACTAGACACGAAACAAGCTAATCTACAGGCTTTCAGTATAGATATAAGGACTGTTGTGATTATTTCAATTTATCTTAATTATGTACCAAGGACTCCCTGGAACACAGTATTGACAGGATCACATATTGAATTAAAGCTCTCTAATTAGTATGTTTTTTAATTAGTTATCAGTGACATTACACATCACTGGAGTGGATGGGTAAACACTTCTCCTTTGAAGCATCCGTGAATGGTGTATAAACAGTTACTGAATGATAGTAATAATATATCATTGCACATATGAACAATTCCTCACAGTGTGTTAAATGCAAGTTTTAAAACTTGTTTGAAAGTCAGAAAGACATGTTTTTAGATTTACTAACACAATAATCTTACATTTCATTACATGCAGGCCACATCTAAAGGCCTTCATCAGCAGATATAGTGGGGCTGAACCCTCTTCACCGAGGGTTGGCGGTAGGCATTGTGGGAAATGAAGGAACTCACTACACAAGGCGGGCCGAGTGGAAATAAAGCCATGTCGGTTACACACTGTATCATGTAACAACTCCTGAAATGCACTGAATGTCACAGATTAAAATCATATTTGTCGCTTGAATTCATTCATTTATTCACTTTGTGAACTAAAAGTCTTCCAGCTTGACGTTATTATAAAAACACATCACTCTGTTTTGTGGTGCATGCCAGCCAAATCAAACATTTTCCACGCAAGGATCCTTCTGTGTTGACAATAATGGAGTCTGCTCTCTTTGTGTATAAATTAATTATAGACCATCAGTATTCCCACAGACTTGTGGTGTAACTGGCAGAGAAAGAAAGATTAAGCTGTTACACTCCCAGGGCTGTTTCTGGACTCGTGCCCTCCATAAATCTGTCTCTTCCGGTCCCACAGCATCCCTTATATTAACTCTTTCAGTATTTGTTTACTTTCCCTGACAGCTTTGGCTGTATGGTTTTGCTACCTTCCTTAGCAACATCACAGGCGCTGCCAGGTGGTCATATACCCATATTTCCCAAAGTAACTTGGACAAAGTCCCTGTTGTGGGAAAACAGACAGGCCCCATCATCTGAATTTACTGTTGGCTGTGCCCATTTTAAGACGTCTGTCGCCTGTTGTTGGTTTTTGTTGCTCTCCGATGTGTCAATTCTGGCCCTCAAGCAGTTCATAACGTGCCTCTCTCTTGCAGTGATGTGAAAAAGCCGACCTCAGGTTTTTTGGCAGGCTTGTTGTTTGTTTGCATGTGTGTGTGTTTCAGAAGTCACTGTTTGTATTGTTTGTATTGTCTCTTATTTTTGTGCACCGAATGCTCAGCCTGTCTCTCTGATGCTAAAAACCACACTCTTCTGAGTTTTGTCCTCATGACATGTTTCATGTCATAGTTCACTGGGGTTTGGTGTTTTTCATGACATGTTTACACTAACTGCCTTTATGCAAGAGAGATTGATCATGTGTGAGTAGCTTCCTGTTGTTTTCTTTTTCTTTCTTTTGACCAAGAAGCTCAGGAATTATATTGAAAAGTAGAGGAAAAGCAAGAGGCCCCTGCATCCTGTGGAAAATTACTCACTTTTGTACACAAGGTGTAAAACAGGGGATCAATCTGAGCAGAACCTCTGTCCCCCTCTGCATGCAGGTCTGTCTTGAAGATAATCTTTGTCTTTTTTGTTCCTCCCTCTCAGCTTCTACAGAAAACATCACACAAGAGTAAATGGGGATTGTGAGGAACGTGTTGAGAGAAAGATAGGAATTAAACGTGAAAACAACCTAAAATAAGGCAGCAGAAAGTTTTGTTTTGCTAACACTCAATGCTAAAAAAAACATGTTTTCACACCACTGAACACAATCATCGACCACTGGACCATGACCAGAAACACTCTCCTGTAACAGGCTCACAATGACTGAATTTTCTGCAAACTTTACAATATGTTTGCCAGGTTGGGAACTCACAGCCATCCATATGCATTATGTACAGGAAAGGTGATAGGACACAGCCCTGTGGCAACCCAGTGGAAGGATCCTGCAAACCAGACATGGTGCCATTCACCCTGACACGCTGGGATGTTTTTACCAGACAATCTTAAGTGCATCAAACCACGCCTGGGCTCCTGCTAAAATTAGACATTCATTTCTCGACAAAAACGAGGGGCTGGTTTGTGTTACAGAGGCCATATTATGCTCATTTTCAAGTTCATATTTTTATTTTAGGTGTCTGCGGAAACAGGCTGACATGCTTCAGCGTTCAAGCACATTTGTTTTCTCACACTGTTCATTGCTGAAACACCACTTTTCTTCACTTTTTTCCTCAGTTAATGGGAGTAAATGAAGACTCGTGTTGGCTCTTGCACCCAAAAATAGAGAAATTGACTTGACTTTGCTTAAGACGTTAGCTTGAACATATTCGTATAACAGCAGACAGTGAGGTGGACAGGATAGCCAATCACCGAGCTGGAGGTGGTGCTGTTTCACATTGGGACCTAGAGACTTTGCAGGGGTTTTACATGCCCAAAAAGCTGTGTAACACAAAGGGAAAAAAACAAAAGAAAGGGCATAATATGGACTCTTTAAAAGGCTAAATATTGAGACTCTCAAGTACACCAGACATCTAGTAAAAACTACACCTGTTGTCATATTCCGTTACGAGTCGTCTTGCCTTTAACTTTCGGCAGCACAGATGTTACTGAATGATCATTGAAATATTATAGGAATGCTAAAGGCAGCAGTGTGTCTCTATGACCCTCTCACTGTTCTGCGAATGCACATTGCTACTTGTCACTTTGATCATGGAGGTGATTTACTCTATGTTCCAGCCTAGTATAAAACTGATCAATGAGTCAACTATAGCCAACCAAATGAGTCCCCTGCCCCTGCTGCTACAGGATGGAGAGGGGTGATGGCAGGTTAACAAGGGAGGATGTATTTTGGTCATTTTGCTAACAAGGATGATGGCATTCCCCCGCATCCTCCCTCAAATCACCAACTGGTAAGAATGGCATCACCCACCCCTTGTTTGTTCTTGTATGGAAATTGCTTGAGATCTAGCACATGCCCCACCACCACCATCAGCTCCTTTTTGACAAGAAGGTATGTGCATTATCTTGCAGAACCAACCAGCAGTACCAAGTACCAACCATCTAAAAAAAGAGCGTCACTTACAGAGGTGTCTTGGAGCTGTTTAGTAAAACAGCGGTGCATTTACATGGTCTCAGTAACACTGAGAGCTCTTATTGCTTTTAACTCACTAATAAACTATGCAAGTAGTGTTGTCATTATGAGTGTCACCTTTGGCAACAGCCAACCTTGAGTTTGATTAACATTTGCCTCCATTAGGAGCAAAAATGAGACTATTTGCATACAACAAAATGTTTTTCCAGTCACGTTGCAGCTCTGTCTTTCTTTGCTGTTTACTGTCTTTATGCTGATGCACCTCTGGCAATCCATCTACTCTGCCACCTTAATACTTCGATCTTCTCTGTCTGTCTGTCTCTTTCTCTCTGCCACTGTTTGTCCGTCTCTGTTTCCGCTGTTTGCCTCTTCACGCTGCTTCATCAGCCACTCTGAGCGGTGATCATACCCTGGCAGCCAAATATATTCATTTCCCTGCAATCCAAATACCTTCATAAAGCCTCCCCCTCTTCCATAAACATAGCCAGCCCATCCACTTTTCCTCTCATTTTCTATCTTATTTCATCCCAACTGCTCCCTTTATAACTTCATCAGCCTCTAAACGAACAGCGGCCTCAATGAGTTAGGCAGATGGTGCTGAATTTCCCCATAATGGAGAGATGAAAGTAGGAATTATACCAGTTTCTATCAAGTTGACCTCCAAAGATGAAGGATTATGAATACTGTATCTAAAGAACCACACAGGTGATTTTTCCACATTTTATCCAATTAACTAGAGATGATGCCAGCCATTTTGTATTGCCAAACATATTCCAAAGCACACATTTATAGAATAATTATGTGCTAGCTACAGTGTAGCTTTATTCCTAGAGTAGGAATAGGAAACATGTGAATCAGGTATATGTCCTAACATAACCTGCTATCTTACCTATTTGGACAAGTAAGACATAGGCTAGATTTCCTGTATGTTTTACTGTTCATATTTTCAAACAGTACATTTCACTGTCAAGTACAAAAGAGGACTCCTGTAGGATGAGGAGCTGTCTGATGTCTTTGGCAAACAATAATGCAGCTGTGGTTGCTGAAGTGTTTAAATCCCTTCCCATCCCTGTACAATTGGTCTAAAACGTCTATCCAAGGCATGCGCAAGTAACCTGAGAGCTGTTCTTGAACTATTTTGAGTACATGCATGGTTTTGGTCTCTTTTGAAATGTCACACACTGGCATTGGGTGATATAAGTTTGAAGGTTTTCATTTCTGCCTGAATATGTTTTTGCAAATAGATGCCTGCAGATGAGATCTGGCCATTATTGGACAACACAATGGGACCAAAGCATGAAGCCCCTAGTCCAAGTTCAATAAAATATATTCTTACTTTGGGTATTTTTGCTTATATTTAGGCTGTATATCTTTATATTGAGGCCATTTACTATTTCAAATCGTGTGTAATATCCATATTTCCTTGATTTGCCTGGAAATTAGCCACTGAAGGAGAATATCCTTGTTTTTGGGATTTCATTGGTTATACAAAGCACCATTTATCTACACAATCGCCTGCAACTGGCTCGATCTTTACACAAAAGAAGAGAACTATAATTGTTCAAAGGAGGTGCAGTGGCCAATTTGAGACCATATCGCCTATGCGCACATGCTTACTGCAGTAGTAATGGAGAAAACGTGGAAGATCAGCATTGGCACCTAATTTGAAATGAAAGAGTGGCTTTATGAGCTAGCTGGAGTGAGCTAAGTGTATTGCTCCAGCTAGTCAGCCCTATACCTATTCAGTAAACTCTTATTTCTCTGTGACAGAGCAGTGAATGTGACTTAACCTGAGACATATCCATATGTTGTAGAATATATAAACACCAGTCCAGAGCCTTTGTGTGCCTAGCCAAGTGCTCCATGTGAGCTACAAGGTCTGAATGTAAGAGACAGAGCAGACTGAGGGAATACAAAGATGAAAAATAAGACCGTACTGTACAGCCACACTTCAGTGCCTGCTTGCTCCAGCCCTACTAGTGCCTGTCTTTGTAATCGAATAGACATACCATATATTTCAAGTCAAAGAGAATGGAGTGTGTTCAGCTTGAGCTTCTATCTATTATTCATTAAAGTCAAATAATGCGGGACCTCATCCAACACTCAAGATGCCCGTGGGGCCAAACGCTGGAACAGCAGCTATGTTTTCATCCAAATGACGAAAGTAAAACAACTTCAGAAAAAAGTTGCTACACATAAAACAAAAGTGAATGTTAATTAAATGTGTTTCTGTGAGCTTATCTGAATCAAATTGACTGCATTTCTTTAGAAGGGACACTCTGAGGGAAGGCTGTCTGGCTCTTTACAGAGACGAGGTTTGATTTTTGAGAACGTTTGGAAAACATTTCAGAACGCTATTTGCTGCAAACCATTTGTCAGGCTGATCAGGCTGAGATTAAGTAATTTATTGGGGTATTGTTCATCTTTCCTTCTTATGCTAATTACACATTTTGATTCAGAGCAAGCATTTTGATGTCTCAAAGACAAATCATAAACAGTGTATGCAATATCTGACTTCGCTTTGTCTTCATACTTCTCCAAGTACATTATAGGTTCTTTCCCTCTAACAGTACATTTATATACTACAGGTATTCCAAAACTGTAACAGCAAATATATTACATATATCATGTTTTATATATTCTTTGTATTCAATTTTCTATTAACATAATGAAGAAACAAAAAAATATGTCACGTAGCACAAGATTTTGACACTGATCATATTTGCAGTTTTTATTTGCAGGTTTCCTGACACAATGTTAGTGGCAAAACATTAGGGATTAAAAGACGAATGGTCAAAGAGGCTGAGAAACCCTTTTAGTCCCCAGTGTGAGTCCAGCTCTGACTCCACTGGGACCTACATTTCCCATAATGTCACATGATCATTTCTTCTGTTGCGCCCTGGGTGTCTGGTAAACATTTACTTCTTTCAAACTCCAATGCCCCTGCTTCTTTAACGCCGGCTGTTCGCGATTAATTCCAAATCTCAAGTCCAGGTTCAGATTTTAAAAAAGATGGATGAAGGACTAAATAAAGAAAATTAGATGTAGTGGCATTTTAATCTGGATAGAGGAGCGAGTCTACTTTTGGACTTTTCATGTAGGCCAATATAATCCTAATTAATTAGTTATTAGTAACTATTCATTTAAAGTAATCTTTTCATTTATGATTAACACCTTGTTACAGTAAGTACATTTGCCTCATTGACAGATCATGATAGTAGAGAGCTGTAACCCACTGTGGGAATCTGGAATATCTAATGTACTCTGCATAATAGATTGGTGCCCGTACTTCTACTGCTCAGACAGTTTTTCATGTTGTCACACTTTTCCAACTTTCCAGCTTCATTTTAAAACCCAAGGTGCTTTTGATTTGCATTGCTAGTGTTTGGTGTGTGGCTGTGTTTGTTCTCCAGCTGTCACATTTTTTTGACAAAACAACTGGGACATTGGGCAACCAAGCTTTTAAATGACAGGTGGTTGTGTACATGATGTGAACCCTCGCTGGGCGGATGAAACTGACAGCTCACGACTCAAGCTCTCAGGCTCAGGGAGAAAACATATTAGATGACATTTTTGGAGAGTAAAATAAATCGGAGATTCATCTGTGATTCTTGCAGCTACAGTCATGGCGTTTGAATCAATGCTGCTATTTCTTAGATATTAAAGGCGACAAGTTTCTGGAGGAAGACAGTTGATATTTGAACTCAACAGCCAGACTCACCCCTCCCTTCTGTGCTCCTTCAGAAGCGTCTCCCCCCAAACACTACACTAATAACTGTGATAGCCAACCAAAGGAGAAATTTCCAGAGTGTCTGCTGCCTGAGGATAAGTTAGCCTCGACAGGTTACTTGACTCAGGTGAAGATGTGTAATTAAGGAAAGGATGTGAGGTCAGTCCAAGGTAATATCTTAGATGTTATTTATACTTCAGCGCTATCATGGTGTTGCTCCGTTTCCTTCGTCAGGGAGGATGCGGATGAGGGAGAGTCGATGCCAGAAGCAGAGGAAGAGGCAGAGGTCAGAGTGCAGCTGTTTTCCCTGTTGCCGATTGGTTGGAGTAGTGGGGACTCAGTTCAAGCCACTTTTTTTGCTTCCCATGTACAGAGCGAGCAGTTAGCAGAAAGCTAGCAGACCGGTTAAATTTGACAAAAAGTGTATTGGATTAGAATTGTTAAATGCACCTTTTTTACTGGAGCATTTGAATCAGATACATGCATTTGTTATTCGGCTAATGCATTTCTATGGCTTTTTATGCCCTGACATCATTCAGTTTACAAATTGATTTTTTGAATAATGTAAGATGCTATACATTAATACTAATGGAGGAGCTAAAAGTTGGTTAATCATTCAATTCTTCATCATTTCTTATTGTTTTTTCTTCTTTAATGTGCCGCCTGTACAGATATCCCTAAGTCCTGCTTCTCTTTCTAATTGAGGCTGTGAGTGACTCACCATATCTGCTGTTGTGCAGCTTCTTTTACATTTAACAGCTTCAGCTTCCTTTTCTGCATGAAACCACATTAAACAGAGATATGAACTACTCAAGCGCAGGGAGATATGGTCGAAATGAATTCATTTTTTCCCCTCTTCCGTCTTTTCTTTTAGCCTTTATTTCCCTTGTGATATTTCCTCATGAAAGCTGAGCAAAGCGATCGTTTCCATATTGATTGGCAGAGAAAGATATACAGATCGCTGCTTTAACTGCTTATTCCGGTAGCTTTCATGCTGCCAGCGGTGGATAGGCTGAAATGAAGGAATATGAATTTCATTCTGCAGGCACAAGGATCCTTGCAGCTTCAAGAGATATATTTACCTCTGATGTAAATGCAAATGCACACATTTGTATAGTGGCAAAAGATGTACATATATGTCCTTGTGCATTATTTATATGTGCATATTGAAGTGATTTACTTGCTTTGGTGTGGTGCAGTGGGATTTGAGGGAAACCAGTGCTTTGAACAATAATAATCCTTCTTCTAAAGTTCCAGTTTTGTGTTGCTGATCTTAAGAAAGAGAAATGAGAAATATCTACATGATTAATATTTCGTCTTGTTCAGTCATCAGTCTTAATTGATGAAACATTAAAACATTGTGGTCTATGTAATGAATGCAATGAATCTAAATATGGGATGGTCCAATTGTCTCATTTTCATATTTTTAACATATTCAATCATAGACAGGAACAGAAACCCGTGATTTGGAGTTGCTGATTTTGCCTATAAGAAAATGAGCTACAGATATAAGATAACATACATACATATACAGTAATGGGCTTGATTATCAAACAGTGCTACATGTTAACAGTTTTGTTAAGAGCTTCTGGAAAAGCGAGAGAAGGCTTACAGCAATGCCAGACTGTACTTCTCATTACACAACAGGGAAAAAAATATGATGAATGAAGGAAAAATCAAGAGATAACTTTGATTTTTTTTTAAGACTTTTTGTCATTGTTGAGCAGTGCAGCTGGAGAGAGACAGGAAAGGGGGGAGAGAGGGGGGATGACATGCAGCAAAGGGCTCCGTGTTGGAATTAAACCAAGGTCACTGCAGGAAGGACACGGACTTGGTGCACGGGGCGTGCACTCTACTGGGTAACTTCACTTTTCTTACATCTTTAATGCAAGCAAAGCAAAAAATGGAAAGGTGGTCCAGAAGGTGGATGCAGAGTGAGTGATTTGTGCAGTGTGCATTTAAAGGAGAACATGATCAGATCAACTTGTCTGATGATGATGAGCTGTTTCTGGATTACTTTCTTCCTCTAGAAATGATTTCGTCCTTTAAAGCTACGCCAATGAGCATTTTCATATTTGTAGCGATCATCATCTGTTGTGTGAGATGCATCTCATGTCAGCAAAATTCCCGTCAAAACCAATCATGAGGTTTGCCACATTGCCGTAGAGACCAGGTTATGCTGAGGCCATAGCAGCTATAGCAGTATTTTTACAAACCATAATATATAGCCAAATATAATGCTGTTTGTACTTTTGCGGTTATTTTAGTGAAAGTAACACAAAAGTAGTGCGACCAGGAACACGTTACTCCACACAGACAGCAATATTGTGACGTAACCTATTATTTTCAAATAAAAGTATTTTGTAATTTATTACATTTTGCATGTTACTTGCTCACCACTGTTGACAATGGATCATGTGCCTCTGTGTTCTGTGAAAGGTGTTTCCTGCAGTGACAAACGCTTCCCTCATCAACTCGCATCAACCTCAGATTTTATTCTCAAAAGTCGATGAAGAGCGAAGCTAATTTAAAAAGCGAGTGAATATTAGGCTTCCATTTCTGGCACATTCACTCGAAGAACTTCATAAGGCCCCCAAGTGACCAAAAAGCTCAATTAATGCGACTTTAAATGAGCTCACGCCACTTTTTTTCTGTTAAGGTTTTTACAAATAAGATCAGCCTGCAGCAGGGAATGGTCTTATGATCGCTTTAAGCATAAATCCAGAACAGTGTTACAAATGAGGCTCTAATGGACTACGCTACAGTGTGCTTCCCTCACACACATACACACACCCTCGCCATTCATTACACATTAGAGAAGAAACTCACTGCTTATCAATTGATTTGGCTCAGGCCAGTCAGCAATCAACTTATTGATGATACAGTAGATTACTGCTCCTGATTAATGAGCTGCCGTTACACAGTGCGTCCTTTGTCCTAACTCACCACATACATTACACAGATAAGTGATGCCAGTTTGGCCTCTAGCTGAGCTCTATTGGCAGTCTGGACAATGGAGCTTTCACTATCAGCCCACACTGTATCAATGCATCTGACCGAGAGCGGGCAGAAATCAAGTAATTGACAATACGTTAGACTGCTGGGTGATTCAGCTTCTGTCCCATCCATTAAACAAAGCAGACAGTGTGACAAGATTGGACCAGGCGAGATTCACGAGCAGATGGATTGTAAATAAGAGTCGACGCCTCGGAGGAAATATTCATGTCAGCCTGCTGGTATTTCCGAAGTGGACATAAAGACAGCTCTACAGCTCATCATCACAACCCCAGACTCAAAATGTATAATACCATGAGACTCACAACGATGGAGTATTTCAAGATAGTGACTTCTTTTGCAATATAATCCATCAATTAGCTGCTTCTTTCAGCTTATTGAAAGTGCATTTTTCATTTTTTGCAGTTTTGGAGTGGTGCATGAAATTCTTCAACCGACATGAAAATGTAAAAATCAAGTGGAGATGCAAGGTTTTCTCTGGATGAAAATGCTCTATGTGAGATTAATAAGTAAAGATCTTGTAACTGCAAAACTACACTCATGGATCCGAGGAAGCATTTATTAACTGTTCATAAACCCTTAGTTTTAAGGGAGAGAAAACAATTTCCCCTTTCTTTCATATGCTAAAGAGAAGCTGGGATTTTCCATTCTATTAAAACTGCATAATCAGGTATTTTGGAAAATACGCTGATTTGCTTTCTTGCCAAGACATAGATGTGAAGATTATTACAGCATTCACACCTGTCTGTTTATTTTTAGGCTACATTCAGCAACCGGTTAGTTTAGCTTAGCTTAAAGACTGGAAACAGGGGGGGAAAGCTAGCTCGTCTCAGTCCAACAGTTTCCTGGAGTCTCTGCTGTTTGCCTGGCAACTGCTGCCAACCAAGAAACAGTCCAGCACATAACTCCCAAATGGCACATTGAAGCTATTACACCTCAGGTTTTTTACAGATTAAACAATAACATGTGAATTAGAGAGCTTAAGAGGTACTTCTCAAGCCCTATTTGCACAGGACAAGTATTATTAAGGGACATTGTGAGTTTGGCGAAATATGGTAAGTAATTTGCTGTGGGGTTTTTACCTTACAAACTATGAATAAGTGAGATTTGCATGGGATTAAGATCACAGACGACCTCTGTAATTATTATAAATTACCAGAGATCTCCAAGTAATACTAATCCTGGTCAAATATGGCTAATTTAATCACCTTCAGATGGATGATTCTGAGAGAGGAGGCTCATTATTTGTGCGACCACAACAGAACATAAAGAGGTCATTTTAAACATACAACAAACAACAAAGGACAACAGAGGGTGCATTCTTCCAGTAAACAGACTCTCGACATGATACCATGGCCGAAATATGTGTCCCTTGTAGGATTTCTAACAGACTGAACAGGACAGACAGAATAGGCGATTTCTAACCATGAAGAGCACCACATCGCTTAGAATGAACAATGCGGAGCTGCTCAAAATGACAGCGAGGGCGACCACAGATGGCACTCGACTTCCAGCAGCTGCACCCCCTTCAATAAAATGCAAAAATAAACCTTTGATGGAGGGGGGTGGTGACAGAGTTGCAGAAGAATGTGAGGGGAGATTCTTACCTGACTGTGTTTGAAAGGATTCTGTGGTCAAAATATGCATTTCTGTCCCTTTGCTGACGAACATCTTGATTAGAGCTGGACTTTCACAGTGCTCCTTTCAATGATTTTTAACGAATGATAAATGTAGCAAAATCTGCCACCACGCTGTTTTTACTCCAGTCTAGCATATTGTTTTCTTTGCTGCTGCTTGTGCCAGTTTTCTGACAATTTGTGCGTGCACTAATGCTCGTGTTTGCCCCGCACAACCTGTGTTTTTACTCCAGTGCATGTTAGTCCCCGTGTACATTTTAATACTGCATGTGTGTACGTTTGTCACGCGGTGTGTGATCTGGCTAGGGCCTGCAGGAGTGCAGGTGCCGCTGCAGTCTGTGCATGTGTGTGTTTTCCCGGTGTGTGTCGGTGTGTAACCTGGCCGGTTTCTGTGCTGTGATAAAGGCCAGCTGCCACCTCAGCTCTCTGCCATATGGAGCCAGACCAAGGCTGCTCCTGGACGGAGAGATTAGAGAATAAATGACTGATAACTGGGCGCCAGAGGGGCTCGGAGAGCAGAGAGACGAATCGCAACCTACAGCCACTAAAGACAGAAATAAGTAAAAGTGAAGAGGTAATTTACAGACAGCGATTGGGTCGGCGTTGCATCAGCAAACCTGCATTGTGAGCATATAATCATGCATTGATATGGAGGCTGCAAATAACGAGCTTCTCATCAGAGTCCTGGATTTATGCAAATGTTTATTTGATACATTTAAACCTGCAACATGTAGAACAGTCAACACAACATCATCTAATTCATTTTGATAGCATCATGCATGGCTGTAAAAATAAATAGTCAAGAAAAAGGGCTCCCTCCATGAGTTTATGGGTCTTTGAATGCACACTGTGCACGGTGAACGTCCAGGATTGTCTCACTCGTACTAAATAGTTTGAAGCTGTTTAAAGTGGCTACAGTAAAACATCTGTAAAAACAGATGCTGCAGCAACTCTAAAAATCTACAGAAGCATAAAATTAAATCTTTGCTTTTCGAAAGAGTTACTGATGCAACAGCTAATTCAACGAATCAGCTCTTGCTTTCTGAAATGTATTCTGTGGGCTTTGTAATTGCAGCAGCGCTTCCTCTTTCTTGCTTTCATCCTTCAGCAGACACACAATAAACTGATATAGATTGGTCATTAGTTCCTTGTTGATGGGGATATGATCATGAACATGGTTGTTGCTATGGATACTGTTCACTGCTATAGCCACATATTCTCAGCCCTGTGAGGGTCTCTGTATTTCTTTACATTGTGCTGTACATTGAGCCAGGACTCACAAAGCCACGCATGTGTTCATAGTATGAACTGCCATTTTTATTATAATGATTTATCTCGTATTAGTATTTCAGGTCACATTCTCATTTAAAGCTACAGCACATTTTGATGACTGAACATCCTAAATGGGTCCAGGCTTATTTTCTGTTTGCAATTAGAAAAAGAGGTCTTGCACATAATGGCGCTCTTGGAAACTCATTGGTGTTAAAATACACAGAGCAGAGTTTTTAAACATATTTTTGGTTTGTCATTTCTTCCAACATTGTGCTCTCTACAGAAAAGCCTGCATCATTACTTTGGTAGCACATCATTTATCTCCAAGGACACTGAAGTTTGATGGTGCGTCTGTTTGTTTGTCTCCCACTGCCTTCCAGTAAACACTTGTATGACAACACTTCACCTCAACACCTCGCTTATAAACCAAGGCTTAAGTGTTTACTAGTATTGAGCGCAGCTGACAGGAAATGAAACTGGACCCAAGCTGTCTCTTTGCAACAGACTTTCAATAATTAAAAGCATAAAGTTTACACAGTACAATTAAACTGTATACTGTAAGAGAAAACTAATGTTTCCCATCTCAGTAGTTGCCAAATCAACTTTACTGCATCTGAAAGGGGGCCAGTCTTGACTTTCCCAATTCCTGCTGAGGGTTAAGTGAAAGTTCAGCTCTAGTTTTGCAGGCTTGCAGTAAAAATGTGGGAGCAAAGGCTACATCTGGAGGGATGTATTATTCATACTTTTTTTTTTTTTTTTTTTTTTGGAGCCAGGGTACTGGCCTGTAAATGTTACGAGCCGGTGGGTTCTGTTTTTCAAGTTTTATGTTCTGGCCTTCAAGCTACAGATTCGCTGGCAGTCAACAAGTACTTGGCTGAGCTGCAGCGGTTTAGAGCCAAGCAAAAGATTTGTTTGTCTGAGACAAAAAGCATTATTTTTGTTTTATTGTTTCATTTTGCAGTACAGCACGGGCTGCACATTACGGCGGGAAGCATTACTTTAATTGGCCCATCATAGAGAGATGTATGAGTGGGCGTGCATGTCTGCTGGTCATTGCTATAATGGAACGGACACATCTTTTCAGAGTCACCACACTGCAGGATTTAAGTGGCTGCTATTTTCTCGCTGTTGTTAGCTGCCATGTAAAAAGGGTCATTTAACTGATGCTGAGCATTCAGTTTTCTCATTTCCTCCCGTGCTTCGCCTGCGATTGGCGGATCCACAATAACCTGTAAGAGCCTGTTTCAGTGTGTTTGTCATAACAGAAACATTTTTGCACTCTGCTGTGATAATGTGGCTACTTCGGGGCAAGTCTTCGGGTTTTTGCGAGAAGAATTCAAATGTATTGTACTTGCTTATACATTATGTATGTTTAACACATAAAAAGGCCTTTTTTCCACCAGCTAAAAAGGCACCACATACTGTGGAGCACACTTCAATGAAAGCTCCTAGCTGAAAACCAGAATGTAAGCATATGAGAAGGAGGCATATACGAGTGTGAGTGTATATCAATATACACATTTGACGCCTTTACAATGGATGCTTTAAAGATTTGTTTTTGACAATTGTGTGTCCTTTTGGCAGTAGCAGAAGAGACAAAGACAGGAAAAAAGAGGTATGACATAAACACAAAAAAGGTCTCGGAGTATCGAACCATGGACGTTACGTAGCATGCACCACAGCTGCTAAAACCTGAGCAGCAAAAGTTCAAATTCTACACATAGACGCTTCAACGCAGGTTTAAACATTCAACCTTTATGCTTTGAGAAAAATAGAGTGGCCTAAAAGATAAATTCAGATTTTTTTCAAGCCTGTCTGAATACGACATCAAATCTTTACAGAAAATTCTGATTTGTCTAATTGATTGCGCTGAATCCTCAGATTGGCTATGGCACACCCTCAGAATGCATTTTTAATGAGGTCTGTGGATTTTGAACCCCATTTCTTACAGCAAAGTCGTGCTAGGAAGGGATGTGATGACAGCTATCAATAACTCTCTCAGTATACTTATGGCATTAAAGCATTGTTTTAAGATACAGCTGGAAAAATCTCTGATGTATATTGATCAGAATTGAATTGCAGAGACTTCAAAATCACTTCTTGGATACAAGCAAAACAAACTATTGTTGAACAGACCTTGAAAAAAATATGCAGGATTATGATCAGAGCCAACCTGAAGTTAAACCTGAAATAATGAACGAGTTAGTGTCTGAGCAGCAGTAGGTTCCAGACTTTCCCAGCCCTCCCTGATGTGCTCATTGATAATTCTAATGGTCTTTAATTTTGTAATTATGTAATTTTGATATTCCAGAGAACACAGGAGAAAATAATAAAACAAGAAGATACCTCATTGTCACATTTTTATATTAATTATGTGCTATAATGACTTTGATGATACTCGTCACAATCAACCCAAATCATACATCGGATGATCCTCATCTGGAATCTGTGGTCTGATGACATTATTAATAAGATAGAAACAAAAAGGAAAAAAAAAAAAACTTTACCCAAACAATGATTTTTTCTGGCATTTCTCCTGTCTCCCTTTTTTCATTGTGACATATTTGACAGTTTCAGGCCTCTAAAAAGTCTGAAATAGGAACATCGCTCTTTGGTTGAACTCGTCACTTGTGGATTTGGAACTGTGATAAGGTGTCACAAGTAGACATTGCTTCTCATGCATCTGTGATTTGAAGCATGACATCATTTTGTTATGTTAAAACTGTTCACAAATTAAAACTAACGCCATACTTGCAGTCTATGCATGAGGGTGCAAAAAATCATGAGGGAAATGAGACATGTGCACCATTTGCAATCTACATGTAAAAAATGTTTCCATTTTGTACTGTAAAACAAGCCCAGTGCTGGAAGTGATGCTCATGATTCTTTGTTTTACAGTCCTGAGACCATTTTTTCAGGGCTGTGATTCAGAATTGGTGCTAAAAACAGCTCGGGTATGAGTTTTCTTCCTGTCAGCTGTTGGCATTTGCACAGAAATGTACTTGGACTCATTTCCCATTTGAAATAAACAATGGATTCAATTCAAACAGATTTGGGTCCTTGAGAAAAGTACTCAATTTATTTGAACATTACAGCATATTATTATGGACCCACAGGGTGACCTTAATTTCACAGTCATTCCCATTTGCAGTTCAGAGATAAAACTCCATGCCTTTTCACAGATACAGAATGACCTTCATTACTCAGCAAAACCTAGTTAGAAACCACAAAATAACCTTCCCTCTACTGTAAAAACCCATCTGAGCTCAGCTGATAGAACTCAGTTCTTTTAAAACAGTACAAGGCTCAGTTCTGGATCGCCAGAACGACTTTCAATTCACATTCAAACCCTGCAGCCCTGGGGAGGGGAATCTACTACTTTTGAAAAAGAACAACGAAACACTCCGAACGAAACAGAGTGAAAGTCATTCCCTCGTGGGGTGTAACCTCTCTCCAAAATGTCTTGCATGCATCTTTCATGCCGTGTTACACCCAACAGTATGTGGCAGAGATTAGGTCCGCTGCTTCTATACAAGGCCTGCAGGTGGTGAATATGCATGAGTGTATGCCAGAGCGAGCATGTACTACGTGTGCATCTGTGTATGTCTGTCAGAGTGAGGAATTAACTTTTTAAGAGGGCGTTTTTGCCTCCTTGTTCTGAATTTGAGGAGTATTTATTGACTCATTTAACTGAACTTTGTATTGAACATCGGAAAATAAGCAGTAAGACTTGATTGAAAAGCTTCTTTCGCAGAGTTTTTGCTGATGCTGTGGTCTGTTTGAGGTTGCTGTTGCTGGTGTAATGGTGCCAACATCTCCACACAACACGCTAAGGAGCTGTTTCAGACCCACTTTTCTGTCCTCAGTCTTGATGGCAGGTTGCTCTCATTCCCATATAGATGCTCTCATACAGATGCACGAGGTACCCTTTAGTGTCTGCAGGAGACGCACGGGTCTTTCATCTAACTCCAACATAAACCCATCTGCAACAATTTAAGACTGGAAAATGAGGTATGAAGAGCAAAAAAAGTCGGCAAAACAAAGGACTTTCTCCCAGGGGACCAGGGTTTGTGTTTCGTTTGAAACCAAAAGTCAAGGTTATTTAACTTGTTTTAACTTCCGGACATAAGTTAACTCACGTAATGTACATAAGTTACATCATGTATGCAACTTACTTAACTTATATCAGATAAACAGACACAACACAAAACGTCATGGCCTGGGAATGACGACGTGCTTCTAGTTCAATCAATCCAGCTGTCTGCACAGGTTGAAGCATACTTTTACACCTCAAGTCTATTTTCTTAAATTTTTTCACACGTAGCTACGGTGATTGTGTGTTGGGCTCTGAGTGCTGCCAAATAGTGGGTGACCTACACTCAGTACTGTGCCTGAACACATCCTGTGAAGATACACAAATGGGACTGAAGCTGCTTGTGGTGCAGAATCGTCCAATATGGATTTAGCGTCTTGGGATACCGACAGACATATGACAGACATGATCTGGTGGACTTGACTTAAATGCAGCTTGTGTTGCAGGAGTGCTTTGGGAATTATCTGCGGTGGTGTTGATAAAGTTTACAACATGAAAATGGAGTTCAGTGTAACTGTTGTGGATCCAAAGTCAGTACAGCTGCTGAGGCAGCAAACTGCAAACTCTGAGTGAGTGATATTTAAAAAGATAGGTATAACTCAAGAGGAGTATCGCTTCAAGACCAGTGTTCAGACCTGTAAAGATTTAAAGTATCAAGGGGAATTAAATTGGTAAAATAAGTTTCCTATTTTGCGGAAGAAAATGGGTGAAAAGTCTTGAAGTAGTGAACCTGCTGGGAGACACTTGATTCTCAGCAGTTTCCTGGTGTGAAAACAAGCACAAAATATGAAATGTAATGTTTAGTATTTAATAATACATAATGAAATGTTTTTGTTTTATTCATTTCTTTTCCTTCTGGTTTTGCTGCGCAGGTTCTCTCAGTTATCTGCACTCGAGATGACAGAGCAAGATAAATAAGATGAGGCTTAAAGAGAAAATATGTTGTTCTGCTTTTTGGAATTTTAGGAATTTTTTTTCTCAACATCCAGGTATTGGACATAGTAATGAATGTAGTTTTCATTATTACAAATTTTATTGTTTTCTCCTGCATCTAACTTATAGCAGTAAAAACTGGTTGACAGTTATCCATTCATCATTTCAGTCAGTACTTTGTATTTTAAGGGAGATACTTGTTTTGGGTTTTTTATTCTAATGGTTATTGATCTTAGTGGCTTTAATATAATGGTAGAATGACTTTCCTAATACACCATGAAGTAATCACAAAATATTAAACGCTCCAGTTAGTAAAAGTCATTTCATTAAAAAAAAAAAAAAAACTTGAGAAAAGGAGATTTACGTCTTTTCCAAGGAGATATTCTTGGCTCAGTTCCGATGGGAAGGTGAAGAAGGGGCCTTTTTAGTAGGCCAGGTCTATTTTGGGTTATGGGAAATGGCGAGAACAATGTTTCTCCAATTTTTCATCTGACTAACAGATGGAGAGGGGGGACGTGGGGGCAGACAGAGGGAGAGAGAAAGAGGAGGATTGGGGGTGGAAAAAAGAGAAATAGAGTGCACTGGAGCTCATCCACCATGCATCATGCTCAACAGCAAAGGGTTGGTTACGGAGTGGGAGGAAAGCGGGCCTCGGGTTGACCGATGCTCAGCTCAGCGTGGATGTACGTTCACTGACAGGAAAATACAATCAACAGAGTCGACAGGCGAAAAGAGCTGGCTTATGGAACATCCTCAGCGTGTCCCGTCCTCTTCCCAAATAAGTATATACGACTCTTTTAGCGCTAGAATAAGAGTGAGAAGATGAGATGTGAGGGAGGCAAGTCATCACTGCTGCGGAAATACAGTGTGACCTTCACAGTCGCCTTCGAGTCTGCATACATATAGAAATAATTGAGTTGTTGTCAAGGGGAAAAGGCTTCAGCATGACGGACAGTCCCATTGAGAAAAGCTTTCTTAGAAGTCCTCATCATCATGCGTGGAAGCAGTTTCCAACAGAGTTTTGACTGGTGACTGTTTCAGTTCAAACATTTTAGGAAAAGTCAGAAGGGACTGACTTGGTAATTTTAAGAATTTAGACATCTGGTGGAGTCAGCATAAAAAAGACAGCATGCTTACACGTAATCAATTGACTATAGGCAACAAAAAGTGAGGGAGGGAGCTCACAGTGACGAGCAAATGGAGAATTAGCTCAGTTCCTGCAGCTCCACGTTCTTCAGCCTGCTTTGGTTGATTGTGTTGGTTGTACAGCACATGTACTGTTTGTTTGCTCTCACTGCTTTCATTTTCCAGCAGCAAGCAGCTTGGATGAGTATATATAGGATCAACTATATACAATAATATATTTTATAGAAATGGAAACAAATGGATGCAGTGGTCACTACAATAAATATTAATATGGAAATTCTAAAAGATTCTGATTAACAACACATAATAACAAACCAATTTATGCAAGATAAAAAAGACTAAAGGACACTATGCCATGTAATCTGTAGAAATACTGTTAAAAGTAGAAAAGGATTCATTTGCATGGAGATCATGGGTGCAAATACAGTATAGTGGGTGAGGATGGGAGATGGGAAGAAGACGAGGAGGGGGAGGTAGGGTGAGAAAGAGACAAAGATGGAAAGGATGAAGATGGGAGAGAGAGATGGGAAGTCAGAGGAC